>NC_081410.1:468515175-468833444 GCF_030272615.1 Cryptomeria japonica
GAGGGTTTCACTAGTAGAGATTTAGATGAAGATCTTTGATGAACTGCATAAGTGGTGTTGGTGCAACTTCTGGTGGAGTTTCAGGATGTTGTTGGTGATCATGTTCGAGACTTGGTGGATGGAGATCATTGCTATAGAATGTGGACCTATACTGGATCGTGGTTGATCTAGGTTATGGATCGACTTTAATGTAATGTGTAGATTGGACCTCTCGATGTGTTTCCAAGATGTCTCATGTGTTGGAATTTTTATTTTTTATCTAAGGCCGAAATGGTTTGTAATTATGTAATTGGTCTATTATCTGGTGATCGACCTAATTGTTTATGGTTGAGGGTTTGTATATATAAATATAAGATCTCATTATAGATCATCATGGTTATGTTAAAGGTCATGGTCAAAGAATGTAATGTACAAATAATGTAATATCATTCAGGAAGAGGATTTGGTCGATCATTGGAGATCGAATTGGGTTGATGTAAGAGGATTCAAAACTCCAATATTGAGCTTAACAAGAACTGTACTCAGGCATAGGAGATGCTATCTTTTACAGTTCAACACTTCTCTGGATTGTAGACTAGATTTATATGTAGTCAGTGAGGCTCCTTTTGTGATGAGTAGTGTGCTCTAGGCTGTTGGCCTTCCTGTAAGTGTAGGCCCCTCAATTGTAATTCACATACTTAATGCAGAAGTATTATCTGATTGTGGGTAGGCTTCCCACCATGGTTTTTCCCTTTATCGGGTTTTCCACATATAAATATTAGTGTCATGTGGATGGTTTTTATTTTGTGATTATTGTTTATGCTTAATTGGTTTAATTGCTATTCCAGTATTAATGTTTTGATTTTTGCTATTAAAGTTTTAAATTGCTAATAGTTTCAGTAATCTATGACTTTTGATTCACCCCCCCTCTCAATTGTCTTCCAGTTATTTGAATTGTTTAACACGGATAGGGCACCAAGTGGGAAAGCCACCATTTCACAAGAGTTAAAGGGTTTTAAGGATACCTCTCCAATAGACAAGGGTAAGGAAGCTACGACATATATCTCTTCTGGCTTGGCAATTGACACCTCAACCAGAACCAAAGGGAACTTGTCACAATTTCCTATTAGTTTTGGCAAATCCTACCACAAGATCTCACCGTCTAAGAAAATTTTGGTAGCAATAGCACTTCAAGCACAGGCAACCCAGGAGTTGGCTCAGGAAGAGTCAAAAGATAGGGAATTAATCAAGAATAGTTTTGAAGTTTTGAGCCAACTGGTATCAAAATTACAAGAACAAGAGAGTGCAAGCTCATTCTGTAAATTGGAGGAGATAATTAATTTTATTCCCAAGGATTATGATTAGTTACTGAAAATTTCATTGACAGAGGCTAAAGATAAATTTGTTGAGGCCTGGAAGCAAACATTTTTGCAAATGATTGAGTTTGACAAGGGGAAACTCCAAACTTGTTTGCAATCCATTGATGCAACATTGGCGGAGGGAGGTAGAGTATATACGACTTGTCTAGATTTTGATAAGCTCACAATGCCTATAGACAAGCAACTGTCAGATTGTAAAAAATAATTTAACTCAGATTTAAAACTCTTACAACCCAACAATTAACTTAACAAGTTCTTTGGATGGTCTAATTTTGGCGGTTATGGATCAAATTTTTAAATTAGAGAAGGAAGTGGATAGTATAATAAAGAGACCAAATGAGCTCCACAATCTCATTGGTTCTTGGTTGCATAATTTATTGTTTCATAAGAATGAATGTATTTCTAACATGTAGAAGGAGGATCCCCCTACATCAGAAGAAATTGAATATTATGCGCCTCTTGAATGAATTCATTTCCATTCTTGACTCCCTTAAGAAAGGTTGGGCACCCCACTTTGTCATTGATGTCAAAGGGGGATAAATAAAGTGAAAAATGTATATAATAATCAAGGGGAGCATCAGATGTATATAGCAGATTCATGTATAGGTCAGGACTATGCACAGATTCAGTGACAACACCATTTTTCACATGAGTGTTGCCATCAATGCCAAAGGGGGAGATTGTTCGCAATTGATACTTATTTGGTAAGAGTTAATGGCACTTTGGGTTTTCATTGATGGCAACTCATGGGAACTCATCTTCAGGTGTAAATATATTCTATTTGGATTCATTGTTTTATCACTTTGCTTTGTTTGGGTTAACCAACGTTTATTACACTTAACCAATATTCACTTTGCTTCACAACTGGCTAAGTCCTAATCCCAGTAACGTGTATTTGGAACTCGGTAATGGATAGGACCCAACTAGGAGATCTTATAGCTCTGATTATTTCTTTCATGGAATTTATGGTAAGACATGAAGGCTGACATGATCATTGGGATTATGTTTAAAATTCATTATGATCTAACAACCAACAAGATTATACTTTTTATTGAAGCCAACATGGTGGAAGATAAAAGGATATTTAAGGAGATCCTTTCAGCGATGGATTAATAAGTTTTTGGATTGTGAATTATTCAAAGATTATCGGTATGAATTTTGGTCAGTGAATGAAAGATTTTGTGTGCATTTTCACATGCACAGCCTAACCGGTAGCAGAATAGGACAAAACAGAGCATCAGCAAATTGGTACATAGTGAAGGTTATCAGAGCATGAACCGAAACTTATCCCACATGGTCAGATGCATCTTATAAGTTCATTCTTCTTGTAATTACTTTGTAATGCTTTGTAACTCAGTGAGACTTCTCCTTTTGTTTTGAGCAGTGAGCTTTAGGTAGTTGGCCTGATTGCATGTGCAATCCCCTTTATGTAATATTTGTATACCTTGATCAAGTATATAGATATTGTGGGTATCAGCCCGACCATGGTTTTTCCCTTTGCAGGATTTTCCATGTATAAATATTGGTGTTATGGTGTTGCCTCTTTATGTGTTATTTGGTGTATGAACTTTAATTTTATTTACTATTAACCGATTAATAAGCAATAAGTTGAAAACTTACATTACCGACAAAACACTGACTCAACCCCCCCTCTCAGTGTTCTTGGATTCCAACAAAAAGAATGTGCAAGGGTTAATTGGATAACTATGGTCAAAGCAATGAGTGCTTGAAGAGACCCATGAGTTAAAGAATGGTTAAGTTAGAGGGAGAGTCTCTAACCAAGGTTTGAGGTTGAGTTGACCATTAATGGTTATTGAAGACTTTGGGGGTTAAATTGTTGGAGACACAAAGCCTTTAATGGTTTATGAAGACTTTGGAGGTTTGAGAAGTGACTTGCTTTTTCTTAAAAATGTGACAATGTTTATGAGGGGGATCAGGCTAAATCGGAAGTGATTAGAAGAATCTAGAAGGGGTTTAGGCATGCAAGTGGGAGAAAATAGGATTTTAATTATAATAAAATGATTTATTTCAATTAATGGGTGCAACTTGCATTTGTAGGAAAACACAAGTAGGGGGTATTTATAAATAAATATTGATTTATTTATATTAGAAGATGAATTTAATTAAATGTGGAAAGGGGATTTAATCAAATAAATTGAATTTATTTAATTAACAGAAGAAAGGGGAATTAATCAAATGTTGAATTTGATTAATAGCTACCTAGAAGAAAAGGGGATATTAATTAAACCTTAATTTAATTAATAGGTTGATAAATGATAATTAAACAAATTAAAGCACAGTAATTAAACAAATAAAATTCATTTAATTAACTGTGCAGATTTAGGTGTCTAAATTTTGTCCCTCTTTGAAGTGACGTGTGACCACATGTTGGTTCAAAGAAAAATCGTTCGATATGTTGCCAAACTTTTTTATTTTGATGACGTTGCCAAAATTTTTGATATGGTGTCCCAAATATTGATTTGGATGTCAATATGATAATTATACCCCCTTGGCAGATGAGTTGACAAAAATTTGATGATCGAGTTGATTTTTGGTGATTTTTTTTTTTTTTCGTTTTCTAAATTTTTTCAATTTTTCAATTTTTTTTGGATTAAATTTTTTTTTTAATATTGATCTACCAATAAAAATTATCTAAATTTGGTGAAATATATGGTGAAAGCATAGCGCGTACATGCCCCACATGTCCATCTAGGAAACACACCCTGTTGGCATAGAGTTGTCATTGATGTCAACCGGTATGGGATGACCACCGGTATAAAAGATGTATGTGCAACACTGTCATGGAGGAGTACAGAATGAGATATATTTGATATCACCTTGTGTTGCAAATCACCGGTAAGGTAAGGAAGAGAATGTCATTTAGAGGAATGATCACTCGAGTCACAGGTACACAAGTTAGTGCCTAACTTGTTTGGATGAAAGGGTAAGGTTACCAGTACAGTGTATCATTGGTAAGGAGAGTATGTCAACTGGTAAGTGAAGTGTTGACAATGAGAAGGATGCATGGATGTTGTTTGTGATAAAGAGGCAGACTGTTACCTAAATCACATCAACACTGAAGGAGAAGGATGAACAGGTCATCGGTATGCTGTGTGGTTACAGAATAGCAGGACTTCCACTAGATGAAGATGCAGTCACCATGTGAAAAGATGACTGATAGTGAATGAGCCCACACCGAATCACATGTTCTTGTTTGAAGATGTGTTGCACAAACAAGAAAGTCACATGAGTGCATTGCAGGATGTAGATGACAAGGTATCACTCCACCGGTAAGTGGAGCTTGTCTCCTATTATGCATAATGTGCTTTATATTTCTGTGAGATAAGGAAGAAGAGGTAAAGGCAAGTGTCTTAAGGCTCACACCGGATCTACTGGTGAATCAAAGGAATGCCTCAAGTGCCTAAAATTGGGGTTATGCACTGAACCAACAGAGAAGGCATGTTGGGAAGCCGACATAGATGAAGAGTGTTGAGTTTGTCAACTTCACAAACCAACTGATATGATATTTAGTTTGATGATGAAGAAGACAAAGTAGAGCAGCTATAAATAGAGATTGAAACCGACATGCAAATGCCTTAGATGAAAACCACTAAAGGTTGATGACATTATGTCATGAGGATGGCTGTCGATAAGCATGAGAACCGTTAAGGAAGCAAAGAGGCTAAGAGATGTGACTCCAGTTGATGAGAATGAGCATGCTATGGATAGACATGTTTGGCGACTGGTTAAGGTGTTCCACTGGCAGTTCAGCAATGTGAAGACATGAAGGTTAACTAGTAAAGTGTGAGATATCGGCAAGGTTAGTAAACCAACAAAGAAGAACAACCGGTTGAGTGTTTGGTCAGTAATATTGTTCATACTGACATAGATGATCTAACAGAGGTGTAGGTTGACGTGGATGCCATGTAAAGATGAAGAGGCAAGCTTGCAGAGGTCGGTGAAGTGTCATGTAGGGATAGGTATTTTTATAGGTGTGCATTTAATATGGATCCCGTGACTTGTGGATCGGATCAAAGGAGTGTGGCTCGAGGAAGAACGAACGATAGAGAAAAATAAGGGATTTGTTGGTGCCTGGATTGAAACAAGGAAGTCAGATTGGATACGGACCTCGAGAAGAAAACAATAGAAATATTAATGGCATTTTGACATATGCAAGTCAAGATATAGGGCCACAGTTGCTAAGTTTAGAAAACATGTATTGGAAGGCACGAAAATGGTGGTGATGTGAAAACAACTATCTGGGAAATCAGATCGGATAAGATCTGATTGGATTTGGTTTTCCTCAAGGTTTATGAGGAAACCTTAACCACCTGTGATTTGAATTGGCTTTTGGCGAGAAGACTGGGCTATAAATAAGCAAGCCAAAGATATTGTGAAGTATTGCTGGATGGGAGAAGATAGAGCTGCAAAGTGATTGAGCATTGCATGAGAGAGTTAGATCAGTCAGAGTAAGAATAGGAAAAGACAACAGAGACTGAGTGAGTGAAGGTTAAACCGGTGATAGGTTTTAATAGAGGGTTAACCAGTGTGGTTTGAGCAACCGGTATAGCAGCTAGATTGCATCAAAGGAGATAAATGGTAGGTTCTTATATCGACAAGAGGACAATTGAGAGGATTGAAGAGAAGAGCAATGAGGAAGAGATCCAGAAAAGAATAAGAAGAGTAGAGGTGAACCGATAGAAGTTACTGACAATGCAACAATAGATGAGAGTAGCAGAAGAGTGAACCGGTGTAGCAGAGAAGGTGTCTCACTGGAAGAAGGAAGTTATGTGCAGAGGTTGCAAAAATCTTTTGTAACTAGGATATTACTTTCATATTTAAATGTTTGTTGTGGTCACTGAGTTGTAGCGTAGTGTAGGGGTTGGTGTTCCTTGGGTTGGTGCTCCTTGGGTTGGTGCCCTAAACATTGTAACAGAGATTCATTATGAGGCTGGATTTGAGCAGTAGTCTCCAACAACATTGCTCATCAAGGTTTTTCCCATCTTGGGTTTTCCTCATACATAATGGTGTTATGTGGTGTCCCCTTGTGTGAATGTATGTGTGTTTAGTCTTCTTACTAACCGGTTAATTTGTATTCAGTTAATTTTGCTAAATGATATATATTTATAAGAATAGTAAAAGGGAAAGTTTGAGAACCACTGATTCACCCCTTCTCAGTGGTACATTGTGTCTAACAATTGGTATCAGAGCATATGTACCCTTTTTATCAAGCTTTCTCTCACTTGGGTAGATTCTAGCTTAAGGACACAATGATTTGTTTAGTGTCTATCACTGCTCTAGTATTTGATGGTTCAAACTATTCTATTTGGAGTTATAGAATGGAAGTCTACTTGTCCTCTCTAGGGTTTGATGTATGGATGTCAGTAGTTAATGGCCTTCCTAGGAATGTCTTTCCTCCCACCAGCTCTGAAGAAGACAGAAGATGCAAGTGCAATGTTGAAGCCATGAAGGATGTTTTTAGTGGACTCATTGGTGATGTTCTCTCATAGGTGGATAAGTGCAGATCGACAAATAGTTTATGGGATAGACTAAAGAATCTTTCTGGAATTGAACCCTACACCATTGGATCTATTTGTGAGAGTGAAAAGAGAAATGCAACAGATACATATATAGATGACAGAGGCATATTCAATTGTTGCAGTAGCAATGGTGATGAGGAGACTCATCTCTTCATGGCCCATGAGATAGATATTGAGAATCGCACATCAAATAAGGTTAATGCAGATAGATCCCATTAGTGTGATGTGTTTGGTAGTGATAATGAAGAAGATGAAGAAGGAGATAAGGCAGATAGATCTAGCCAGCAATATCTTTTTGATAGTGAAGATGAAGAAGAGGATGAGGCAAAAATTGATCTTGAAGGAGAGCTTGTAAATGCACTAGAAGAACTCAGGAGAGTAAGGGATGAACATAATATATTCAAGAATGTTGCCATTGTAGAGCATAACCAGTTGACAAAATGTCTTGAATAATCTGAGAAATGCATCTTAGAGTTGAATTCTCACAAGGAAGACACCAAGGAGTGTCGGTGTAGTGATCTAGCCTCTGAACTAGAAGTAAAAGATAAAGAATATTATAAGCTTCTTGGAGAAATGGAGGTTCTCCAAAATGACCTTGAGAAATGTCAAGATGAACTCAAGGTAAGAATCTAGTTTGATAGCAGTAGTGATGCCTTGGACAAAATATTGAAAAACCAAAAGCATGCCAAGGACACTGAAGGATTAGGAAGTGGTGCCAGTGAATGCTCCACTAGAAATAATGTCCTCCACAATGACATTATGTTTGTCTCCTCAAATGGAGAGAACAAGAGACAAACCTTCATTGTTAAAAAGTGCTCCCCAAAAGAAGGTTGACCTAACCACAACTGGTGAAGACCTGCATACAAGAATGAAGACCGGTGCTGCAAGAAGGAGGAACAATGCAGATCCTAAAGGAAAGGGAAAGATAGGAGAAGAGAGCTTCACCAGAAGCAATAACATGAGAAGACAACCTAGAAGACCTCTTACTGGTAGAAGACAAGGAAGTGCTACTTCCCACAACACAAAGCAAGTGTGGAAGAAGAAAAGATCAAATGGAAGAGCTGCATAGAATAGACAACCTAGGATCCATCCCCAAAGAAGCAGAAATGGAGATGCTAGACCGGTAAGATCTCCCCATGCATGGTAAAATAAATTTATAAGTCATATGCCATCCTTTACTAGTTATTGCTTTGCATGTAATAGTTATGGCCATAAGGCAGAATATTGTAGAAAGAGATCTAGAAGAAATAATCTAGGATCTCATAGATATCATGCATATGAGAAAAAAGTATCAAGGAGTAGATACATGCATGTTCCGTCTCCTGATTATGCAAATATTGTTTGTCATAACTGCAATGGAATTGGCCATAGAGTGTTTGATTGTAGGAAGCAGAACTTGCAATCATATGGAGACCGATATAGAAACTTTGCTCTACAAAAAAATAGGTACAGAGCATATAGAATGATGAATAATGATGAACAATAGATACCCCAACTGGTACTGAGAGGGGGGGGTGAATCAGTATAGGTAAAAACTCTCTTAACAACTTATCTAGCTAAAGCAAAACCAACTAGTTATCACCATTACTGAACTTAACCAAGGCAATACCAGTTAAACATAGTAAGACACCAGCCACCATAAACTGATAGGTCTGAATACTTCAAATATGATCAATTATGCAACATCAACTTCACCCATAAACATATACATGTGGTATACTAAAAATACCATAACCTATTAACCTTGCATGCATAATCCTTCAACCAAATACTTTATAAACATCACATGAAAAATGCATAACACATAACACACAGATTTTTCACGTGGAAACCCAAAGGGGAAAAACCACGGTGAAGATGAATACCCACAAGCTTGTTTTAAACTCTTTTGAAGCTCACCCTGTTAGGAGCCTAGTCTGGTTAAAGACTTTACAATAAGGTTCTGCTAGGAACCGATCCTGTTAGAGATCACCCGGTTAAGGGATGGCTATATACCCTGTTTAAGGTTACCTCACTAGAGGATTTAAAGAACTCAATGATCTTGAGTCACGTAGTTACAGGTTTTACAATAATCTTGTTAAAGCTACCTGGTAAAGGTATTTTCCATCTGTTGAAATGATTAGAAGACAATAGGAAAAAATACGATCTGATAACAACACTACATGCCAAGGGAGTTCCTTTTCATATCCTCTACTCTACAATCACACTCTACAGTTTTTCTCTTACTGGTTTGGCAAGTATCAAGTATCTCTTCACTCAGATACATACACACAACATTTTCCAACAACTTTACAATAACAAACATCATCGACGTTATAGACAACATAAATCCTAAACCCTAAGATTCTGAGGTTTACAACATAGGTGGTCCAATCCTGACCGTCCAAACATATTGCATAAAGCATTACAATTTCAAACAGATCACAAGACAATCTACATCATTCATTCATCGCCACATATGTGAATCAGTAACCCATCACGCTCTCTTCTCATACCACTAAGAAGAATGATCATTCCTGAGGTAGACTTCAAATGCACTCGATCTTCTTATGCCTCAATCCTTCATGTGCACAAAGCTGACATGGCACCTCGATCACATCTCTTAGCTAACTCATCAAAGAGTATCATCAGTTCATCGCACAAGCTGGATCACCAAACCATAGAGATGAGACTACCAAGTGGTAATCACACTTAGTGAAACTCCGACACCGGTTCACTGAATCACCTCATGCCTCTTCATACTGGTTCACCAACTTCTTCAATCTACATATTGGTTCACTTACACTTATTGATATCAATGACAACATACATTATCATCATATCAACATACCGGTTCAGCATATGCCAATGATATCCAACAATCTCCCCCTTTGGCATTGATGGCAATACTTAGTGTAGCATTGCAACTGAAAACCTCATAGACTAGTTTATCTGCATTATCAAATATCTTCTCCTCCATACATCTATCATATATTGTCTCCCCCTTTGACAACAATGCCAAAGTGGAGGCATAAGATTCCAAAATCTACCATGTTGCTCCCCCTCAGGAGTAGCATCCTTCAACACATCAATCCTAAAATATTTGATGCTATAGTACTTGACTAATGCAGAGAACACAACCTCAGTTGACTTCATGAAGGGGCAAAACCCCTAATTCACCTCTCAATTAGGTAAATCTAGTCTTCAGTAAGGGCTTAGTGAATATATTTGCGAGTTGCTCCTTACTGGAAACATGTTGTAATACAACCTCCTTATTCTAAACTTTCTCTCTCAAGAAATGATATTTAAGCTCAATGTGCTTAGTTCTAGCATGCAATACCGAATTCTTGGAAATGTTTATTGCACTTGTGTTATCATAAAATATGTTTACCAGTTTAGATATAGGTACCTTGAAACATTCCAATACATGCTTCATCCAAAATGCTTGAGTGTAGTTCATAAATGCTGCCACATATTCAGCTTTAGTTGTAGATTGAGAACTACATCTCTTCTTCTTGCTTGTCCATGATACTAATCTTCCATCAAGAAAGAATGCTCCATCGGTTGTTCTCTTTTGATCGTCCACATTACCTGCCCAATCAACATCAGTATATACCTTGAGATTATAGTCACCATTATATGGATACCACAATCCATAATCAACTGTTCCTTTCAAATATCTAAGAATCCTCTTCACAGCTACCAAGTGGGATTCTCTTAGACATTTCTGAAAATGAGCTACTATACCCACTGCATGAGCAATATCTAGTCTGCTGTGCACCACATAGTGCAGTATAATGATCATTAACCATTACTCTTTTTCATTCACCAGTGCTGAATCATCTTCCTTGGTCAGTTTACTGTTAGTCACCATCGGTGTAGCAACCTATTTGCTTTCCTCCATGCCAAAAGTCTTCAATACTTCTTTGACATACTTGGACTAGGTAATAAAGATACCCTCTTTCATTTGCTGAATCTGCAAACCAATGAATAATTTTATTTCTCCTATCAAAGACATCCAGAACTCTTTCTTCATTTCATCTACAAATGCATGACTCATTATATCATCTCTAAAATCCAATCTTCACAAGATGAGAGTGTAGTCTTTCATACCATTCCCTAGGTGCTTGCTTCAGTACATACAGGGCTTTGTGTAATCTACACACCATGTCACTATCTTCTGATAAGACAAACCCTTCTGGTTGCTCTATGTACACTTCTTCTTCTAGGATTCCATTCAAAAAAGAAGACTTCACATCCATCTGATAGAACTTAAATCCCTTAAATGCTACAAATGCAAGTAGCATTCGAACACCTTCTAGTCTAGCCACAGGAGAAAAGGTTTCTCCATAATCTTCTCCTTCCTCCTAAACATATCCCTTACATACAAGCCTAGCCTTGTTCCTGACAACTATGCCTTCTTCATTCAACTTATTCCTAAAGACCCATTTGGTACCTATGACATTTTTATGTTCCAATCTAGGAACCAAAGACCATGTTGCATCCTTTTCTATCTGATCTAGCTCCTCTTCCATTGCTTTAATCTAGTCTTCATCTGTAAGAGCTTCTCTTGAAGTCTTGGGTTCAAATTCAGAAATCATGCAAGAGTTCTCCTTCACTTTGCTTCTAGTGAGTATCCTTGCATCTTTATCTCCTATGATTTACTTTGGATCATGATGTAGCTTCACATATCTAGGAATGATTCTAGCCTGGTCTTCTAGCTTTTCTTCTTCTTCTTCACTAACCTCTTCTTCTTCTCTTACTACAACTTCTATCGGTACATAAACACTAAGATTTTTACAAGTTTCTTTCTTAACCGGTTCCCAGAAGGCTGTACCCGGTTCATCTTCTACTTCTTCACTGCATGTTACGTTAGGTTCCTCAGGGAATTCATCAACCCTGACATTGATACTTTCAACAATTTTCTGAGTTATAATGTTGTAACACTTGAGAGCTTTTCTCTTAGTGGAATATCCTAGAAATATTCCTTCATCACATTTTGCATCAAATTTTCTCAAATGCTCACCTCTCTTGATATAGCACTTACTACAAAACACTATAAAATAACTCACAGTGGGAGTTTTCTTGGTCCAATACTCATAAGGAGTTTAATCTTTTCCTTTCTTGATGAGTACCCGGTTCATAGTATAGACTGCATTGATCACCGCTTCCTTCCAAAAATTGTGAGCTACCTTTCCTTGGATCAGCATTGTTCTAGCTGCTTCAACTACAGTCCTATTATTTCTTTTTGTTGTACCATTCTATTGTGGTGTCCTTGGTGCAAACAATTGTCTCTTGATACCATTATCTTCACAATACTTATTGAATTCATCAGAAGTAAATTCTTCTCCTTGATCAATTCTCAGGCATTTTATCTTTTTACCACTTTCTTTCTCTACTAATGCTCTAAAAGCTTTGAACTTTCCAAATGCTTCAGACTTGTCTTTCAAGAATGTGACCCACATCATTCTTGAGCACTCATCAGTAAGAATCATAAAATACCTATCTCCCTAAATACTTCTAGTTTTCATAGGACCACATAGATCAGTATGTACAAGATCAAATAAATTTTCTGCTGAGAAAAACTTACCTTTAAAAGTTAAGGAAGACATATTCCCAAGTTGACATTCTCTGCACAAAGAATTCTCAGGTTTGTCTAGCAATGGTAATCCTCTTACCGCCTTGATCTTACTGACTTTAACAATGTTGTCAAAGTTCATAAGACAGAGTCTCCTATGCCATATCCGACTATCATCAAACTTAGCCATTAAACACTGACTTATCTTGGCATTCAACTAAAATAAGTTACCTTTGGTCTGCTTACCAGTTGCAATAAATTCACCACTCTTCCCAATTATACTGCAAATTCCACCTTTAAATTCCAAAATTAATCCTTTGTTATTCAGTTTAGCAACACTCAATAGGTTATTCTTAAGACCTTCTACCTAGTAGACATCATCTGCACTGCTTTTTCCATTCAGTGAGATGGATCCTTTTCCTTTTACCAAGAATGGTGCATCGTTGCCAAATCTAACAACACCTCCATCATATTCCTCCAGAGATAGAAACTTTCTCCAGTCACCAGTCATATGATAAGAACAACCACTATCAATTATCCACTTATTGGAGTTGTCAGTGCGAGAGACAAGATCTTTCTTGTCGGACACTTCTTCTTTTACTTCTACAAACACTATGTCTTCATTTTCTTCATCTTCTGATTCTTCATCAGTGACACCTTCATCCACAACAACTAGACAATTTCTTCTGTTTCCTCCTTTATACTTTTTGAACCTCTCTGCTTTATCCTTATTGTCATTGTTAGGGCAATTTATAGCCATATGTCCTATCTTATTGCAAGAAAAACATTTCAAAGGAAGTTTACCTCTATATTTTCCGATTCCCTTCGGAAGTCTTTTAGCAAGAAGAGATTTGAAATCCATCAAAATATCTTCATCATCCATATCTTTGCATTGTCTGGATTCATAACTAGTACCAGTTTCTTTTCCTTTTTTGGATGGTATAGTAGATGCTTTAAAGGCTAACTCAGTCTTCTGAACACTACCATCATAGCTATTCAACTCATATGCAGTTAACTTTGCAATAATAGAATCTAAGGATACCTTGGTCTTATCAGTAGACCTTAGTTCCTGGATAGTAGCAACTCTGATTGCATAGACTGGTAACAATGATCTAAGGACTTTACTAACAACAGTGGTATCATCAATAGTTCTACCAATGCTTTTGATATCACCAACCACAGTCTTAATCCTAATACCATATTGTTGAATGGTCTCTCCTTCAACCATCCTCATATCCTCAAATTTACCTCTAAGGCTTTCTTCCTTAGCTTTCTTTACATGCTTATCACCACCATAAATGGTTTCAAGTGCATCTTATACCTCCTTAGGAGTGACCTTCTCTTGTACATCAATAAACTCAATGTCTGACAGGCTACTGATAAGGGCTTCCATGACTTGCCCATTTTCCTGGATTTCTCTCTTCTGATCATCAATCAAAGTTCTAGTGAGAGTTACAAATGCATTCTCAACATAGCTCCAGTGTTGAGCACCCATACTCTTGATGTAAATCTTCATTCTATCCTTCCATATCTTAAAGTTATCTCTATTGAACTTAGGACCTTCCCTCTTCATCATTACAGTAGGATCTTTTACCTCAAGTAGTTAATCTTATATCACCAAGGATGTGGAGGAGCTCTCATACCAATTGATGAATAATGATGAACAACATATACCCCAACCGGTACTGAGAGGGGGGGGGGATGAATCAGTACAGGTAAAAACTCTCTTAACAACTTATCTAGCTAAAGTAAAACCAATTGGTTATCACCATTACTAAACTTAACCATGGCAATACTGGTTAAACACAGTAAGACACCAGACACCATAAACTGATAAGTCTGAATACTACAAATACGATCAATTATGCAACATCAACTTCACCCATAAACATATGCATGTGGTATACTAAAAATACCATAACCAATTAACCCTGCATTCATAATCCTTCAACCAAATACTTCATAAACATCACATGAAAAATGCATAACACATAACACAGATTTTTCACATGGAAACCCAAATGGGAAAAACCACGGTGGGGATGAATACCCACAAGCTTGTTTTGAAATATTTTGAAGCTCGCCCTATTAGGAGCCTAGTCTGGTCAAAGACTTTACAATAAGGTTCTTCTAGGAACCGATTCTATTAGAGATCACCCGGTTAAGGGATGGCTATATACCCTGTTAAAGGTTACCTCGCTAGAGGATTTAAAGAACTCAATGATCTTGAGTCACCTGGTTACAGGTTTTACAATAATCCTGTTAAAGCTACTTGGTAAAGGTATTTTCCATCTGTTGAAATGATTAGAAGACAATAGGAAAAATTACGATCTGATAATAGCACTACATGCCAAGGGAGATCCTTTTCATATCCTCTACTTTGCAATCACACTCTATAGTTTTTATCTTATTGGTTTGGCAAGTATCAAGCATCTCTTCACTCAGATACATACACACAACATTTGCCAACAAATTTACAATAACAAACATCATCGACCTTATAAACAATAGATAGGTCGGTAACATAAACCCTAAACCCTAATATGCTTAGGTTTACAACACAGGCAGTCCAATCCTAATTGTCCAAACATATTGCATAAAGCATTACAGTTTCAAATAGATCACAAGACAATATACATCATTCATTCATCACCGCACATGGGAATCAGTAACCCATCATGCTCTCTTCTCATACCACTAAGAAGAATGATCATTCTTGAGGTAGATTTCAAATGCAATCGATCTTCTTATGCCTCAATCCTTCATGCACACAAAGCTGACATGGCACCTCGATCACATCTCTTAGCTAACTCATCATAGAGTATCATCGGTTCATCACACAAGCTGGATCACCAAACCGATAACCATAGAACTAAGACTACCAACCGGTAATCACACTTAGTGAAACCTCGACACCAGTTCACTGAATCTCCTCATGCCTTTTCATACTGGTTCACCAACTTTTTCAATCTGCATACCAGTTCACTTAGACTTATTGACATCAATGACAACATACATTCATCATATCAACATACCGGTTCATCATATGCCAATGATATCCAACATAGAAGTCAAAGACCTGCATGGAACCAAACAAGAAATGTCCCTGCAGAAGCAAGAGGTCCACTAGTTTTGGTTGTTAATCACAACAACATGACCAGAAGCAGACTGTCAAACCAGTATGCTAAAAGATTCCCCAATCATGAAGATGGGATGGGTGTGCTACTATAGCACTATTTCTAGTTGTAATGCAATGTCTGGAAAAGAAAGACCCATCAGAAGAAGATGGTAAGACCTGCTCCCAAGAATGAAAATAAGAAGAAGAATGAAACCAAGTAGGTGTGGAGGAAGAAGACCATGGACCAGCACTATGAATTCAATGCACATGTTATATCTCTTAAGGCCTAAAGGAGATACAGGATCTCGGGGGGAGTAGTATATTGAGATAGATCATTCACCCCCTAAGTGAAGAAGGACACTTGGAAGAACAAGCTGCTACCAGTAAGAGGGAGAAAATGAGATGGCGATGTGTGTGTAGCTACTACCTTGTCTACACACCTAAAGATGAAAGATGAATTACTAATACATGTGTCAATGGATGGAGATTAACAATTAGAATCTAATGCAAAGTGACACAAATTGTCAGGGATCACAGGAAGGTGCTCTGGTAATGATAATGGACCGATACTGGAAATTGATATGCGTAGGATGTTACCAACATGAATGCTAATAGGTACTTGCTGGTTATGTAAAACAATGAGGTTGGAAATCATTGCAATAGCCTCGGTAGCATGGAATGTGGAGTTATATCTCAGGTGGTGTTGATGAAGACCTAAAAGACATATGATGGCTTGGTTGTTGATTTTGTAGGCATGCACGCTTTTGGGCTAACTGGTTTGATTTATGACTTGATGATGGAATTATATGGCATTGTGTACATTTAGGATCATGTCATAGGCTATGGTGGATGTAATGATGTTGGAAGATCATCAAATGATCACATATGCATAACTCAACCGGTATATGGAGAAGATTGGAGCCTTGGTATTGAACCTGATAGGCAATAAGAAACTTAGATGTATGACTCAGGGGAGTCCAAGTGCTTATTATGTAGAGCTCACATGCTTGAACTTGTAAAGATACTAACTGCCCAAACTGTAGATGATGGAAATTGCAGTAGGAATACCCAGGAGAATTTCATGGTTATGGGTATCTACTTGTCATTTGGTTGGTTGTATTCATAGTACAATCATATTTTTATTCTAAAGAAATTTGGGATCAAACAGGAAGTGATGCAGTTTGATTGGTAGGTGAGTAGTATTCACTGACACATCCTTCTAAAATTGAGTGTTTTAACAAATAGTATCAAATTTACATGCTCAATTGGTGTTAGTTGATGGTTGAGTCCTCCATCTCAAGTGTCGTGACTTGAGAAGATGTAACAAGTGGTATGAAAGGAGGAGAAGAATCCAATAAAGATAAAGGGGGCAAAATAATTCTATAAGTGACTGGTAAATACAAGGAGGAATGATATCCTGATAGTGCCCTTTGCCATTGTTGTCAAAGGGGGAGAAAGACTCTGTAGTATATCGCATACTACATGTGAGAATCCAGTGGATCATATAAAGGGGGATAGAGAATATGTAGTATGTTAGATATTAGATGAGTTGACATCAATGCCAAAGGGGGAGATTGTTGGCATAGTGTTGTCATTGATGTCAACTGGTATAGGATGACTATCGGTATAAGAGATGTATGTGCACCACTATCATGGAGGACTACAAAATGAGATATATTTGATCACCTTGTGTTGCAGATCATAGGTAAGGTAAGGAAGAGAATGTCATTCAGAGGAATGATCACTAGAGTCACCAGTACAGAAGTTAGTGCCTGACTTGTGTGCATGAAAGGGTAAGGTTACCGATATAGTGTATCATCGGTAAGGAGAACATGTCAATTGGTAAGTAATCTATTGACAATGAGCAGGATGCTTGGATGTTGTTTGTGATGAAGAGGAAGAATGTTACCTAGATCACATCAACACTAGAGTAGAAGGATGAACAGGTCACTGGTATGCTATGTGGTTACAGAACAATAGGACTTCCACCGGATGAAGATGCAGTCACCATGTGAAGGAATGCCTCAAGTGCATGAAATTAGGGTTATGCACTGAACCAACAGAGAAGGCATGTTGGGATGTCTGTGTAGATGAATAGTGATGAGTTTGTCAACATGACAAACCGGCTGAGCTAATATTCAATCTGATGATGAAGAAGGAAAAGTAGAGTAGTTGTAAATAGAGAATGAAACCGGCATGCAGATGCCTTAGATGAAAACCACTAAAGGTTGATGACATGATGTCATCAACATGGCCACCGGTAAGCACAAGAACTGGTAAGGAAGCAAAGAGGCTAAGTTATGTGACTCCACCTAATGAGAATGAGAATGCTATGGATAGACATGTCTGGCGACCGGTTAAGGTGTTCCACTGATAGTTCAACAATATGTATACATGAAGGTTAACTAGTAAAGTGTGAGATATCGACAAGGTTAGTAAACTGATAGAAAAGAAGAATCGGTTGAGTGTTTGGTTGGTAATCTTGTTCATACCGACACAGATGATCTAGCAGAGGTGGAGAACGACATGGATTCCATGTAAAGATGAAGTGGCAAGCTCATAGAGATCGGTGAAGTGCTATGTAGGGATAGGCATTTTTACAGGTGTGCATTTAATATGGATCCCCTGACTTGTGGCTCGAGGAAGAACGACAGAGAAAAATCAGGGAGCTGTTAGCACCTGGATCGAAGAAAGGAAATCGGATTGGATGAGGACTCAAGAAGGAAACAATAGAAATATTAATGGCATTTTGACAGATGCAAGTTGAGATATAGGGCAGTAGTTTCTAAGTTTAGAAAATGTGTATTGGAAGGCATGCCAATGGCGGTGATGTGCAAATAGCTTTCTAGGCGATTAGATCAGATAAGATCTGATTTGATTTTGTTTTCCTCAAGGTTGATGAGAAAACCTTAACTGCCTGTGATTTGAATTGGCTTTTTCCAGGAAGACTGGGCTATAAATAAGCAAGCCAAAGATATTGTGAAGTGCTACTGAATGGGAAAAGATAGAGCTACGAAGTGATTGAGTGTTGCATGAGAGAGTTTGATCAGTCAGAGTAATAATAGAAAAAGATAACAGTGACTGAGTGAGTGAAGGTTAAACTGGTGTGGTTTGAGCAACCAGTATAGCAGCTAGATTGCATCAAAGGAGATAAGTGGTAGGTTCTTATAGCGGTAGGAAGATAGTTGAGAGGACTGAAAAGTAGAGTAGTGAGGAGGAGATCCAATAGAGCAAAAGAAGAGTAGAGGTGAACTGGTAGAGGTTACTGACAATGCAGTAGTAGAAGAGTGAATCGGTGTAGCAGAGAAGGTGTCTTACCGACAGAAGGAAGTTATGTGCAGAGGTTACAAAAATATTTTGTAACCAAGATATTAATTTCGTATTTGAATGTTTATTATGGTCACTAAGTTGTAGCTGCTTTGGGTTGTAGCTCATAAACAAGTTAGGGGTTGGTGCTCCTTGGGTTGGTTCCCTAAACATTGTAATAGAGATTCATTATGATTCTGGATTGGAGCAGTAATCTCCAACAACATTTCTCACTGAGGTTTTTACCATCTTGGGTTTTCCTCATACATATTGGTGTTATGTGGTGTCCCCTTGTGTGAATGCATGTATGTTTAGTCTTCTTACTAACCGGTAAGTCTGTATTTAGTTAGTTCTGCTAAACAACATATATTCATAAGAATAGTAAAAGGGAAAAGTTTGAGAATTACTGATTCACCCCCCTCCCAGTGGTGCATTGTGTCTAACACACCCAAGGTGACATCACCATTGACCATATAAACCCCTATGGCTTTCTTTCCATCTCATTTGTGAACTTGTCATTTGGAGATTGGAGCTTTGGTGAAGAGAAGAGGAGAAGAAGCAAAAAGGTGCTACCTTCATCACCTCCACTGATTCAAGTGATTTTGACGATTTGAGAGGCCAACAACATATGGACCTCTAGTAAGTTGGATTTCGAACCTCTCTTGTGTGATTTTTGAACCTGTTTGATGTTTTTCAAAACAATTGTATGTTTTCCACATTTTTGATGCCTTAGTTTTTTAGCTTTCTTTTAGCGCACATGTCCTTTTTCAAAGCACATTTGATTTGTCTTTTGGTGCATATAAAAAATATCATAGCACATAGGATGAATGTTGTACCGCATTTGATTGATAAGTTAGTGCATATGATATTTTAGATGGCACATATGATGTCTTTTATAATGCATAAGATAACTGTTATAGTGTTGGGACCTATAAAATTTTGATGATTTGAGAGGCCCATTTCAAACAAGACATCTGCATTCTCCTTGCCCGTGGTATGGCATGGCTATTAAAACCTTTAGGTAAATTAATTTTGCAAGTGTATCACCAAATCCCCTCCATGGCAGATGGAAGGTAAAAGAAACTTCAAAACAAATGCAATTGGCCTGTGTAAGGCATTTCTACCTGGGCACCAAATTGGGTTTACAAAAGAAATAAGGTCACCAAGCATGAAGATTTATCCCACATTGGTTGTGCAAAGGGAGTATTCTATATTTAAATACAAAGTGACACACTTATTAAGTGTCAAAGCTTAAGGGCTTTTGGTAAGAGGTGGCTCGTGGCCCAATGGACCCCACGCGCGCGCATCTCAAGGTGTCCAAATTTTGGGACAGGCTAGCAAGAAGGGCTAAGGGTCATGCAAATCAAGAGATCCAATGACAGATCCATGAAAGATCAATAGTGGAGTACAATTCTAGGACTATTAGTGGTTGTCACTGTACCACGACATAAAGTGCCCAAAATATTATTCCATCGCGACTTGGTGACCAAGGCAAGTCCAGGTGGCGGGTCCAAGTGGCAAGATAGGTGGATCTGCAAGTAGGCCAGAGGAAACATGTGGCACAAATGGATGAAGAGGTAAAGGTTGAGCAAGTTGAGAAGATTTGACGATAGGGCGAAGAGATCTAATGGCGATCGCTACACTGTGATGGGAAACTGCTCATTGGGTATCCATCACGACATGACGACCAAAAGATGGGTCCGGTCTAGGGTGATGTGGTGGTTAAGGTGGGGCCCAGTTGGATCCAAAGGCCAACCAGGGCAACTAAGTGAAGCCAAAGCCCAAGGAGAGGTGGTGGACAAGTGGCACCCAATTGAGAATCCTGGGACTATCAACGGCTGTAGTTGTACCACAGTTGTGAGTTCCCTGAAGAATATTCCTCATGACCCAGCAACAAAGAGGAGCTTCATTCTGGTGGTGAGTCCAAGTCATGCTAAGGTGGCAGGACAGGGACCTGAGAGCCAATCCAGAGGTGACACGTGGTAGAGCGCAGAAAGAGGTCGCAAAGGCAAAAGTCAAAGTTAAATATATAGTTTCAAACTATAGTACAAAAGTGCCAAGATTTAAATGAATGTTGTGCCTGATTGATCTGTAAGAGAAATTAATGACTGACCTGCAGAGAGATTGATGGTTGAGGGTTTTTTTTTTGCCCAAATATACAAGCGTTATATATTATTGGAAAGCTCTCGATCTGAGGAGTTTGTTTTTGCAGTTAGTTGTGGCACACATCAAGTATCTCAAGAGAAGTTTCCTTGGGATTTCAGAGGGATTTGTCGGTTTGTTAGAGAAGATTTTCTGCAGGCCAAGTGTGTGAGAAGCCGACGACAGAGGGAGTAGGACTTGTCATTAATGAAATATGAGTTCTCCTCTCTTCATTCTTATTATGAGGTCTTCTCATTTTTTAGGGGTTCCATATTTTTGTGAGCAAGGCTCCTTAATCTTGGTTTCCAATTTTGAGTTTTTCCAAGTTTGTAATATAATGTCTTTTTTCAAGTAATGGAGTATATCTTCTTGCTATAGGTGTTTTTGTTGCTAGTTCTTATGTATATAAGGCATGCATAAATTCACACAGAATTGTCTCTAGATAAATATTTATTTGTTACAAATTAAATCCTCAAGGAGGTTGGAATTTGTCATCTCAAGGAGATTGTTGTGATTGTTTGTGGGTATTCTTTGGAAGGAAGAATTTAAATTCTATGATCAATCATAAATAATGGAATATATTTTCAAGATCTGATGATTTTGTGAATGAGCTGAGTATTGCATTTATGCAAGGCATTAATCCAAGAATATTTAATGATGAAGATGGATTTGCAATAGAGGTTTTTCATTTGCAGTTTGATGTATGACTCTATGCCCTTGGATAAGGCACTGGTCTTGCAGATTCTAGGGATTCTCAAAGATTTTTAAAATCAAATATCAATTTACTTTTATGTTTGTAGTTTTAGTTTGTTCCACCTATCTCATGCTTCAACTTAGTTGAGATGTCAATGTAGATCTAACCCATCTGTAGTAACCTCCTAGTTGTTTAAGCGTTCTGATATCTATCTGCTTTTATTGATGCTATCATATGTGTGTAATGGGTCTGAATCAATGCATTAAAGGTACACCCACCTAGGTTTTGTAGAGCATGGAGAGTAGAAGGATTCAAACCCGTGTTATGTTGTCCAAGTCCTGAAGTTATTCATTGTATGAAGTTGGCTATTTCATAGATAGATTGCAGGTGAACTTGGTTTGCTCATTTTTAGAACAACATATAGCACATTTGATTTAGCGCATATAAAGACCATTGTAGCACATTTGACATAGCATTGATTTTTTGATATTTTGTGAATTTTTTGAAGTTGAAAAATTTGATAGTGAGAATGTAGATGATGTTTGATACTTAGTTTGATGATTGTTTTGTCCTGATTTCGTCTAATTTCTAAAGAATGTTGAAATGTGATATTGATAGGACTTGGTATTGTGTTGGTTTGTGTTTAGATAAATAGAGTTTATGATCGAAACTCTAGCTTGATAGCGTGACTTGTGTCATTGATAGGAGAGGTCTTCTTGATAGTGTATGATAGAAACTTCAAGTGCTTGATTAGGTTTAATGACTAGGTCACTGATAGGATAGGCTGAGATGAACCTTCCCATGTTGATAAGAGTTTAAGATCAAAACTCTAGAATGATAGTCTGACTGTTGTCACTGATATGCATCAACTTAATTGCGATATGGGACAACTTGATTTTGATATGGGATAATTTGATTTTGATATGGAATAACTTGATTTTGATATGGTGACTTTGTCACTGATATGGGTCAATGTGATTTTAAGAGGGTGACTTCGTCACTAATATGGGACAACTAATTTTAATATGGGATAATTTGATTTCAATAGAGTGACTTCATCACTGATATGGGTCAACTAATTTGATAAGATAGGCTAAGATGAACCGACCTCAATTTGATAGCATGACATGCATCATTGATAGGAGAGGTTTGTTTGATTACCGATAGGATAGGCTAAGATGAACACACTTTACTGATAAGAGTTTATCATGAAAAATCTAGTCTGATAGCGTTTCTAACATCATTGATAGGGGTTGAATAAGATTGATTAAGATCTCATGGTGAGCTGATAGAATATTGATTGATTGAATCATAATGATTGATCCATTTGATAGATAGTGTAGACACCTAAAAATGTCTCATTGATCATGTACTAATTATTCTTCTAATTGATTAAATAATTCTTTAATTATTTAATTAAGTTAATTAATCTTATTCTTCTAATTTCATATTTCCTCATCATCTTACTAATTATTCTATTTTCCAATTCTATCATCATTTAATCATTTTAATCATTTCCTAAATGTTAATTAAATATTTATTATTTAATTAATTTTGATTAATTCCCCAATTTAAATAATCTTTATTATTTAAATAAATTACTAATTATTCAATTTCCATCTCTAATCATTTAATCATTCAACCCTTTTCTAAATATTAATTAAATATTTATTATTTAATTAATTGTGATTTAATTCCTTTAAATTAGATAATCTTTATTATTTAATTAAATTTGATTTCTAACTAATTAAATAGTTTCTTTAAATTATTTAATTAACTAATTAATTCCTCCATTTCCAAATCCCCAAATTCTAATTTCATTTAATTTCATATTCTTCTAATTTCTTCCAATTTCAATTACATGTGCATGATTTCAAAAACCAAATTGAAAATCAAAGTTAAGTTCTAAATATATTCAAATACTAAATTGAATAAATAAATTCAATTATTTGAATTAAAATCTCATGCAAAGATTAAATTAAAAATCTAAATCTAAATGCAAGCACATGCTAAATTAATTAATTAAATCATTTATCTCTTCAGCTTCTATTTCCATCTTTCAGTTAGCTTTTTCTAAATTAAGCTCTTTGTGTCATCCTCTTTATTTCCTCCAATCATTCTTTTGCTTCCTTCAGTCAGCTTTTTCTCAATCAGTTAACTCAATTAATCTATTCAATCTATTGAGTTTCACTCCTACAATTAGCAATTCAACTATCAATTTTCATGTGAGCTTACCTGAGTTCCACCTTTTGATCAATATGTTCCACCTTTCAATCAATCTTCTCCAATTTTTTATAAATTGAGCATCCAATCTCCATTTTCAAGAATCCGGAACTTTGAATCTTTATGTCACTTGCAGGTTACCAGTGCAATATCTAAGAGCCATCATACCATAGAGAGGAGAAGAGCAATGGAAGCAATATGCAATCTTGGGATAGGGAGTTTTGATTTCATTTGATTATTTTAATTCCTATTTGCTTGATTGTGTTATTCCATTGTCTTATTTGTTAAATTCTTTGGTTAGAAGGGATTCGTGATTTCCATTTTGCTTCTAATTGATTACTTGTTATTAAGATGAATTTTACATGTACGACATTTTGGTGAACCCGACGTGAACTAACAACAATTTAACCTTCATTATTTTTCTATGTGATTTTTGTAGATTGTGTGGATTTTTCATTTTTTTGCAGGTTGCACGAATTTTGAGAAAAGTTTTTTCTGTCACGCAATTGAGCATTCATTGTCACATAATCACATAGAGAGCATGATGCATTCAACCCTTTGGGGTCACGCATTCATTATGACAGGGTCACGCAATCACCCTGTCCAGATCACGCAATCGCCCTTCCCGAATCACGCATTTGCAGGAAGCTTTGTTGTTTAATTTTTTCTTCCATCTGTTATCAGTTCTGTTTAATTTTGTCTAAAATTTGGTTAACCCAGGATCAAATTGATTTTATTTTATGATTTGATTAATACAGTTTATGGCAATAAAAGTATAGTTCACGATTTCAGGTGCAAGAAGGACGAAACAACAAAGAAGAGAAGCCAAATGCTATCAAAAGGTTCTCCAGGTAGAAAAATTGATACAGGATTCAGAAGAGCAACTGGCCTTAGATAGATATAATAGCCTAGTTCTTTTTTATATAGTTAAACATGATCTAATCAATATTGAATGGATGATGAGGTATTTGGCTAGGGCTTCATAATTGGTTTTGCAGGTTCCTGATAGGGTTTAGTTTTCTTTTATTTGTTAGTTTTTAATTTTTGTTGTTGTCTGCCTTCTATCACACAATCGACCTATTAGTGATATGCAATCGACTAGATATTGTCATGCATTCGGTTTGTCAGATTTACGCATTCACTCTGCTAGATTCATGCATTCGGTCTGTAAGTATCACACAATCACACAGGTAAAATTACGCATTCGCCTCTGTCAAGTTTTGAGTTTTTGTTTTCTGTTAGTTTGCTTTTACTACTAATCTTCTGTTTACAACTTGTGGTGGATTTTTAGAGAGGATTAGATTAGTATTTTTGCATGCACACTTCACACTTCATTTTTGGTGCTTAAAATCAACAATAGTTAAAATTGACATGCATGGATAATCTCACACTTTGTTGTTGGTGCTTAAAATGAACATGGGTTAAAATGGACATGCATGGATAATCTCACACTTCGTTTTTGGTGCTTAAAATGAACATGGGCTAAAATTGACATGCATGCATCTCACACTTGGTTTTTGGTTCTTAAAATAAACAAATGGTTAAAATTTACATGTATGCCTTCATACTTGGATTCGGTGTTTAAAATAGACATGCACATGCATATCTTACACCTAAATTTGGGCTATAAAATTAATGTGAATCAGGCTGCATTAGATTAAATCATTTTTCATTTTCTTAAGATAAAGAACTTTTTATTGTGTCTGGGGTGGACCTGCTATTGCACTAACTGACTTTCCACCCACCTTCAGGGTCTTAGGAGAAAGAAAGAAGGTGACAATGACATCCAAATTTTATTTTATTCTACATAGTGAGGGGCACCTTTGACTAGGGATTTCATCACCCCACAGAGGTACTTCAAATTGGGATGCGTTGGGGATATCATCTCTCCCAGCGTACTCTCAAACGGGTTTTTTGAGCCGCTATATAAATATACTGGTCAGGCGGCTAGAGTGTTGAGTGAATTCGATGTATGTGGGGGCCTTCCCTGAACTGATAAGCTCAACTAAAGCCTTAAGTGGCTTTCTCTAAGAATCCATTGTTGGATCAGGACCCCTCGAAACCTAATACTAAGAACCAATTTAGTTGCCAAAAATCCTACATTCAGTGGTTCCAGGAGTGCGGATCATACCCATAGATACCCTTCATGTACCTTACACTAAGATATAGGAATCCCTCAATTATAAGATGCTTGGATCTTTGGGGTAAGAGAGACTAGCATGCCCGAGAAGTGTGTGCCATGGAGTGGAGCCAGTGCTGCCAGACTCTCTATCTGTTCATTTTGTCTCGATATTTCATAAGGGCCTCACTGAATGGTGTCCACTATCCAGCCTAAGATTGTATTCCATGATTTTTTATGTATCAATGTGTTAGACCAGTACTGAGTCAGTCCCTTGGGCTATTTCAGGCCCTATCCCACGTATCTCCAAATTTTCTGTGATTGTATGTGTTGTTCACCAAAAGTGATTAACCCAATGTCACCTGCAAATCAATCTATGAGAAAGCCAATCTCAATCAATGAAACACTTCAGGGCTTGGACAACATAACATAGGATCCTAATGATCCTCATACACTTCAGGCTCCTACTAGACCTAGGGGGGACACCCTTTGATGCATTGAATCAGATTCATTTACCCACATATGATAGCATCAACAAAAGCAAATAGATCTCACCAGGGTTTAACAACTAGGAGGTTACTGTACATGGGCTAGATCCACATTGACATCTTAACTAAGTTGAAGCATGAGATGGATGAAACATTCCCATAGAACATAAAACAAAGAAAGATATTCTGATGTTGGATTTTAAATTATTTGAGAATCCCTTCAATTGCAAGATCAGTGCCTTATCCAAGGGCAACAGAGTCACATATCAAACTATAGATGAAAACTTCTATTACAAATCCATCTTCATTATTAAGTATTCCTGCATGAATGCATTACTAAGATCATTCACAAAATCATCAAATCTTGAAACTATATTCCATTATTCATGATTTATTACAGAATTTAAATCCTTGCTTGAAGAATCCCTACAAATAATCACAATTACCTCCTTGAGATAACAAATTTCATCCTCCTTGAGGATCTGATTTGAATAAAATGGAAATACAAATTAGAGACAATCTTGTGTGAATTTATGTATGCCTTACATACACAAGAACCTACAACTAAGAACACTTACAACAAGAATTAAACTCCATTACTCAAAGAAAATCCCTACCCTGTACAATCTTCAAGAATACTCAGAATTGGAAACCATCAAAATCTGGAGCATTTCTCCAAATTTTTGGAACCCTTACAATTGAGAAGAATTGGGAGTAAGAAGGAGAGGGAAAGATCAGATGTGCATAACACACTGCCAAGTGTCTCTTTTTCCAACTGAAATTCACTTTCTTCTTCTTTCCCATGGAAATTGCTCTCAAAATATCCCAAATTTGTTAAAAATAACTACATGATTGGATTCCTTATTCCAAGAGCTTTCTGGCAATATATAATACTTGCCATTTTGGGCAAAAATAAGCCTCTAAGCGAATTAATCCACTTTAGGTGCACCATCATTTAAATTTTTGAATTTTTTATATAGTCTCAATTATATATTTAATTTTGATTTTTCATCCATTTTTATCCCCTGACGCCCTGCCACATGGCAACCTCTGATTTGCTGATGGGATCCACTGGGTGCCACCTCAGATGACACCTCATCAATCTGCCACGCGTCCACCTCGTCACTGCCACTGGGCTGCTTGCTCATCACCATGTCATCACCACCTATATGCCACCTCAGCGACACGTAAGCGGGACCCGCAAGTTGGACCTCCACCTAGACCTACCACCTGTGCACCATGTCATCTTTTGCTATTTTGCAATGGGTAACGAACATGCATCTTTCCTTCATGAATCCACGTGCACCGTTGGATCTTGTCGAACATGCTCAATCTTTAGCTTTCGTTTTTCGCACATGCTTTTTGCTATTTCATGAAGGGTATTCTTTGAGCATCTTCCATTTGCAAATCAACACACACCATCGATCTTCTCTGAACCTGCATGATCTTTAACCTGTCCGTTCTATGCAAAACTTGCCTCAGGATCCGTGCCTGCGTGGGGTCCACCTAGTTGCCACTTAGCTTCCTTGGTCACCTCGAGAAGCACACCCACATGCATGGGGTCCACTTGGGGGCCCAACCGGCTCCTTGTGTCAAAATCCTTAAGCTTTGACACTATGCTATGGTGGAGCCTTAAATTTAAATACTAAAATTTCCCTATGCACAACCAATGTGGGATGAATATTTATGCCTGGGACTGCACTTTTTGAAGCTTTCCTAAGAGTTTTAATGGTTGTCATTCTCCTAAATTGGAAACTTCTTCAACACCTCCATTGGGGGGAAATTGGTTTATACATCTACCATATGCATTTGCTTCAAATTTTATTACTGCCAAACTCCACTCCACGCAGGGGAAATTAGCTTTAAATCTGCCAATGCATTTGGTTGAATATTAAAAAATGCTCCTCCTCCATGATTTGTGCTACCACTCCAGTAGATTTACCACACAAGGAGGATGCTTTGGAGTTTGAAGTCTTTTCACTATCCATACTGCCTGCTGCACCTTGCATTTGCATAAAAAATTTCTGAATGTTGTTGTTAAAATGCCACCACCAGCAGGGAGATGGGGAGGCACGTGAGGGGAAGATTGACTAGCATTTCATTTGCCAAAAACATTGCTTGAAATTTCTACAACCTTTTTTAATTCTCTGTTCCATGTGGGCTGCCATTATTGCATTTGCATCAAGGTTTCTATTGCCCGAGTCAAGCACATGAGAGGGCAAATTGACTTCAAATCTGCCATATACATTTGCCTGAGAGTTTTTGCGGTCTCTTCAAACGCCACAGAGAGGAGCTGATAAAAGTTGCAGCAGTTCATTAGGTGAAACTCTTCCTTTTTTTAATGGCATTCATTGGTTTGAAATCTTCCATGGTATTCCCAACCAATTGCCATACCATAATGCTTTTGCCTTCACACGAAATTGGCTTCAAATCTGCCAATTGCATTTGCTGAAAAGCTTCTAAAGCCTTTTCAATACCAAATTGGGAGGTTTGTTTGCTGGCATTACACCTAAAAATCTACAATTAATTTGGAGGGCTCTTTAAAATCCTTTCTTTCCATTCAAAACATTCAATCCAAATGCCACCGTATCCCTTGTTCTCTTGAAAACATATTCAATGCATTCGCTTGAATTGGGAAGGCATCCATCTGTTTCAACATTTTATCTGTGGGATAATAGGCATCCTGGAACATTTAATCTTCTTCATTCCTCATGAACTCCTTAATACTTAGATCATATAACATATGATTTTAAAAAAACAATTTAAACCTTGCCTGAAAAGATGCATGAAGTGGCAAGCCAGGTCAGGCTAAATTTTTTTTTGTTTTCATGCAACTGACCTTTGAAATGCCTCACAAACCTTAAACATACCTCTGGAATTGATTGGCACCATTTTCAGATCATTAAATTGAGTTTTGCAACTTTCAGGTGCCTGCGCCACATTTTTGCATTTAATCGCGAAGACGTAATTTTCAAACCAGTCAAAACACCTTTCTGGACCTCGCCATCTGATAGGTGTGTACTCTGATATACAAGCATGAACTCTACCAAGTAGTTTTTTAAGATGAATCCCAAGTGAAGAGATATTAATTGTCAAAAATGACCAACTGGCTTTGTCAGCACTACGGACCTGATGAAGTCAATGCGCAGGCAACTCATGATGCCTTTCTTAAAAATATCAAACGACCTCCATAGACAATCAAATCTAAGGAATAGGTACCTTAAAGTACATATCAAATATTTGAAT
This sequence comes from Cryptomeria japonica, assembly GCF_030272615.1. Taxonomy (NCBI): domain Eukaryota; kingdom Viridiplantae; phylum Streptophyta; class Pinopsida; order Cupressales; family Cupressaceae; genus Cryptomeria; species Cryptomeria japonica. The sequence goes on from NC_081410.1 coordinate 468,544,967, forward strand.
GCTTAGTTCGACCAAAAGGATGATTGGGTGCAAATGGTGTGCTCATGAAAATAGCTACATTAACTAATATAACATTGAAAGTACGGATCACTGAAACAGATGGCTTAAGAAACCCTTTTGAAAACCAATCAAACAGAATGGAAGGAGCTTGAAATTTGAAACATATCTTGTCATTTGTATCAACAATAGACTAGAATAAACATTTTGGTATGACATTTACCAGGGCAACTTTTACACTTATGCAAAATAGGGCTCCGACTAGCTACTGAAACAGGGACTTGTCAAACCATACAAACTGCAAACAGATTGAGGTTGGCAAATTGAGCAAATGGATTCATAGGGACTTGAAATTTTGCATGCTAACTCACATTTATACATAGAATTGAATCCATTTTGAAAATCATCATGACGATCAACAAGGCAAAAGATATAGGAGCTCAAAGTAGGCTACTCAATAAAATTTGCATTTACACCTAACATGCACTTTCAGCTCACCCCTTGAAAATGGGTACCTGATAAATTGATCCAAACTGAAATCTAAAAGTTGCACATCACTACATAGATCAAATGAAAGGTGTAGGACACACTCCCCAAGCCTTACCCTTTGAAAATTAATTGGCTCCATTTACCCTCTCTCTAACTAGGCCATTCAAACTGACTCATTTTATGATCATTTGGAAATGCAAAGCAAAATTTTGAAACAGGCCTCTACAATTCACTCAAATTTAATGAGTCCCAATAGTATGAAAATTGAGTCAGTCAGCTATACATACCTATGATCAATTATTCTCAGATTTGGAAAACTACAAGACATTGTCCTACACACGAAGTTACAGAAAATAAAGTCCATTTTGAAACCAAAACTCAAAAGTCATTACATACTTGTGACCCTAGGTAGTCTTTTACATAGTCTTTTGCATAGTCTTAATCACGTTCTCATTATCATCCTACGTCTTTTGCATATTCCTAATCACGTCCTCATTATTGTCCTACGTCTTTTGCATAGTCCCACTTACATCCTCATTATCATCCTACGTCTTTTGCATAGTCCCACTTACATCCTCATTATCATCCTACGTCTTTTGCATAGTCCCACTTATGTCCTCATTATCGTCCTAAGTCTTATGCATAATCATCCATATTAGTTAGATAGTCCTACATTATCATATACATCTTCATCTAGACCTCAAATACGTCTAAGTCCATTGTCAGTTATAGGTTCATAGCATGTGCCTTCATGGGTCTCCCAGGTGATTGTTTGCTCCCCTTTGAGAAACCTAATTTAGTTCCAAATGATGGTCAATGAGAAATCATTGATGGTCTAGCTAACTTAGCTTGGGATTTAAGAATAAGCTCACCTCAATATATAGGAATCATACATGAGATAAACATTGAGTCTAGGATTTCCCATATAATTGATAGAGAGATTGAGGCTAAACAACTTCGTCAACAAATTGAAAGACTTGCATTAGAGAAATCTAGGAATGCTCAAAAGGTCTCACATCAAAATCCTCAACAGAGAGTCTAGTATAGCCTTGCATTTACCTCTACAGTCTAGGGTTAAGTCATCATCTTGCATAGAACCACCCTCATATAAGAAATTTTAGATGCCCATTACAAGGTTGCAGAAAGCGAAAGGAATAATGGACCCGAACAACACACAGTCTGTAAACCCTACTTGGAATTTAGACATGTCAACAGGTCAACACTCAGGTACATAGATAATGTCCACCCTAAACGAATTACAATAGCATTTGACAAAGGAAGAAATTGAATCCGCACAACAAGACCCACATGTCCTGATGATCCTAGATGCACTTATACATAGCGATAGGGACAAATATCTTTCGTTGTTAATACAAAATGGGGCAAAACTACTTGAGGATTTTGATGTCACAAAGATTTTACCACCAGGAAAATCTTTAGGTCAAGATAACAGTCAAACACCACCCTTGACACAAATACAAGCAATGACCTCTAGTTTTCCTCAAAACTTACCTATCCAAACAAATGTCAACACAAATGCAAACTTTCAAACAAGTGTGTCAGCTTCGGCAATCAATGCTAGTATACCATCATAGAGCATACCGATAATATCAAGTGTTTCAACACCTATTCAAACACAAGCAACAAGTGCAACCCAACCTCGAGTTTCCTATTCTATGGGATCCACATATAGTCAACAAAATGCAAACCTAGGTATTTCCAATACAACAAGTACAACTCAACCAAACATGGGTTCGCATATCAGCTATTTCACAGTACCTAGTGGAACGCACAACACACAAGGTTATAATCTCGGTACCTTCCAACAACCTCCTAGTTATTCAACCATGAATCCTTTTGTGGGACATATGCAAACACAAGGTATACCTTTGATGCAAACAAATATTCTAACACAACAAATACAGAATTTACAGTGACAAATGACGACCATGCAAACTTGTAATGATAAAAAGAGCTACACAATACAGGACTTACATCATTATCCATTCAATCACACATTATACATGCTGCCTTTCCCACAATATTTTGAAACGCCCAAATTTGATAGATATCGAGGGAAGGGTGATCCTAGAGATCATATCAGAGATTTTTTTACGACATGTATAGAGGTTTCCTCAGAAGATACTTATCTAATGAGATTATTTCCTAAAAGTTTGGGAGGTCTGGCTTTAGAGTGGTTTTCACATTTACTACCAACCATCACATCATGGGGAGAATTAGCTGAACAATTTATTGCAAAATTCTCACACAACATTGACACCCTGGTTACTTTGATGGACTTGTGTGCTGCTAAACAATATGAGAATGAAACATTTGCATCTTTCATACAATGATGGAGGGCTCTCTATAGGAGGTGCAAGATAGTTATCCTAGAAATAGAGCAAGTGGATATGTTCACAAAAAATTTGATTCCTAAGATTAAATATCTATAGATCAGGAAATTGAAAATCATCAAAGCAATAACAATTAGGACAACCACAAAACCTAAAGCTGCTATGAAAGCAATCCCAATCCAATCAATGAAGATATAAAGACAAGATATTCAAATCAAATGAAATCAAAGCAAACCAACGCAGATATCTCCTTCATGTGGCTTCATTGTTCTTCTTTCACCTTCAAATTTGATGTGGATCTCACCTACAAGTGCAAAATGCAAGTGGAAACCAGGTTGTTGAGAGATGAAATTTGTAGCATAAGGTTACTCAAAAATGTGATTGATTGATCTCCCTCATTGAAGAAAATCATCCAATTTATAGACAAATTGGAGAGAGGACAAGATTAGCATGAAGATATTTGAAAGGAAATTCAAATCAAGAATGGTAAAATTATGACAAATGTATGACAATTTCTATGCAAGGTGTATGACAAATTATGCACAAATTATGGCAAGTTGCTATGCAAGATGTATGACAAATTATGACAAGATTGAAATAGAAATTAGGAATTAGGAGAAATTAGCAAATTAGAAAATTGAGGAAAAAGATGAAATAGAAATTAGGTGAATTAATTAATAGGTTTTCATCCATTAATTAATTCATGAAAGAGACCTAGGACTAAATAAATAGATTTATTTAACCCACAAAGAAGAAGAAAAGGATTAAATGAACAAATCAAAAAACCCTAGAAATAAGAGGACAAGGAATTAGGTCAAGACAACAAGAAATTAATGTAGGTTTGATCATGATTCTGATTGAGATTGGTTGACAAAAATCAATGACAAATTGACCAAGATTGACAAGGAGATCAAATTGATAGGTGCCAATTGACAAGGAACAATGACTAATTGATCCAAATTGACATGATTAAAAAGGACAAGGATCAATGACGAATCGATCGCAAAATGACAAGATTGACAAGGACAAGGATCGATGATGAATCGATCGCAAAATGACAAGATTGACAAGTTGATAATCACAAATGATTACTAACAAGCTAAAGATGATTGAAAGATTGACAAGAGGACAAAACCCTAATTCTATCATCGATTAGGATTGACGATGTCCAAAATGATGATAAATGAGCACGCACCATGATGCGACAGGATAAGATCGACCAAAATCATGACTGAAGATTGCTATCGACAAGACCTAATTCAAAAGTGAGAAAAATGAGGAATGAAGAAGAAGGACTCGATGCTCGCAAATGATAAAGACCAAGTGCGCAACATAGAAGAAATGTTAATGCGATGCAAGAACCCTAAAATAAGGCAATGTGCAAATGTTAAAGTATGACTCCACAAGTGTTGACCATTTTTAGATGTCTACAATATCTGATACAAATGCAATGTTTAACCACATTCAAACAAATCATGGAAAAGGCTCTCAAATGTGAGAAGGGACTAGTAGAACAAGGTCTTATTAAGTATGACAATACCAACAACAATGACAAATCTAAGTTTTGGTCGAAAAACAAAAATGTGACCAATGATGGTATTGTAGACGCTAGAATGATAAACAAAACTCAACCTATTTTATCTTTAGGAATGAGTATGTCATCTAATCCACATACAGGGAATAATGCAACCTCAGCAAATGTAAATGCTAGACAAAACATGAACACAAGATACCCCAGGGTAAATGCTCCAAAAGAAATTACACACCTCTAGGAGAACCTATTGAGTCAGCCCTCAAAAAGTTAATACAGACAAACATGATCACTTTACCTAAGGTAAGAGTGTATTGACCAAGTCCTTTCAAACACACATGGTGGAATGATAATGATTTTTGCGATTATCATAGGACTAAAGGTCACAAAACAACAAGTTGCTACAAATTGAAAAACTTGGTCCAAGATATGATAGACCAAGGGGACATCACAATTGATACCGATAAAACCTCAGCAAACACAAATCATATGATTTTTAAGGATCTTTTTGTTAAGCATGACAAGGGGAAAGCTACCACATCAAGTACCCAAGACAATACAACTAACTACACAAAGGTCTCATACGACTACACTATTCATGCAATTAGCTCAGGAGTTGTAGCAAACAATGATTCACAAGAAACACTTGATCAAGATGACCAATATCAAAACACTCACATAGATGATAACCAAATTTGCATGATATTAGAGGCACTGAAGTACGATGATGATAGAAATCTTTGTCTCAAAGACTGGGGGCATGATCAACCATCTCACTCAGGTTGGTTTGAAGATGAACTCATAGAACATATCATGGATGTCAAACATACCCATATAGACTATGAAGAGGGATTTAACCTAAATCTTGATAAAACAACCTATGATACAAATGATACAATCGCTATAATCACCATAACTCTCAGAGACAAAGACTGTGCAGTAGTTACTCGCAGATCAAAGGTAACTTTACAAGGAATACCACAAAATCAACCACCAGTAGTAGGAACTTACAATGTTGTTAACCAACTTAAGAAAACTCCTGCATAGATATCATTATTCAAACTATTGCAAATTTCACCCACTCATAGAGCTATACTCGACAAATAACTTCAAGATTTGATAGTGAACAAAGATATAGATGAAAATGCCTTCTAGTCTATTGGTGGGAAATCTGTCACAAGGCACACATATTGCATTCACAGAACAAGATATTCCTAGTGATAGACTGCTTCATAACGACCCTTTACATCTGGAAGCTTACATTCATAAGAGAAGAATCAAAAGAGTACTCATAGATAGGGGAGCCGGTCTCAACATTTGTACTTTGAAGCTGGTCAAAGCACTAGGGTATTATGAACTTCACATGGATTCTTCCAAGAGGATAAATATAAAGGCTTACAATGATGAAGAATGTCCATCTAAAGGCATTGTAACATTACCTGTACAAGTAGGACCAATAACAACAGAGGTCTCTTTTCAAGTCTTGGACAGAGAGCTGGAATATAACATGTTATTGGGTTGCCCATGGATCCACACCATGCAAGTAGTACCATCCACGTTCCATCAATGTGTCAAATTCCCATACAATGGTATTGAAATAACCATAAAGGGTGATCCAAATCCATTCCAACATTGCAATTATCTAAAAGATAGTGTGGATAATCAGGTACCTATCAATCAAGCCGTACCTCTCACTACACAGTTGGAAACATTAAAGATCACAGAAACAAAGGAAATGCCTACAACATCCTCCTTACAAATAAAAGATATGGGTTGTGGAGAGTACTCTATTGCAAATAATTTAAGTGGGAAATAGTTGTCCCTTTCTCCTAAGTCCTTTGGAAAACCTCACACTATAGTGCAAAAGTGAGACAAAGGAAAAGAAATTTTTAGATATATAGACTCATGCCCTTTCATTAGATGGGGTGACTTACAAGAAGAATCCCTGAACGAAGATGTTAACCATTGGATATATAGAGAAGAAGATCATATGACAATACCTAGAATACACATGGATCAGTATGGTAATGGATTCAAAATACTCCAAAGACATGGATATGATGGTACCACAGGCCTTGGGTTACAGAAACAAGGAAGACTAGAACCTGTTGTTCATAATGATAATCCAGGGAATCAAGGATTGGGATACAAGTATGTACAACATATCCCAGAAGCAAGACAACGTACCCTTGATATTCTAAATCAACCAAGAAAACCATCAGATTTCATATCACAAAGGAATTTGTCCACATAGGCAATCCCATCTTCGTCTCAAACAAGTAATCAGGTACCTACATCACCTAGTGCAGAATGAGATGAAGAAGACATGAGACAACTCCTACAAGAACCTATCACTGAGTTACAAAATGATGTAGTTGTTGACACAATAGTACAGGCTAATGTGGCAATAGATACAAGTTTACCACCACCACCTTAATCCCACCCATGGTTATTATCACTACTTCTACCACGAGAAGCCACTCGGGCTCAACCTAATGAAACAAATGAAGAAAGATTGCAAAGGCTTATACCAGGCTTAAGAAGGGTAACTAATGTCCAGAGAAGACCAGTCAATCTACAATAAAATCAGAGACAAGAACAAGAATAAATAAGTGATGATAGCTCATTTGATGAAACATATATTGAAAGTGAGACAAACTCTCATGACTACGAATTCTTATCACTCCATGATTCTAGCCCACCAGAAAGTGTAATATTAAGGAATCAAATAAGGCTTATACAAGATGAAGATACACAAAGTTAGTCAAACACTCAAGTCTTCATGTTATCAAAGTCTACTAAAGAAGGGAATAATGATTTACCCCTAGTTCATTCACACTTGATTGATTGGGGGAAAGAAGGAAAACCAACGTTGGATTGGTTTGAAAATGACGAAGCAATTTTAGAATTTCTAGGAGTTAGAGAGGGATTTCCACAAGGTGATCATAAAGCAGGGTTTGTTATAGACCTGAATAGAATGACACACTTTGGAGAAGAAAATTCTTCAGCAACAAAAGATAAGGATCAAACTACCCATAATGGTAAGAGTGACTTGGGTAACCTTCCTATGGAAAGAGAAAGGTCATCATTACTTACAGAGGAGATAGAAGAAGTAAAAATAGTAGAAGGGGAGGTTGTACATAACATCCATCTAGAAAAATCACTAAGCAAAGAAGAAAAAGATAGATTCATCCATTTTTTCAAACAAAGACCTATCAACTTTGATGGTCCTATTCAGACATTCTAGGCTTAGACTGTGAATTAGTGTTGCATCACTTACCTTTGATACCGGGAGTTAAACCTTACGAGCAAAAATTGAGAAAAATGCATCCAAGTATCACATTACTAGTTAAAATAGAACTACAAAAGTTGTTGGATGTAGGTTTTATTAGATGTATTGACTACGCGGAATGGAAATCCAACCTAATACCTATGACTAAGCCCATGGGAGGCATAAGAATCTGTACTGATTTTTGAGATCTAAATAAAGCTTGTCCTAAGGATGACTTTCCGCTACCCAATATCGACATGATAGTTGACCTAACAGCTGGAAATGAGATGCTATCCTTAATGGATGGTTTTTTAGGATACAACCAGATTAAAATTGCACCAGAAGATCAACATAAAATGACCTTTAAATGCCCATGGGGAACATACTGCTGGAATGTGATGCCATTTGGTCTCAAAAATGTTAGAGCAACATACCAAAGAGCCATGACAACATTGTTTCAAGACATGATCCACAACATAATGGAAAATTACGTGGATGATATATTAGCTAAATCACAAACAAGAGAAAGTGGCCTTGCAATTCTTACATAGATATTTGATTAGTTGGAATAGTATAATGTCATATTAAACCCAAAGAAGTGTGTATTTGGCATAACAACAGGTAAATTGTTAGGGTTCATAGTGTCAAACAAAGGAATTGAAATAGACCCTACCAAGGTCAAGGCAATCATTGATATGCAACCTCCGTCAACACTTAAACAACTCAGAGGGTTACAAGGAAGACTGCAATCCATAAGGAGATTCATAACACAGTTGGCAAATAAGTGTCACCCATTCCAACATTTACTTAGGAAAGGGGTTACTTTTAAATGGACAGAACAATGCCAGGAAGCTTTCCTAGCTCTGAAAGACTATCTTTTGAACACACTAGTGTTAATATCTCCTACTCCAAGACAACCTCTATTTTTATACATATCAGCAACGAACTCAGCTCTAGGAGCTCTATTGGCATAGCATGACAAAAATGGAAAAGAAAGAGCAATTTATTATATAAGTAGGAATCTAATCGGCTATGAGCTTAATTATACCCCCATAGAGTGAGCATGCTTAGAAGTGATCTTTGCATCCCAAAATCTCAAACACTACATGTTGATTCCTAAGGTACAACTCATTGCATGCTTTGACCCACTCAAGTACCTATTAAGCAGAGCAACATTGACCGAGCGATTGGCTAAGTGGGTTATGATCTTGAGCGAGATTGATATAGAATACATAGATAGAAAAGCCATCAAAGGACAAATTATAGCAGATCAATTAGCAGAGGCTCCTATACAGGATAGTCACACATTGTTGATAGACTTTCCAAATGAATCTGTGTTTACATTAACTGCCTCAGTAATGTGGAAGTTATACTTTGATGGGTCATATACAAGTCATGGATCTGGAGCAGGGATTCTCTCCACTACTCCTCAAGGGGATGTTATACCTAATTCATTTAGGATCAATTTCCAATACACCAACAATATGGCTGAATATGAAGCTCTCCTCATAGGGCTTCGTACAGCTGTACAATGGAAAATACAAGAGTTATAGGTCTATGGTGATTTGCAGATGATTGTGAACCAGGTCAATGATGATTACAACACGAAGGATGAAAAACTCATACCTTATAAGAAGTTGGTCGAAGATTACAAGGAGCACTTCAGCAAAATTACCTTTGAACAAATCCCAAGAATACAAAACAAGGTAGTGGATGCAATGGCAACCATAGGATCTCTTCTGAATATGCCTGCTAACGAAACTCAATTTGAGTTCATCATAGAACAGTTGATGCTACCTACATATGAGACTCCCCTATCAGAATATGTATGTGCAATCATGGGTCCAGAATCACCTTGGTAAAATGAAATATATACATATTTACATACTCAATACATGTCACCAGATCTGTCAAGGAATCAAAAGAAGACATTTATTCGTCAGGCATCTAGGTACACCATTAAAGCTGATACTTTGTATAGAAAAGGTTTCGATAGAAATATTCTCTGATGCCTGGATGAGAATGAGGCACACCTTGCTTTAAAAGAAGTCCATGATGGAATCTATGGGGCTCACCAAAGTGTTCCACCATTGTCAAACAAATTATTGAGAATAGGTTATTACTGGCCAACCATGGAAAAGGATGCTTACAAGTATGTACATAAGTGTAAACAATTCCAAATGCATGGAGACCTTATTCATGCACCAGCACAAGATCTTCAACCCATCACATCACCATGGCCATTTTCACAATGGGGATTAGATCTAGTGGGTAAAATCAGCCCTACTTCTTCCAATGGGCACAAGTTCATCTTGATAGCCACTGAATACTTTACCAAATGGGTTGAGGCAATTCCTCTAACATACACCACTCGAAAGAAGATAGCAAAATTCAAGCTCAACTACATTATATGTAGATACAGAGTTCCAATGTGCTTTGTTACAGATAACGTGCGTCCATTTAAAAACCAGGAAGTGAAAGAGTTGTGTGAAAAATTTCACATACAACAGAGATTTGCCACACCATATTATCCACAAAGTAATGGGCAAGCAGAGGCTACAAATAAAACAATATTAAAAATTCTTAAGAAAGTAATCACCGACACAAGACAAAACTCGCATCTCTAGTTAGATCCCACTCTCTGGGCTTACAGAAGAGGAGTACGCACACCTACAAGAGCAATACCATATTCCTTGGTCTATGGGACAGAAGCGATACTCCCCATTGAAATAGAAATACCATCTCTAAGAGTCTCCTTATAGAACATCATTTCAGAGGAAGACTACATGGTAGCAAGGTTACAAGAACTTGAAACCCTTGATGAAAAAAGACAAACAATGTTTAACCATCTACAAGGATATCAAAATAGACTAAGACAAAGTTATAATAAACGGGTCTGCCAATGAACTTTTCAAGTCAGAGATCTAGTACTTAAGGAGAATCAAAGGAACCTAGTGGAACAAGAAAGGCCAAAGAAATTCGAACCTAACTGGCTAGGTCCTTTCATTATAACAAGGGTCATAGGCAATGGAGCATATAATTTGGCTACCATGGAAGGAGATCTACTCTCTGACCCTATGAACACCATGCACCTCAAGCGATATTAAACCTAAGGGCTGTATAGTTTAGGTTTTATTTTCTGCATTGCATATCATATCATTTAAAACACTGCATTACATATAGTTTCTTTTCTAAATGCATCACATTCTCAAAAGTTTCAGTAATTATATATAGAAGCATCAATGAAACAAGGCAACTATCCAAGTTTATCATTTGTTTGCATTCAAGAGAAGCAAGGGTCATTTCCTCTCTTAGATATTTGGACATGAAGTCTTTGAGATCTTAAGGTCATTCATTTTCAACATTACCCTGTGTTGATGCTTTACTTATGGTTGGGTAGTGATTTCACTATTTGAGACTTGTTAACCTAAAATCTCTCAATTGCTATATCTCAAACACATTAACAAAATCTCTAATTCATTCTAGACACCTAGTTGATCATATGACAGTGAAAAATCTAAAATTTTGCTTCAGTGCCGCTATAATTGTCACACCCAAGTAGGTTTCATTACTTACAAGTCAAGGCAAGAAAATAAAAAGAAAAAATAGCTATGCCAAATATTCACCTCAAGGCAAAAGAGAAATGATATATAACTAAAATATCATGTATACAAATGTGATAAAAAGCTTGACTATGGGAACATACAAGTAACTCCATTAGGGCTATGAATGCCTATTGGCAATGGAGCAATATTGGAGAAATTATAGTCTATAACCTTGTCAGAGCTCTCAAGGCTTGCTAGCAGGGAGGCTCTATTTGGGATGCTTTAGAAGTTAGAATAATCCATGTAGCTAGTCATATAGGATGCTAAGAATCTTTAGTGAACACAAGAGCAAGAATTAACTCATCTGCACACACATGGGCAAAAGAAGATCAAAGTTTCAAGAACCAATGGGGAAGTTTTCCTCGTCTCTATTTGTAAATCCTAGTCACTAAGTGTGTTGAGATGAATGTTCCAAGGGACCTTAGGGATCGAGTGACTACTTATCTATGAGATGTTTTGCACCTTCATTTCAATTGGTGTATTACAAATGCTAAAACAAACACAATCAACCTTGTTTGAATAGGAAATGCATCTTCATCTTGCATATTGCATTCACATAGGTCATGTCAAAAATTCATTTGTCTCCACATACATTTTGCAGATCATCATATCTTACAAGTCTGCACACTGGGGGCATAACTAGAAAAAATCCAAAAAAAAAAACATATAAAGTCCTGAAAAAATCCAAAAAATCATATAAAGTCATGAAAAAATCCAAAAAATCAGATAACGTCCTTCGAAAAATTCAAAAACAGTGAAAAACACAAAATTCAAAAACATTGAAAAAAAACCAAAAAAAAAACAAAACATTCAAATACGATCCTAAAAAAATCAACCAAAAACATTCAAATATTGATCCACATAATCCAAAAACATTGAAAAAGCTCTTGGAAAGAACTAAAAATTGAAAATCAATCAATCAAAAAACTTGCAATAAAATGTCTTGTGAGAAACAAATACCCTAGCAGATATCCAGCAAACACTTCGCACGAAGTTAACAAAGGATACGACTATCTAGTCAAACATCTGCAATCAACTCATCAAACTGTCTTATCAATCGCATCATATCCATATCAAAGTGATCATTATCTTGTCTTAAACAAAAGAGGATACACTCGAAATCAGATAGGTTAGTCTTAAATGGGATCCGCAACTTTCTAAGATCAGACATTATCAACCATCACATCAAGCAACTGAGAATGAAGGCACAAGGTCAGTATAGCTGCTGAATTTTGTCCAGGTCAGTCTTTATATTTTTATCATTTGGCAACAGATATTGTACCTATGCTACTCAAGGATGTCTACAAGTGACTAAAGCAGCCATGATGGGCATTATCTTTTTCTTTGTTTGCTGGTTGTCTGCTACGTGTTTGTTTCTACTATGAGATTGTTGGCATTTTTGATGATTATAATGTGATTATCATTGATGGACACACACTTGCATTAAGGTCACTTTTGTATGAATAAGTTAAAGCTCAACTGTTATTTGTTCCAACCGGTATGATGCATTATAGTCCTTAGACTATCACTGTTTTGCAGGAAGTGTTTACCAATCTAAAGTGGTATGAAGACCCCAAGCGGTTTGAGGATCTCAAGCGGTACATAGGAACAAAGTGGCAGAACACACATTTTCCAATCTTCATTTTTGTCAAACCGGCAACCGATGTTTTGTATGAACCGGTAATACTCTGTGATGAGTTACCATCCACTGATTGTTTGATGGTGCCGACACTTCAATGGTGCTTTTTGTGTCGTGTTACAAAATATGTCTAGATGCATTGAACCTAGGAAATTGTATTGTAATCCTATTGGACTGACATGAAATCAGATTCCTTTAAAAGGACATCATGTCTAGGGTTTTAGGTTGTTGCTAGGGTTTAAGGTGGTTGATGAGTTAGAGAGCATATGAATGTGTAGAAGACTGAAGTAATGTTGGAATGCATTAGGAATGAGCTATCAAGGATCTAACCAAGCAATCTGTGCTATTAGCTAGATCACTCACTTGTTGATTACTCACATCTTCGACAAGTTTGAAGCCCTTAACCAGGTAGGCCCAAAAGCCTTTTGTAAATCCTCTAACAAGGTGGTTCACATATGTGGCTCTAAAATCCTCTAGCAAGGTAGTCTTTAATCAGAATTATCTCCTAATAGAGATTGAGATTCCTAACAAGATCTGTTATGGTAAAGAACATTGTATGACCTTAATCGGTATGACCTTAACCGGTCTAACCTTAACCGGTCTGGTTCCTATTCTGCAGATAGTTACTTGTGAGTTCCATCTCACCATGGTTTTTCCCATTTGGGTTTCCATGTCAAAATCTCTTGTGTTATGGTGTTTGTTCTTCTGTGGGTGAATGCATTATTTTCTATTTGGTTTGCATGTGTGCTAACCAGTTTGTCTACTAAACTATTTTACCGGTTTACTGTTAGTCTAGCAAAGTGTTTAAGTACACAGATTTTTGGCATACTAATTCACCCCCCCCTCTTAGTATTCATCAATTGGTATTAGAGTGAGCCTTTCTATAAGTTTAACCACTTGGAAAGAGATATGGGGGAATACACATTAGGGGAACTTACTCATTGGCTCACTCAGTTTGAGAAAGCCTATGATGATCTTATGGTCAAATATAAGGCATCTCAAGAAAAGAGGAGAGAACATGCTGAAAAGCTGATGGAGCTATCTGAAAATAGTTCTTCTGATGAAGTGGACATGGAAGCCCTGATCCAAGAAGTAGAAAAGTTGAATGAATCTAATTCCAACCTGAGAAAAGAGTTGGAAGGACTGACTATTTGAATGTGTCAAGAGCTTGAGAACTAGAGGAAAGTTGAAGATCTGGTCAAAGACAAAGATCATGAAAACTCCAAGTTGAAGCAAGAGATCAGTGCCCTAACTACTCAACTCCATGTGAAGAAAGTGGAAAAGGAAGACATGCAAGGAGAACTAAACATTGCCATCTCTGAGAATGAAAACCTAATGGAAACAAATGCTGCTATTTCCAAAGAACTCTCTGAGTCAAAGGAAATACTTGCTAAGTTCAACAAGAGTACTGTTAAGCTAGAGAAAAAGCTTGAATCTACCAAACCTGTCAAGAATACTGATGGACTTGGTTATTCCAGTCATGAGGAAGGTGAGACCTCTGGTACAAATGCTAGAGCATCAAAGAAACAACTGGCATCAAAGGATAAAGGTAAGCAAAAGTTTAAACCTTTTTGCTTTAACTGTCTTAAAGAAGGACATACTGCCAATGTGTGTAGGAGTAAGGCTTACAATAATTTTCCTTATTTTCTAAATGATAAGCCTAGATCCTATAGATTCAATGGTAACTGTTATGCATGCAACAAGTTTGGGCATAGAGCATCTGAATGCAGGCCTGTTATGAACAACACTAGAAGATATCCTCAGAGGACTCAAGGAGTTGGTCCTAAACCTTTTGTGAACCAGAATCACAACCAGTTTAATGCCTTCAATCATCAGTCAAGAAGTGGTGGCTATCAAGCAGCAACCGGATGGAGAGCAAACTGTTTGATTTGTCATAATCATGGTCACACTATTGCAACATGCAGGAGGAAGAATGGTAACATGAATAGTGGACCTTGGAGAGCACCTGGAATGGTCTGCTATCATTGCAACAAATCGGGTCACATTGCTAGATTATGTAGATCAAGAAAGAACATATCGGCTGACATACCGGTCACTCCGGAAGGAAAGATTGATATTAACACTATTCAAGCGGATATGAACAAAACCTAGAAGAAGAAACTAGCAATGTTGCAAGAAGAACCGGTTTATGCACCTAGTGTGGAAATATTGGAATTGACAAACTAAGCATTAGAAAAGATTAGGGGGAGAAAATGGTGAAACACTATGAACCCTCGGTTTACACCAATAAAAGACCTTAACTGGTATGTGATACCTTTCATTTGGCAGAAGACCAGAAATGGTAACAAGGAAATTAGGGTTTATGCTCTAATGGTGGAGCATTTATTACAGTAGGTGAGGAATATGTTTAAAAGGAATTTTCAAATCATTTCTCACTATCATTTTTCAAGCGAAGAAGTTTTTCAAGTGCAGAGTGAAGAAAAATTGATTTGTGTTGTGATTCAAAGGAATCTCGAAACCCTGAAGAAGATTCAGAAGAAAATTTCAAATGGTCAAAAGAAGAACTCAAAGTGGAATTTGCAAGCCCTAAATTCTCGATTTCTGAAAGGTACTTCTTGAGTTTTCTATTTTGTCATGGCTTCCGCATCTCATGATAGTTCTAGTGCAACTCTCGATTCTATGGATTTCATACAAAGAAAATCAAAATATAATGCCTTGTCTCAAGTACCGGTTGGGGTTATAGTAGAAGAAGGGATTTTAGATTACATAGACTGCAAGATCGAAGACCTAGGGTCTCTTGTGATTCATTCTCAGCTAGGTCTATTCTATGGGAAGGATAAAAAGATCAAACTAGAGTATAGCATCTTGGAGAAGAAAAAGCTTCACAATGCGGTTTACTTCCTAGAGGATTTCACAGATGACCACATTAGAATCATTCTAAGAAGAGTTCATGGTGACAAGATGTACCCAGAGAGAACACATGATATCATACCTCAAGCTATTCATGCCATCACTGGTTTTCACAATATAGAGGAAGTGCTAGCCCTAAGGAAGGTAAGCAAGATAGAAATGTCCAAGCTCATCAGTTCAGTGAGCGACTCACGTGGCATGACCGTCAATTCAATCAAGGATGATTTGGTCAAGTATGCCTGCATGGTGATAGGCTACCGGACATTCTCTACCAGTAGAATTAACTCGGTATTTGTTGCAGCAATAAATGCCACTTACCGGATGATCAAAGAAGATGCATCGTTTGATCTATGCACCTATATGCAAAGACAAATTATGTTGAATCTTAAGTCAATCAAACAGGATAATGCACTAAGATTCAAGTTTGGACACTACTAGTAGGGTTATTCTTCTACTTCCAAGGTTATTTCCGAGGAGTTGGAGATATTCAGTGGTCTGCCGACCAACCGGTTACCAAGTAGATCAAAGAGAGCCTGCAAGTAGTTGGAACCGGTTACCCTGAAGTTCTGAACAAGTACTTTGATGAGTTTAGGTGCAAGATGAGCCAAAGGATAAGGATATCCGGTGACATTGTCAAGAAATATGAAGAGGATATCTGCTTTATCATCAATGTGGATGAATGCATAATGGAGGCCGTTGAGCCTAAACAAGAAGAAGTAGAGCCTATGGGCTATGAGGTGATGTATGATATGCTGGACGGGTATGCTTCTACCCTAATTACCTTACCCCTAGATCCCAAGGCAAAGAGAACCGACACCTATCTGGAAAGGGTTGCACTGATTGTAGAACCTCCTGAAAAGAAAGGAAAGGCAGTGCCTTCGGCATCAGTACCGGTTACTACAGCTAGTCCCAAAGTGACCAAGTGGTCACCTGCAAAGAAGAAATTGGAAGCGACACCTACCAAAGTCTTCGAGAGGAAGAGGATGACAAGGAATAACTCACCTGACTCAGAAGTAACTGTGTCTGAGGAAAAACCCAAGAAGACAAGACAAGCAAAGAAAAAGACAAAGAATGAACTGACATCATCGGCACTGGTAAATATTGACATTTCTTCCTACAAACCTTTGACACATTGTCAAAGAACTATTAAAAATATTAGGAGAAAAGTGTTGAATGATTTGATTGATTGTTTTGATGATTTCAATGATGATGAAAAGGATGCAGTTGAATAAGAAATCATTAAGTATTTATGTGTTAATGACTGGTCGCCTTCAGAAATTAGATCTGAGACACCAAATTCTTTGTATAATTCCTTAGATAATAAATGGCGCATTGCCATAGAAAAGGAACAAGAAATGAGAGAGAAAATTTTTGCTCAACATTTTCTCGATGTATCAAATTCAAAACTTTTTGAAGTTATGAATAAATACAAAGGCCTCTTCTTCATGAGAAGAAGAAGACTCCTATTACTGGAAGGAAAGGGTCAAGAAGTGATCAAGAATACACATACTCTTGCTCTAGAAGCTCTTAAGATGCATCAAGTGGCTGAAGCCAACAAGAAGGCTGAGCAAGAACCAACAATAATAAAACCGGATGAAGTGTTTGATAATGAAGGAAACCCGGTTAGTGAACCCATAGACACTATTGATGTTGATGCTTTGGATGTAGAGGATGTTGCTCAAGGGACACCATTAGAAGCAATAGGATAGGAGAAGCAGGCAGAATAGGTAGAAAAGAAAAAGGAAGCAGAGGACAAAAAGGAGGAAGCAAAGAAGCAAGTGGAAAAGAAGAAAGGAGAGGAGGATAAAGAAGAGGAGAAGAGAAAGGAAGTGGAGAAGGAGAAAAAGAAGGCTGAAGAGGAGAAGAAGAAAAAGGAAGAGGAGAAGAAGGAGAAGGATGAAGAGGAGAAGAAGAAAAAGGAAGAGGAGAAGAAGAAGAAGGATGAAGAGGAGAAGAGGAAAAAGGAAGAGGAGAAGAAGAAGAAGGATGAAGAAGAGAACAGAAAGAAAGAAGAGGTAAAGAAGAAGGATGAAGAGGAGAAGAGGAAGAAGGAAGAGGAGAAGAAGCACCATGAAGAGGAGCAAAAGAAAAAGGATGAAGAAGAAGAGAAGCAGAGGCAAGAAGAGGAAAAGAAAAAGACAGAAGAAGAAAAATTAAGAGCTACAGAGAAAGAAGAAGCGGCAAAAAGCACTCAAATGGAGACTCCAAAGGCAACTGGCAGTCAAGCCAAACCTATTGACCTTACTAGTTCTATTGAACTCCAGTCTACAAATGAAATGGAGCTACTACAGAGCATTAAGGTTTCTCAAGAATGCCTTGAAGTGTTAAGGAGGAAGAAGGAGCAAGATGTGATCCAAGCTGCAGTGGACACTCTTATTGGTTTGTTACCCGACACAAACCTCCCTGATACTGATTCATCATTGGCACAATTAAAGCTCCTATGCACCATAGTGGATGATTAGGTGCAGAGCCTAGAAGAGGTAGCAGAGGAAAATGCCAAGAAAGAGCATCAAAAATCTCTCAACATTGCCCTAGTGAAGAAGCTAAATGAGCTCTGGTCCGATCTGCAAAAAGCACAAAAGACATAAGGAATGCTCTGGATGAGGGGAATCTACTTCTGAGTAAGATTTGCCAACCCCATCTCTTCTTTGATGATGTGCTTATACAGAAGCAAAAGCTACAAACTGACTTGCAACTATATATGAGCACCTTCAAGCTGTCATATGACTCTTTTACAGCTTATGGGCAAACTGTTCACCGGTTTCATAGCCAGTCTGCCAAAATAGAGTTGGAAATCAGCAATCGGACACGAGATTTGCAAGAACTCCAACTGGTTCTACTCCCACATCTGCAGATACTTCAGGAATGCTATCTCAATCTAGATGCCTTAACGGTGACTCGTGAGATGAGCACAATTGATGCCATGGAAGAGCAAGTCTCCTAGATGCATACAGAGAAAGAAGTGACTACCTCCCTACTTGAGTCCTAGTCCTTATCTATGAAACAATTTTTGCAAGACTTCAAATCAGTTTTTGACAAGTTTTATTCTTTATTGTCATAAACTCTTATGCTTTTAATACTAATGACATGGGTGTTGGTCTATAATATTTTGTTGTCATTGTTGGAAAAGGGGGAGAAGTATAAATTTTGAATTTTTTGATGTATAATTTCATGTTATTTCTTTTAAGTAGTATACATTGTATTCTCTGCAAAAGGGATAGTGTATATGTTTAGGGGGAGTAATTTTGATAATGGCATATTTTTGTTGTAAAACACTTAGATGTCAAAATTTCCTAAGTGTTGCCATCAATGCCAAAGGGGGAGATTGTTGGCATTTTTTATGATTATGATGTGATTGTCATTGATGGACACACACTTGCATTGAGGTCACTTTTGTATGAATAAGTTAAAGCTCAACCGGTATTTGTTCCAACCGGTATGATGCATTATAGTCCTTAGACTATCGGTGTTTTGCAGAAAGTGTTTACCGATCTGAAGTAGTATGAAGACCCCAAGTGGTTTGAAGATCTCAAGTGGTACGTAGGAACGAAGCAGCATAACACACATTTCCTATTCTTCATTTTTGACAAATTGACAACCGGTATTTTGTATGAACTGGTAATACTTTGTGATGAGTCACCATCCACTAATTGTTTGACGGTGCCGACACTTCAACAGTTCTTTTTGTGTCATGTTACAGAATATGTCTAGATGCATTGAACCTAGGAAATTGTATTGTAATCCTATTGGACTGACATGAAATCAAATTCCTTTAAAAGGACATCATGTCTAGGGTTTTAGGTTGTTGCTAGGGTTTAAGGTGGTTGATGAGTTAGAGAGAGTATGAATGTGTAGAAGACTGAAGTAATGCTGGAATGCATTAGGAACAAGCTATCAAGGATCTAACCAGGCAATTTGTTCTATTAGCTAGATCACTCACTTGTTGATTACTCACATCTTTGACAAGTCTGAAGCCCTTAACTAGGTAGGCCCAAAAGCCTTTTGTAAGTCCTCTAACAAGGTGGTTCACATCTATGGATCTAAAATCCTCTAGCAAGGTAGTCTTTAATTGGACTTATCTCCTAACAGAGATTGAGATTCCTAACAGGATCTGTTTTGGTAAAGAACATTGTATGACCTTAACCGGTCTAACCTTAACCAGTCTAGTTCCTATTCTGCAGATAGTTACTTGTGAGTTCCATCTTATCATGGATTTTCCCATTTGGGTTTCCACATCAAAATCTATTGTGTTATGGTGTTTGTGCTTCTATGGGTGAATGCATTATTTTCTATTTGGTTTGCATGTGTGCTAACTAGTTTGTCTGCTAAACTGTTTTACCAGTTTACTGTTAGTCTAGCAAATTGTTTAAGTACACAAATTTTTGGCATACTAATTCCCCCCCCCTCTTAGTATTCATCAGAGATATCTTTGCATCTTGGTTCCTTATACCCTGATGTGCTAAGCTTCATTGTTCAATAATAAGGCTCAGTGATGAATATATATTGGCGCAATAAAATAAATGACATAGGTTCGTGATTCATTCAATTTCATTCTCATCTCATTTGTTTCTTGATAGTCTATTTATTTCCCATCTTCTCTCTAAATTGTATGTTCTTTCTAAACATTCTTCTCTCATCATTCTCATTTTCTATCATCTAACATTGTTCTATTTCATGTTCATTCTCTCATATTCTATCTCAATATCATATTCATATCACCTATCTCTATCTCTAATCAACTAACTATTCTTTCATCTCACATTCTTTTTTTTTTCAAGAGATCATTCATGTCTTTAATGCACAAAAAATCTCTTGAGGGGGCATTACACCCTAAGTATCACCGAGGCATACTGGGGCATAATTTTTTGTTTTCTTTAAAACAAAGTCATTCCGACATTGTCTCAAAGAGGGGCAAATGTAAACACCTAAAAATGTCTCATTGATTATGTACTAATTATTCTTCTAATTGATTAAATAATTCTTTAATTCTTTAATTAAGTTAATTAATCTTAATCTTCTAATTTCATATTTCCTCTTCATCTTACTAATTATTCTATTTTCCTATTCTATCATCATTCAATCATTTTAATCATATCCTAAATGTTAATTAAATATTTATTATTTAATTAATTTTGATTAATCCCCCAATTTAAATAATCTTTATTATTTAAATAAATTACTAATTATTCAATTTCTAAATCTAATCATTTAATCATTCAACCCTTTTCTAAATATTAATTAAATATTAATTATTTAATTAATTGTGATTTAATTACTTTAAATTAAATAATCTTTATTATTTAATTAAATTCAATTTCTAACTAATTAAATTGTTTCTTTAAATTATTTAATTAACTAATTAATTCCTCCATTTCCAAATCTCCAAATTCTAATTTCATTTAATTTCATATTCTTCTAATTTCTTCCAAATTCAATTACATGTGCATGATTTCAAAAACCAAATTGAAAATCAAAGTTAAGTTCTAAATATATTCAAATACTAAATTGAATAAGTAAATTCAATTATTTGAATTAAAATCTCATGCAAAGATTAAATTAAAAATCTAAATCTAAATGCAAGCACATGCTAAATTGATTAATTAAATCATTTATCTCTTCAACTTCTATTTCCATCTTTCAGTTAGCTTTTTCTAAATTAAGCTCTTTGTGTCATCCTCTTTATTTCCTCCAATCATTGTTTTTCTTCCTTCAGTCAACTTTTTCTCAATCAGTTAACTCAATTAATCTATTCAATCTATTAAGTTTCACTCCTACAATCAGTAGTTCAACTATCAAATTTTCATGTGAGCTTACCCGAGTTCCACCTCTTGATCAATATGTTCCACCTTTCAATCAATCTTCTCCAATTTTCTATAAATTAAGCATCCAATCTCTATTTTCAAGAATCACGAACTTTGAATATTTGTGTCACTTGCAGGTTACCAGTGCAATATCTGAGAGCCATCATACCATAGAGAGGAGAAGAGCAATGGAAGCAATATGCGATCTTGGGATAGAGAGTTTTGATTTCATTTGATTATTTTAATTCCTATTTGCTTGATTGTGTTATTCCATTGTCTTATTTGTTAAATTCTTTGGTTAGAAGGGATTCCTGATTTCCCTTTTGCTTCTAATTGATTACTTGTTATTAAGATGAATTTTGCATGTACGACAGATAGAACTAATATGGTGATGCTATTTTGATGTAGGCTGCATTAGGTGTGTTGATTCTTCGGGAGTGATACCCGAAGACTTTGGCTATGCCAAGAGCACTAACTGATGGTGATAGAGCTATTATTGTTGCATGAGGTTTGCCGCACACCTTGTTCATGCCTTCCTACCAAAAGATCAAGGCCTTGCTGACTAAGTTAGCAGAGAGATGGCATAGTGAGCATAACACCTTCCACTTACCGATTGGAGAGAATACAGTTAAAATAGAGGATGTGTACAGGATTTTGTGGATCCCAATTATGGGAGAGTTGGTGTAGTATGATGTCGAGGAGTAGGGTGGTACCATGGCATTACGAGAGGCATTCGCTGACCCGCAGCTCAATGGATATTCAGTTGCATAGCAAGACATGGTGGATCAGTATGCGCCACTTCCTTCAATGTTAACAAGTTTGATTGGTGGCTTCCTTTATTTGAATAGGAGGTCACATGAATTCTCAATGGTCTAGGGTTGGATATCACGATAGATAGTGTGACAGAGAACTCGATATGCATGGGGGGTCTATGTGTTGGCCCACCTATAGCATGAGTTACACCAGGTAGTATATGGTGAGATGGCAATCTTAGAAGTGGGGGGCACACTTTTATAGATTTGGGCCTGGAAGCACATAATAGTGACTCATCCAGTGGTAGAGAGGTCATGACCATTCGAGCTACCATATTTATTCATGTATCGACAAGAAGCTTCCCAACCCGTGCTCAGGAAGTTGGAGTACTGGAGGTAGATCCTGGATGATATGGATTGTGAGGCTTGGGTGGAGGATGCCATGGAGATTCCCATTTATTTTAGAGTAGGTATTCAATAGGGAGGACTCCCTATGTTGTCAAGAGATTCATTTTGACTCATGTGTACCTGTAGTTTGGTTGTACCCAGGGAATGCCTCAGGGTTTGGCCATATATGCTCGAGTGCACAAGGAGAGAGCATATTGTAAGGAAGTTAAGTAGTGGAAACAACTTCCTACACTAACCTTGAGAGGAGGGTAATGCAAAAAAATTTCAGATCATTACAACAGTTACAGAAAATAGAAATAGATATAAAAGCATTCATACCACAACACAGTGATTTACGTGGGGAAAACCCTTTCGGGAGAAAAACCCCACCCTCCAAAAGCAGCTCAATATTTTATTCAGCAATCAAAAACAGATTACAACATACTTGTAGAGCAAGCTCTTCGCAGGAGTACCACTAATCAGAGATTCGGAGGCAACTCAATAGCCATAAGACTCTTACACCCAACCTCTATCTCACACACCTCAAAAATAGGAGATACAATACAAGAAATCGTCAAACGGTATTACAAAACCATGGGCTAAAACCACCCAATAAAGTGTAGCCGACCTTATCTCCCTTCTAGATTCCCTATGACATGTTAAAGCACACATCAACACATGTCGCTCCCTTTTACCGCTCATTTATGTATTCGATACAAATTATTTTTCCTATTTTAGGAGTACAAACTTCCGGAGGCCATAACTTGAGAACCAGGTGTCCGATTGACGAACCGTTTGAAGCGCCGGAAAGCTCGTGAAGTGCTCTATCACCTCATAACCTGATTCACCAATTATGGCCACTTTTCAGGGTGTTTCGGAGCCTCTAAAGTCCCCAAAATTAAGTTTAAATATTTTATTGCACCCCTCCAAGACGAAAACATTAATATCTTCAAAACTAGCTGTGACCTTGCGACGCAACTATACCGGAATGCTTATCTAACCAACCAGAAGCTTTAGGGAGAGTTTCACACCATTTCGTGCTCAAATGAAAACTTACTATAAATAGTAACCTTGCATAAATGCAAGGTTGAGACACCATTTTTCCCAACAAATCTCCCACTTGTCGAACACCTTGCAGGAGCGGAAGGGAATGTCAACACAATGAATCAATTGCTAGGGGCCATAAGGCCCATAGAATCTGAACACCATCTGAACTTCTCTGTGCTCACAGCCTTAGTTAAAGCATCTGCAACATTCATCAAAGTTTCCACCTTAACCAGCTTCACCCTACCATCTTCGACCATATCTCTAACAAAATGATACTGAACATAAATATGTTTGGTCCGGGCATGAAATGTCGGGTTCTTAGCTAGGCTAATTGCACTCTGACTGTCACAGTAAACTGTCACTGTACCTTGTTTTATTCCAATATCTGAACATAGTCTCTTAAGCTAAATGGCCTCTTTACAGGCATGAGTAGCTACCATATACTCTGCTTCAGTAGTGGATAAAGCAACCACAGCCTGTCGCTTACTCATCCAACTAATTGCACCACCAAACAAAGTAAACACATAAGCACTAGTGGATCTTCTGCTATCAATATCACCTTCCCAATCTGAATCCACATAACCATGGATATCAAGGGAAGTCATGTCTCCAACTGAATTACCATGATAACACAAAGAATACTCTGAAGTACCCTTCAAATGTCTGAAGACTCTTTTGACTGCATCCCAATGAACTCTACCAGGATTAGACATATATCTAGAAAGTACTCCCACTGCTTGGGCAATATCTGGTCTAGTACAGACCATAGCATACATCAAGCTTCCAACCGCACTCTGGTAAGGCACTCTGCTCATGTCTTCCATCTCCAATGGGGATGTAGGACAATCTGAAACAGATAGTTTCGTTCCAACTGTAAAAGGAACACTCAATGGTCTACAATTCTGCATGTTGAACCTCTGTAACACTGAATTCACATACTTACTCTGACCTAGCCATAGCTTTCTATTCACCCTATCTCTTCTAATTTCCATCCCAAGAATGTGCTTTGCTGCACCAAGATCTTTCATTTCAAATTTAGCAGTGAGCCGAGACTTCAGTTCTGAAATCATACCTTTCCCTTTACCAATGAATAACATATCATCAACATACAATGCAATGAATAAGAAATGATCACCATAAGATTTATAATAAACACAGTGATCTGATTTAGAACGTTCAAATCCCAAACTCAACACATATGTATCAAATTTCTGGTACCACATCCTAGGACTTTGTTTGAGGCCATACAAAGATTTCTTCAATTTACAGACCAAATTACTTTTGCCTTTCATCATAGTGCTCCGGCTGTATCATATAAATATCTTCTTCCAAATCACCATGAAGGAAAGCAGTTTTCACATCCATTTGCTCAACCTCTAAATCATAAGCAGTAGCAATAGAAAGCAAAAATCTAATGGATGTCATTTTTGCAACAGGAGAAAATATCTCACCGTAATCAACACCCTCAACCTGAGAGTAGCCTTTTGCAACCAACCTTGCTTTATACTTCTCAATGCTTCCATCTGAACCAATCTTTTTCTTGAACACCCATTTACAACCAACAGGTTTTCGTCCTTTAGGTAATGGTACAAGATCCCATGTATCATTCTTTTTCAAAGCTGCCATTTCTTCCTCCATAGCAATCTTCCAGGATTCTGCATCATTCATACCTAATGCCTCTTCTACAGATTTCGGTTCATCCACACTAGTATTCAGAGCAAAAATACATCTCCAATCATCAGGTGAATACCTTTCAGGTGGTTGTCTATGTCTTGTAGACCTTCGAACAAGCTGAGTTGGAGGTTCTTCCTCCTCTTCTGAAGATTCAGAGCTAGACGAGCTCTCCTCAAATTCTTGCCTATCTAGGGGTCTCGATTCAACTCTTTCAGGTGTAGAAGGAAGTTGAATCACATCTTCTTTTTTAGTCTATTCTGGCTGCAATGTAACAGAAGGAGACTTAATTTCTCTAAAAATAACACTTCTACTATGAATTACCTTTTGTGCAACAGGGTCCCAAAGCTTGTATCCTTTCACACCATAACTATACCCGATGAAGATACATTTCACAGCCTTGTTCTCCAACTTTGTTCGCTTCTCCTTTGGCACATGTGCATATGCCTCGCAACCAAAAAATCTAAGATGTCTCAATGAAGGCTTGTGACCTGACCATGCTTCCATAGGCATTTTATCAACAAGAGCTGATGTAGGAGACCTATTAATCAGGTAGCAAGCAGTGGCAACAGCTTCAGCCCAAAACTTTTGTTCGAGACCAGTACCACTCAACATACTCCTAGCCTTCTCCATCAGTGTCCTGTTCATTCTTTTTGCAACTCCATTTTGTTGTGGAGAATACGGAGTTGTCTTCTACCTGTTAATTCCACAGTCTTTACAGAATTTATCAAAATCATTAGAGCAAAAATCACCGCCATTATCAGTTCTCAAACATTTTATTTTCTTTCCAGTCTGCAACTCAACCATTGCTTTAAATTCTTTAAAACGACTAAAAACTTCAGATTTACTCTTTAGAAAATAAACCCATGTCCTTCTACTAAAATCATCAATAAATGAAACATAATATGTGGATTTTCCAATCGAAGAGACATCTACTGGACCAAACACATCAAAATGGATAAGATCCAAAACACCACAAGTTTTATGAGAACTCGAGTAAAACTGACATGGTTTTGTTTTCCATAAATGCAATGCTCACAGAAATCAAAGTCAAGATTACAATCATTCAAACCTTCAACAAGGTTTTTATTTTTCAAGGTCCTTAGACCCTTTTCTCCAATGTGGCCAAGTCTCTGGTGCCATAACATAGTCTTCTCTGCAGGTAACTTTGCTTCAGACGAAAGAGCACCCTTAGGTACCCAAAAACCATTTCCATCTGCTGAAGGTGAAACCTTCAAATCTTCCAGTGAAGTATCCACAGATTTACTTTTTAAAGAAGTGCT
Organism: Cryptomeria japonica; assembly: GCF_030272615.1. Classification (NCBI taxonomy): domain Eukaryota; kingdom Viridiplantae; phylum Streptophyta; class Pinopsida; order Cupressales; family Cupressaceae; genus Cryptomeria; species Cryptomeria japonica. Next base: position 468,571,665 of record NC_081410.1, read on the forward strand.
ATTACACTCAACAGTGTATGCTTCAAGCTTATACAAAGTGCCAAACCTGACACCTCTAGCAACTACCATAGCACCCTTAATCATCTTACATCCTGCTTCAGAAAAGACTACCTGCACACCTGCATCTATCAGTTTGCTCACAGATAACAGGTTTTGTTTTAATCCAGGGATATGCAGCACACCATTAATCCTTTTTATTCTACCATCAGAAAACCTGATTCTAACTTTACTCGACCAACAATGTCTAGATGTGAATCATCACCCAAGTACACCTTACCTCCATTAAATCCTTCATATTCAGAAAACCAATCTCTATTGGAAGTCATATGAAAAGATGCACCTGAGTCAATTAGCCAGGCATCATTACCTGCATGAGTCGCCAAAGCCGCAATAAATGCATCACCATCTTCCTTGTCGGACTCAGAATCAGAATCAAACTTTTTCTTTTTCTTCTTCTTCTTTTCTTCTTTGCAGTCCTTACGGATGTGACCCAATTTACCATAGTTCCAGCAAATGACTTTGGACTTTCTAGGAGATTTCGATCTCCCTTTGGACTTGGACTTGTCGCGCTTCTCATTCTTCTTGCCTTTCTCCTTAGGTCTTCCACGAACGGTTAGGGCTTCCTTTGAACTGATGGATACCTTCCTTCGCATCTCTTCACCGAGTAGGGCACCCACCACGTCTTCAGATTTCAAAACAACAGAAGTACTACCGATAGCCATAACAAGAGAATCCCACGAATCAGGCAAAGAACAAAGCAAGATCTGGCATTTCTCCTCCTCGTCCATCTTAACACCGACGTATACTAATTGAGCCACCAACATATTGAATGCTTCCAGGTAGTCTGCAATTCGTCCACCTTCTTCCATCTTCAAGGAATACAATTTCTTTCTTAAGAAAATTTGATTTAATAAAGATTTCACTTGATACATCTCACCAAGCTTAGTCCATAGCTTCTTTGCAGAGTTCTCTTCATGGACATTGATTAGAACAGAGTCTGCCAGGCACAGTCTGATTAGACCCTTGGCTTTTCGGTCCATAATATCATACTGAGCTACCGCAGTAGGATCTGAGGGCCTTTGGACATTTGCATCAACAGCATCCCAAAGATCTCGATCTATTAGCAGATCTTCCATCTTTAGCTTCCACATCTCAACATTACTTCCATTAAATTTCTCCACCTCTATTCTCCCTGACGAACTCGCCATCTGAATATTCCTGCAACAAGATCAAAAAGTGTCTTCTGCACAAGCTCCCACTCAAATCTGGATTAGTTCAAAAAACCCAACTGCCCACAATTGAAACCAAAGGTGATCAGGCTCTGATACCACTTGTAAGGAAGTTAAGTAGCGGAAACAACTTCCTACACTAACCTTGAGAGGAGGGTAATGCAAAACTTTTTCAGATCATTACAACAGTTATAGAAAATAGAAATAGATATAAAAGCATTCATACCACAACACAGTGATTTACGTGGGGAAAACCCTTTCGGGAGAAAAACCCCACCCTCCAAAAGCAGCTCAATATTTTATTCAGCAATCAAAAACAGATTACAACATACTTGCAGAGCAAGCTCTTCGCAGGAGTACCACTAATCAGAGATTCAAAGGCAACTCAATAGCCATAAGACTCTTACACCCAACCTCTATCTCACACACCTCAAAAATAGGAGATACAATACAAGAAACCGTCAAACGGTATTACAAAACCATGGGCTAAAACCACCCAATAAAGTGTAGCCGACCTTATCTCCCTTCTAGATTCCCTATGACATGTTAAAGCACACATCAACACATGTCGCTCCCTTTTACCGCTCATTTATGTATTCGATACAAATTATTTTTCCTATTTCAGGAGTACAAACTTCCGGAGGCCATAACTTGAGAACCGGGTGTCCGATTGACGAACCGTTTGAAGCGCCGGAAAGCTCGCGAAGTGCTCTATCACCTCGTAACCTACTTCACTAGTTACGGCCACTTTTTAGGGCATTTTGGAGCCTCTAAAGTCCCCAAAATTAAGTTTAAATATTTTATTGCACCCCTCCAAGACGAAAACATTAATATCTTCAAAACTAGTTGTGACCTTGCGACGCAACTTTACCGGAATGCTTATCTAACCAACCAGAAGCTTTAGGGAGAGTTTCGCACCATTTCGTGCTCAAATGAAAAATTACTATAAATAGTAACCTCGCATAAATGCAAGGTTGAGACACCATTTTTCCCAACACATATTGGGGTCCAACCTTGGATTTTGATACAACACGGGAAAATTTTGATGCACTTCCATGAGTATAGTGGGAGATATGATTAGGAGTGTTGGATGCAAGGATGACTCCATAGTATGCTCAGTATTTTGCAGAGCATCCCTTTCCTTGATTGACAGGGCCAAGAGAGCCGACACCACTTTTTGATGCAGGAGCACTAAAGTAATTCAAATTGCATTTTGGATTTGTTTTTGGTGAGATATCAATTCTGGTATTGGTCTGGTATTGGAGTGTTCTTACTAGTTGGTCTTGTAGTATGTGGAGCATAGATGAATTGGGTTGCAGGTGGTTTTCGTAACTTGCGGATCATTGAGCGATGTTGTTTTGGGCCTTAACCGATGTTTTCAAAGGACCACATGAATTTTTATACATTTGAAGATGTTCTTGGTGATTTGGGCCAATATGTTATTATTTACATGTTTCATCATGAACCAGTTGATCTTTGGCCAACTTGATCTAGTTGTTATTACTTGTGAATGGTATAAAGGGAAAGTTTAGAGATTCATTTTGGAAGAAGGATGGTGGTCCGAGGAAGAAGAGATTGAGTGAAGATGTAGTTTCTGGAGAGATTCTAGTCTGGGGGGACTAAAGTCTAGATAGATTGAGGTCTAGATCAGTGCAAAACAATGCAAATTGTTACCAAAGGCCTATTTATCAAGCAAAAGATTTGTGGATCTTATATTTATGTTGTACAATTTTTTTTGTAATCCTGGGTTGTGGTCCAGCATGTGTAGCTGTTGAAGGCATATGTAATTTATTAGATGGTTGTAATGATTGATTTATTTGGTTACCAATTATATCATGTGTTACTTCTACTAGTTAAGGCTTCTCTTTATCTGTTTACCGATTAGATCTTGTGCTGTGTTACCAATTTCTGGTATCTTGCATGGTGTTTTGTGTTATAGGCTACAAGGTGGGGATGTCCTTCATTGGATCTCCCTACCTTGACTATGTCAAGTGGTATCAGAGCTGGTTTGTGAACCTATTGATTGAAGAAGACCTGGTTATGTAACGGTTGGTTAAAAAGGAAGTTGAGGCAACTTGTAGACTTGTTCAGATCATCGAACATGAGGCAGTGCAAGGTTTACAAGCAGACCTCTGAACCTAGAGCTTGAGCTTGAGGCAGTTAGTGGATAGAGACTTGAATAGATCACCAAACTGAGGCAAGCTATAGAGTGGACCGTTAGATCATTGAGGAGAGGCAATCAAAATCTGTAGTCATACCGCCAAACCCCTGGGGCAGTTGCAAGTACCTACCGACAGATCATTGAACCATATCAAGTGATGGGACTCAATTTTCAATTAACCCCAAAATTTTGATACAGGAGCACCAAAGTAGGTTAAACTGACATTTTGTATTTTTTCCTGGTGAGATATCGATTCTGGTATTGGTTTGAAATTGGAGTGTTCTTACCGGTTGGTCTTGTAGTATGTGGAGTAGAGATGAATTGGTTTGTGGGTGGTTTTCATAACTTACAGATCATTGAGCAATGTTGTTTTGGGCCTTGACCGATGTTTCCAGAGGACCACATGAAGTTTTATGCATTTGAAGATGTTCTTGGTGATTTGGGCCGACATGTTATTGTTTGCGCGTTTCATCATGAACTAGTTGGTCTTTGGCCGACTAGATCGAGTTGTTATTACTTGAGAATGGTATAAAGGGAAATTTTAGAGATTCATTTTAGAAAGGGGATAGAGGTCTGAGGAAGAAGAGATTGAGGGAAGATGTAGCTATCAAAGAGATTTTGGTTCGGGGGGACTAAAGTCCAAATGGACTGAGGTCTGGATCAATGCAGAACCATGCAGATGATTATTGAAGGCCTATTTGTCGAGCAGAAGATCTGTAGATCTTAGATTTGTGTTGTATGGATTGTTTTGTAATCCAGGGCTATGGTCCAGCATGTGTAACTACTGAAGGCATTTGTAATTCATTAGATGTTTGCAATGATTGATTTATCTAGTTACTGGTTATATCATGTGTTACTTCTACTGGTTAGGGTTTCTCTTTATCTATTTACCGGTTATATCTTGTGTTGTGTTACTAGTTGTCGGTATCTTGCATGGTGTTTTGTGTTATAGGGTGCAAGGCAGGGATGTCCTTCATTGGATCTCCCTACCTTGACTGCGTTACTTTTCAAGGAGGGTGATGATGATGACAATGATGATGACGATGATGATGATGATGATGATGACGATGATGATGATGATGATGATGATGATGATGAGGGAGGACTAGGAGAATAGAGGGGTGGTAGGTGAGATCTGGGAAGAGGAAGGATTGTAGTTAGGGCTAGGGGTCAGATTGGTTGAGGTAGAGATGGTGGTGGGGATGACGAAGGTGATGGAGGATGAGGACGTAGAGTGATAGGGAGAGGGGGAGGATAGAGAGATTCTTTAGGTAGAGGAGGGCCATTATAGATAAGAGATGAGGAGGAGGCATCATCAGAGGGGATGAAGTTGGAGGATTCAGGATAGGAGGAGTCAGGAGAGGAGGTGATGGGTGGGATGGGGTATTTTGAGGAGGAGGAGGAGGATCCACATCCATTGGTTAGGCGGAGGAAGATAGACATGCCACCACCCTCAATCCTAGTGTAGACTAGTTCAGTACATGTACAGGCAAATCAGGATCCACAGTCATCTTAGAGGCCAGCAGTAGAGATTACAGTGCCCTCCCACCAACAACAAGCATAGATTGTCACCTTGTAGTCTATAGTGCAAGGTTTATAGGGATAGTTGGTACAGGCCCAAGCACAAATTGCCTAGCTGCAGGGATAGGTTGCTAAGCTAACAGTCGAGCATGATGCAGAGAGAGAGCGGTGGGGTTGCAAAAAGCATCTCATGCAGATGATCTAGCAGGAGGCTACACAGGGTCTGACTAGGGATACCATGAGGGATCTTATGGGTAAATCTGAGAGGGGAGAGAATTACATGAGCTTGTACCATCAGGCTGTGTCACTAGAGAGATGAGTGCCATCATTTATACTAAGCTCATAACATGTGGGGTCTAAGAGATAGGAGGGTAGTTAGGGGGCTATGGGACCTAGGAGAGACCTCAGTGGTGATGATATAGGTGCAGGTCCTGTAGGTACTAGTGGTGGTTTGGGTGCTAGCCCAACAGATTCAGGTGGCAGTCACTCCTAGATTTGCCCCTTTATGATTTTTATTTTCAATCACTTGATGATATTGATATACATACTGATATTATTTTGAGCATTTTGATATGATGTTGTGTACACACTGAAGCATTTTTTATAGTGATAATTTCAATCTCTTTGTGATGTACTTGTTATTGTTGATATGATATCTAGGGACTTTGGAAAATTATTCTCTTTTGATTCATTCTCACATGTATTAGTGATTTTCCTTTGGATCGACATACGTCACACATGCATGATGATATGATGCTAGATATGCTTACACATGTGATGGATGCATTTACTTTGATGATCTAGATGTTGATGTTTATGATGCAGATGATATATATGTGATGTATGTGATGATATAATTTTAATGATGGTGTGATCTATATGTTTTGAAGGTGATATATTATGATGATTTTCTTGATATTCAGATGTGTGCAAATAATGATACTCTTTCTCATGTTTTTGAATGCTTTGAGATATGACAAATGCTTTGATATTGTGCTAAAATGTACTAATGGTGCGTAACTAAATGATATGATATTAAATTTACTAACATGAATGATATGAAATGTTAAGGACACTAAATGTAATGATATGGTTTTTATTGATATGAAATTTCAATGAAATGATACTAATTTAAATGATATGATAATACCTTTATATAATATGAAAATGGGAAATTCCACTAAATGCACTTTTAAATAATGTGAAATGATAATGCAACTAAATGCACTTTTAAATGATATGAAAATGCAACTAAATACACTTTAAATGATATGAAAATGCAACCTCTAAGATAGTCATCCTTTCGATCAAATTTGTAGTGCTTCCTTTTTATCATCATTGAGCCTTTTAAAATGTTGAAAGTGTTTACAAGCATCATGGTATAATTGAACCATGATGATCTGAGTATAACTTACATGGATTTTGATATTGCAAGATGACACAAGCATCAAGGTATAATTGAACCAAGATGACTTGAATATAACTTGAGTAAAACAGACAAGAGTTAACCTTTGTCCTATACAAATCCAAAATATCCTCAATGATATGTTTCCTAATCATGTCATAAGATAAATTTACATATTAATATGGTTTTACTCACAAACAATAGATAAAGAAAATATCACACTCCTTCCTCGCTTCTCTAGTCTTGAGACATCCTTGAGTTGCTTAGGAGATATGATCACAAAAATAAAAAACTACAAATATAGACATCTATGTTGTCCTATGTAGTTGTCAGATAAAACATCTTGCAAATGTATCCTTATTTGTTATAGAAATTAGTTGTGTGTTCAGTTCTCATTTTTCCATTGATAGTTTTGATCTTTGTTTTTGTTCAAGCGTCTATGTTTGTGTTGTTCGACTGTTTAAACCCAAAAGGCGAGATGCCCCTAGTTAAGTCAGGATTTTGCTCCTAGCTATAGACAAATATTTCAATATGGATATATACATTGATCAGCAAGCCATGGTGAGATATGATATAGATAACTATTTGGATAACCAAAGATAGTGACTATGCTAAGTGTGTCCAAGATTGTGTTGCGTTTAAAAGGTTTTGTGATGGCCATTAGTCTAGCTCAGAGGGATGCCAATGATATCACATATGTACCTAGAGATGGAAGAGTCGGTCTAGCACAAATAGAGCCTATTGCAAGTTTTCACTACTTGCTTTTATTGCAATTATTTGATTTTTTATGGTTTTTTTGTATTTTTCTTGAATTTTTTATTTTTTGTATTTTTCTTGATTTTTTATTTTTTTTTTGTATTTTTCCCTTATCCATGCATTGGATAACTCATGTATAGAAATTTTTGACATGAATTTTGTTGATAGTGTTGGCAATTGACACTCATCCGGTAAGGGATAATGGTACTTTAGGTTATCATTGATGGCAACTCATCTCCAGGGGTAAATATTCTACCGGGATTCATTACTTTGTTTTGTTTGGGTTAACCGACATTTATTATACTTAACCAACATTCACTTTAATTGACAACTGACTAAGTCTTGATCCTAGTAAGTGATCTCGATAACGTGTATTTGGAACCTGGTAATGGATAGGACCTGGCTAGGAGATCTTATGGCCCCAATTATTTATTTCATGAAATATTATGGTAATGTGTGAAGGCCGACATGATCATTAGGATTATGTTTAAAATTCATTATGATCTGGCAGCTGATAGGTTTATAATTTTCATTGAAGCCAACATTGTGGAATTTAGAAGGATATTTAAAGAGATCCTTTTAGCAATAGATTATACAAGTTTTTAAAATGCGAATTTTGGTTGCAAATTATTCAGGGATTATTGGTATGCATTTTGGTCAGCGATTAGAAGCTTTTGTGTGTAGTTTCACGTACACAACCTAACCAGTAATAGAACAAGGTAGAATAGAGCATCAACAAATCGATACACAGTGAAGGTTATTAGAGCATGAATTGAAACTTATGTAGCATGGTCAGATGCATTTTAGAAGTTCATTTTTCTTGTAATTACTTTGTAATGCTTTGTAAGTCAATGAGACTTCTCATTTTGTGTTGAGAAGTGAGCTCTTGGTGGTTGGCCTAATTGCATGTGCAATCCCCTTCATGTAATATTTGTATACCTCGATCAAGTATAGAGATATTGTGGGTATCAACCCCACTATGATTTTTCCCTTTGTAGGGTTTTCCATGTATAAATATTGGTGTTATGGTGTTACCTCTTTATGTGTTATTTGGTGTATGCACCTTATTTTTATTTACTGTTAACTAGTTAATAAGCAATAAGTTCAAAAATAACATTACCGATAGAACAATGATTCAGCCCCCCCTCTCAGTGTTCTTGGATTCTAACAATTGGTATCAGAGCTTGGTTCCTTGGAAGAAGTCTAACCACTTCAGGAAGATCTAGAATTTGGAATCAATGGAAACTGGTCTGCAACAACAACTTCAACTTTTTCTTGAGGATCTTGATAATGAGCAGATGAAGAACAGTAAACTGGAAAATGAACTAAAGCAAGCCAGAGAATACATCATTTCATTACAAGGAAAGATTTTAGTTTTTAAGGCTAAGAGAAAGGAACTCTATGATTAATTGCAAAATCAGAACAGTGATGAGGAAGATGCAATGAAGGATCAATGTTAGAAAATCACTCAAGAGAACACTATCTTGAAGAATGAGATGCAAGCCCTAACCATGAGGATGTGCAAGGAGATTGAAGATAAAAAGAAAAATAAAGAAAATATAGCTCAAGCATTGAAGGATAGATCTGGTGAATGCAATAGACTGACATATGAGAATTGTTAGATAGTTTAGATAATCGAAAGACAACTGAGAGGGGGGGGGTGAATCATTTGTCTCAGATTATAAAAAAATTCAGCAATTAAAACTTTAATAGCGAGACCCAAAATAATAATACCAGAATAGCAGTTAATCTAATTAAGCATAAACAATAATCACATAATAAAATCCATCTACACAACACCAAGATTTGTATGTGGAAAACCTGGTAAAGGGAAAAACCACTGTGGGAAGCCTACCCATAGTCAAATAATACTTTTGAAGTAAGTATATGAATTACAATGAAGGGGCTTGCACTTGCATGAATGCCAACAACCTAGAGCATCCTTCTCATCAAAAAATGAGCCTCACTAACTACATAGAAATCCAGACAACAATATGGAGAAGTGTTGAACTGAAAAAAATAGCATCTCCTATGCCTGAGTACAGTTTCAATTAAGCTCAATACTGGAGGACTAAATCCTCTTATATAAAACCAATTCAATCTCCAATGATTGACCAACTCCTCTACCTAAATGATATTACATTATTCATACATTACATTCCTTGACCATTACCTCTTACATTAACCATGATGATCTACAATGAGATCTTACATCTATATATACAAACCCTCGACCATAAACAATCAGGTTCGCCACCAAATAATAAGACGATTACATAATTACAAACCATGCCGGCCTTAGACCAAACAAATAATATCAACATATAAGACATCCTTGAAATACATCAATAAGTCCTATCCACACGTTACATTAATGTCATTCCATAACCTATATCAACTGGGACCAAGTATAGGTCCACATGCTTTAGAAATGATCTCCAACCTCCAAGTCTCGAACATGATCACCAACAACATCTGGAAACTCCATCAAAAGCTACACCAACACCACTTATGCAATTCATCAAAGATCTCCTTCAAAAGCTCTATCAGTGAAACCCTCATTGGAACCAGAAACCAATCTTCTAAAAAAGCAAGATAGCATCCAATCACTAGATCAAAACCAACTAACCAAATATGAGTATAATTATCATGAACAAGCCAATTCCATCACCATATTATACCGGAGCCTGCAAGAACATACCAGATCCAAGTTAACTAGAAACCACTCAACCTACCGGGACCAAAAGGGTGCTGATAAAGCATCCAAACAACTAGTGTTGAAATCAATGACAAAACATCAATGAGACACATAACCAATTCCATCAAATGGCCAACAATATCCCCCTTTTGGCATTGATGATAATACTAGATGTGAAAAACATCTAAGTACCAAGAAATGCCAAATAAGTCTCCCCCTGTGGAAGACAACCAACAATCACCTACATATAGCTCTGAATATCTCTCTCTTTTACTTTTCATATCTCTCCCCCTTTGACATTTATCATTTTCTTTATTTATCTTTTTCAAATCAATATCTCTCCCCCTTTGACATAAATGCCAAAAATATGACAGAAATATCAAACCAAAAAAAACATAAGTCTCTGAATCATAAAGCTGACTACTCCCCCTGAGTAGTAGAATCACACATTAGTGCCTAAATGAATAGTATCTCAGATAATGCATGCCAGACTGATGCCAAACTGCATCAATCAAGTCTCTACCAGAGGGGCATAAACTCCCAATCTATCTCTCAAGTACTCAAATGATTCCTTGGATAAAGGTTTAGTGAAAATATTTGCAATCTAATCTTTAGTGTTCACATAAACTAGTCTAACTTCATTTTCTTCCACCTTCTCCTTCAAAAAATTATACTTGATAGATATGTTCTTTGTTTTAGAATGAAATATCAGATTTTTGATATATGAATAGTAGCAGATTTATCATAGTGAATAACTACCAGTGCATCACAATCCACCTTTATATCCTTCAACATTTGCTTCATCCATAAAACTTGTGTATAGTTAGTAGCAGCAACAACATACTTAGATCCATGAAACCAACTTCTTTCCAAGAAAGAAAGCTCCACCAGAAATGTTTTTCCATTCATCAACATCTCCAACCCAATTAGCATCTGTATATGCACATAAAGTAAAGTTATCATCCTTAGGGTACCATAAGCCATATTCTAATGTACCTTGCAAGTATCTAAAAATCCTTTTCACTGCCATCTCATGATTTTCTCTAGGATCACTCTGAAATATTGAAACAATACAAACAACATTCATAATGCCAGGCCTAGTCTGAGTCAAATAAAGCAGACCCAACCATAGATTTGTATCTTGTAGGATTTACCAATGTAGAAACATCTTTTCTTGTCAATTTCTCACTTGTAAGCATAGGAGTACTTACTAGTTTAGAATCTCCCATACCAAATTTCTTCAACAATTCCTTAGCATATTTAGTTTGACAGATAAAAATACCTCTGTCAGTCTGAGTAATCTACAAACCTAAGAAAAATTTCATCTCACCAATCATAGACATCTCAAATTATTTCTCCATATTCGTAGAAAATTCTATGCATAACTTATCTTCACCTCCAAAAATAATATCATCGACAAATACTTCAGCAATCAGTATATCATCATCAGTGATTTTATAATATAAACTACTATCAGCACTGCGCTAGTAAAACCAAGCTTCAAAAGATATTTATCCAACCTTGCATACCAGGCTCTAGGTGCTTGTTTTAATCCATATAAAGCTTTCTTTAACCTTCAAAACCATATTTGTATCATCTGATAGTGAAAAACCATCAGGTTTCTCAATATAAACTTCTTCACAAGATCCCCATTCAAAAATGCACATTTAACATCCATCTGATAAACCTTGTAGTTTTTATAAGTAGCATAGGCAAGAAATAATATTATAGCTTCAATCCTAGCTACAGATGCAAAAGTTTCTACATAATCAAGTCCTTCCTTTTGAGAATATCCTTTACAGACCTATCTAGCCTTATTCCTTATAACTTGACCATCCTCATTCAATTTATTCATAAAACCCCATTTAGTTCCAATAACATTTTTATTTTTAGGCTGGGGAACCAAAGTCCATGTGTTATTTTTCACAATCTGATCTAATTATTCTTCCATAACTTTTAACCAATGTTCATATTTACATGCCTCAATTATTGATACCGGTTCAACTTGTGAAATTAAACATACCTCATTAGTTGCTAGTCATTTTATTGTCATCACTCCATTGCTCTTATCCCCAATGATTTGATCTTCAGAATGATTCAATCTCACATACCTAGGAGTCTTCTGACTCTCTATTCCTCTTCCCCATTCTTCAGTTATTGTAGAGTTCTCTTATGTAGTTAGAGTAACTAGTTCAACTATTTGTTCCAGTAAAGGTTTTACTGGTTCAGATATAATCATTTCCACTGTCGGTTCCTTCTCATAAAATTTGATTTGACTTTTTTTAGCTCATCTACTTTGACATTTGCACTCTCCACAATTCTTTACAATCTCTTGTAATAACATCTATATGCTTTGATTTCATTAGAATAACCAAGAAATATGCCTTCATCACATCTAGGATCAAATTTCCCAATGGTATCATCTCTCTTGATATAATATTTACTACCAAAATTTCAGAAATACTTAACTGTAGGTGTATTGCCAAACCATAATTCATAAGGTGTCTTGCTAGTTTCTCCTTTGATATCCACTCTATTGAATGTATAAACTGTTGCACTCACTACTTCTCTCTAGTAGATATGAGGTAGATTATCTTCCATCATAATTGTTCTAGTAGCATCCACGATAGTTTTGTTCTTCCTTTCCACAACTCCATTCTGCTGAGGTGTCCAGGAAGCAGAAAATTGTCTTTTTATACCATGCTTGTCACAAAAGTTATTAAACTCACTGGATGTGAATTCTCCACCATGATCTGATCTCAAAAATTTAATCTTTAATCCTATCTCAGTTTCCACTTTAGCCTTAAATATTTTAAACTTTTCAAATGCTTCATATTTTTCTCTCAAAAAAGTAACCCACATCATTCTAGAATAATCACCAATTAAGCTCAATATCGGAGGACTAAATCCTCTTATATAAACCTAATTCGATCTCCAATAATCAACCAACTCCTTTTCTTGAATGATATTACATTATTTGCACATTACATTCCTTGACCATGACCTATTACATTAAGCATGATGATCTACAATGAGATCTTACATCTATATATACAAACCCTCAACCATAAACAATCAAATCAACCACCAGATAATAAACCGATTACATAATTACAAACCATGTCAGCCTTAGAACAAATAAATAATATCAACACATAAGAAATCTTAGAAATACATCAATAGGTCCTATCCACACGTTACATTAAATTCGGTCCATAACCTAGATCAATCGGGACCAAGTATAGGTCCAAGTATAGGTCCACACGCTTCAACAATGATCTCAAAACCTCCAAGTCTCAAATATGATGACTAACAACATCCAAAAATTCTATCAGAAGATGCACCAACACCACTTATGAAATTCATCAAAGATCTCCATCAAAAGCTCTACCGGTGAAACCCTTGCCAGAACCAGAAACCAATCTTCTAAGCAAGTAGGATAGCATCCAATCACCAGCAAAACCAATTGACCAAATATGAGTATAGGTATCATGAAGAAGCCAATTCCATCACCAAATTATACTGAAGCCTATTGAAACATACTAGATCCAAGTTAACCAAAATCCACTCAACCTACCAAAACCAGAAGGGTGCCGGTAAAGCATCCAAACAACTAGTGTTGACATCAATGACAAAACATCAATGCAACACATAATCAATTCCACCAAATGGCCAAAAATAATGACTCACTGAAACTTGAGTTCACTCAGTCCTAGAACAATGAACAAGAACTTGAAAGATAGATTATAATCATGAGAGATGACTTGGTCATTGCAAATGAGTACAAGGACAAGTTCAAGGATAGCTCTGCTAAACTTGATGAACTACTGAAGAATCAATGAGATGGTAATCACAAGAGAGGTCTTGGTTATGAAGAAGGAGAAATCACTGGTACTACACAACAAGATCAATCATCTGAAAAACAAAATCATACCAAGAGTCAAAACCAAAAATCACTAGTAAGGAAACCTAATGCTTACAAATTCAATGGTACATGCTTTGTTTGCAATAAATATAGTCATATGGCTAGTCAGTGCAGAAATAGGAATAATCAAAACAATAAATCACTCACCGGTCTTGGAAATGTAAGATGCCATCTATGTAGAAAATTTGGACATATGGCTAACCAATGCAGATCAAAGGGAAATCAAGGAAATCAAGGGTTCAACAAAGCAATTTAGAAGAACAATTTTGTCTATTATGCATGCAAAAAGGTTGGACATATTGCTAGATATTGCAGAAGTAAGAACTCACCGAAAACTAATGGAAATGCAGATGAGAAGGGAAAGGAAAAAGTGGAAGACATCAGAAACATCATGAGAAAAGATGGGTAAGAAGATCAGATACACCACATGCAGATCACTCGGTAGAGTCATCAGGTCCTACACTGGTAGAAGAAACAACTGGTAACTAAAGCACTTTGCCTTAGGGGTAAGAAAATCATTGAAGATCATGCGAATACCTTGGATTGGATCTTTAGTTAGATAATTCTGATTGCGGATAGGTAAGTTTAGGAAATTTTAGGAGTTTATCGGAACCTACTCATAGACTATGTGACTCAGTAATACTTCCCAGTAGCATTTATGATAGTGAAAAATTAGGGTTAATGGTGATTGAAGGGGAAAAGTAATGTTATTTTATTCACATAGAGATCGAGCAATTTCCAAAGTGGTTCAGAGTCTAAGGCAATTTGTGCAAGAATTTTATCTTCAAAAGTGATTTCATCTCTCGGCAGTGTTTTGAGGTATTTTTCGTTTGCAAAAACACTATTTTTGGTATTTGGTTATCATGCCTTCTTCATAGAACATCGACACTCCTTTGGTTGTGGAAATCAAGAACCACCCCCGTCCTATTTTAAAGAAGCATCCTTTCAAGTCACTTCTGAATGAACCTTCAGGAGCATTTTTCAAGCATTTTCCATGGTATTCTTCACACAAAAGATATTAGGGCATACATTCACTGCAATATTGAGGAGCTCAGAGGATATGAGTTGTCCTGTGTTTTTACAGAAAACCTAATCATCGACAACCAACTGAAATCAAAATTTTCTCACTTGCAGATGAAGGGTTTCACGTAGTTCATGGATTTTCCCACTTTTTATGAGGCGGAATTGGTCCAACAAATTTTGAGCTACATTCATGGAGAGATTATTTGGTTGGACCAGTCGTACAAGATTATAGAGGAAGTGATCAATAATGTCACCTGTTTACACAAGGTTGGAGGTGTACTTGGCCCTAGGTGCAAGCTTTCTAACAATGAGCTCAACAAATTCATTGGTGGTACTTTTGATGGATAAACTATGAGGGTTGATGATGTGAGAGAAATTAATGTTAAGTTTGTTGTGATGATTATTGGTTACAAGGTCTACCATTCTATGTAAAGGTGAAAAAGGTGAATGCTAGAGAGATCAAGTGGAAAGATTTTCTTCCCTCCAAGGAGAGATGAAAGTTTCACTATGGATTTCCCTTCAAACACTTTATCCACATTACATTAAAAGAGGGGGGATATTCAATAGATCTGATCTCTTAGGGAAGAGGTTGAATACTAAATGAACTAATAATGAGATAGAAATGACAAGGTAACTCCTCTTTTAGAATGGAAAATGATTGAATTATGTGTTATAAAACAAAGTTTAAAAGTAACAAAGAACTGATTATAACTCAAGATAGAAGTGTGAGATGAAGTTGTATGCCTGGATTTGGCCATAATATGTTGAGATGAATCTGCCCTATGAATTTGAGGAAAAGTTGAAGGGACTGTGCTGAAAATGCACATGGTCCTCCGAAAATCCACAAAACGAAAAGAGTTTTTCTGCCTCTGCAAATAGAGTCCGAATCTACAAACACAACTATGCACCTACAACCTACACACAAAAAAGAGAGGAAAATGGATTGGGATTGTGGGTTTGCCTTCAAGTCAAACTATAGTTTTGGAATTAACCAAATGATGAAAGAAATTACTTGCAAGTAAATGTAAATGAAAGAGTGAAATGTAATTCACCTCAAGGGAGGTTGTAGATAGAATGTAGGTAGATTTTCTTGTATTGAATTGAATGTTGAAAGGGTTCTCCTCTTCAATGGTTGAATCCTTGACTTAAATGCAATACCTAACCTTGAAGGGAGACTTGAGAATGCTCAATGCTAGAAAAAATGCTTGAATACATGATCTCATGTATTCCCACTTATCCAGCTTATCACCTCTTGAACTTATGCAAATGGGAAGGACAAATGTGACTTATATACTCATCAATTAGGGTTAATTGACTAATTTTTCATAACAAGCCAACATAGGGAAATTTTTTCTTCTTTATGCAAAGTCTAATGCAAAGAAAGGACAAAGGCGGACCCAAAATAGGGCAAGGACAAGGGCTCCATGCCCCTATCCTAGGGGGGATAGGGGCACCATGCCCCTGTCCTACACTTGTCTCAGGACATGAAGCAGGTTCAGGCAGTGCGGAGGGCAAAAAAAGTACAATTTCTGGGGATGACCAAGTCTCAGATCTTTGATCAGGCTTGGGGATTCAAATCGCCAACGTGAAGACCCTAATGTGGTCACAAATTGCAAGGGTCGCAATTTATGACACTATAGTCTAACCGATTGAACTTTGTCTTTGGCAATAATATTTTGGTTTCTCATCAAATGGTTAAGGAGGATGCACACTATGATCTTTGCAGTGTAATGCTGAAAGAACTCACGACAAACCTCCAAAAAATCAAGAAAGATAAGAAAAATACTTTTCGGTATGGCTCTTTTGTTATGTATCTGGTATTATACTTTTTGGGAACTGTTCCCAGTTTTGGAAAGATTCAATGGCTTTTTGACCTCTTGGTAGCAAATCAGATAGGTCAAATTTTGGATAGGAAAGGAGATAAGCTAAGTAAGGCTAATTTATGGGCATTTTTAAAGAATTTTCAAGAAGAAATGAAAAAAATCTAGAATTCCTAAATCAATAATAGAAAAGTATAAGGATATTATATGTTTTATGGTTAATAAAGATGAATGCATGATGGAAGATGTCCAACCCATAATTATATGGATCATGTCTATGGGCTATGAGGTGGATGAGGCCATAGTAGATGCCTATGCACAACACTTACTGTAGGCATCAATAGATGAAAAACAAGAAATTTTAGCACAACCCAAGAAAAAGGGCTTAAGGTTCACCAAGAGCTAGTTGCACCGACAATCAGAAAGAAAATGACAGAGAAGAAGTTGAACAAAAAGTTAAAATTCTTGAAGCCCGCAGGAAAGATGAGATGAAGCAGAAGAGGAAAGAGGAAAGGGAAGCCCGAAAGGTAGCTCAAGCCACTCCCAATGTAGTCCTAGTACAAATATAAACTTCCAAGAAACTAGAAGCATCATCCATTGAGCCTGCTAGTCCTAAACTGGCGGAGCCTACAAAGAAAAAGTAGAAGGCTACCTAGCAATACATGATTATTCCTTTGAAAACAACAGAATCAGGTGAGGATATAAAGAAAATTCCTAAGAACAAAGGAGTAGTGAGGGAGAAGTAGGAGGAGAAAAAGAAAGAACTTATTAAGGATACTCCCCAGAAGCCCAAAATAAAAATTGTACATAACCACAAACCCAAGTCAGATGAGCAGCTCAAAGCAAAAGCCAAGAGGAGAACCGATAAGAAACAATTGGCCACTTAGGATATAATTGATCAAATTATTAATGATGGGTACTTAGATAACATTTATTTATTCTTTGATGGATTTGAGGAGAGGGACAAAAAGAAAATTGGGGAAGCAATTCTTTTATATCTTGATTCTTTTAGTAGGGCATTGCTTGAACTTGAGAAATTTTTGCCTAAAGAGTTGTATGATAAGTTAGAGGCCAAAATATTACATGTTCAAAATTTGGGTCAGCAGATAAAAGAGATAGAAATGGTTAATCTCTATCCCACAATAACCCCTCTAGATATGGCTGATCTGATTAATAAAACCGACTCATCTAAATTCAATCCTAAGCACAAAATAAACAACCTAATGTTGGAAAGGTTTGAGGAGATTCAGAAGGAAACTGTAGATATTTGGGTAAGGATTCTTTTGAGTTTGGGTTACGAACTAAGTCCTAGTTTTGTGTATAGTCTCAGAATATCTAGTTGCCAAAAGATCAACAACTGGCAGAACAACCAAGTGTAAATATCGAGCAACCGAATAGAACTCCATCGGCTACCACTGTACTAGTTAGTGAGTCAAATTTCACAATAGAGGATTTACTAACAAATAATGTACATAATGTAGAAGACACAGAGGTACATGTTGACAAGGACATAGATAATAAGGGTACATAGGATGTTCAGGATCTAGTAAGGGCACCAAGTGGCAAATCCACTGGTGCACAAGAGATAAAGGATTCTAAGATTACCTCTCCGGGGTAAGGAAACTATGGCAGATATCTCTTTTGGCTTGGCAATTGAAACTTCATCTATAGCCAAAGGGAACTTGTCACAACTTTCTATCAATTTTGACAAACCCTATCACAAGATGTCATCGACTGAGAAAATTTTGGTGGCAACAACACTTCAAACACAGTCAAGCCAGGAGTTGGCTCAGGAAGAGTCAAAACATAGGGAATTAATCAAGCAGAGTTTTGAAGTTTTGAACCAATTGGTACCAGAATTCCAATCACAAGAGAGCGCAAGATCATCCGGTAAACTAGAGGAAATTATTAATTTAATTCCTAAGCACTATGATTCTTTATTGAAAATTTTATTGACATAGGCCAAAGATAAATTTGTTGAGGCCCAGAAGTAGATATTTTTGTAAATGACTGAGTTTGACAAGGGGAAACTCCAAACTTGTTTGCAATCCATTGATGCAGCATTGTTAGAGGGAGGTAGTGTATATAAGACTTGTCTATATTTTGATAATCTCACAACATCCATAGACAAGCACATGTCAGGTTGTAGAATCAATTTAATTCAGATTTCTAATTCTTACAACCCAACAGTCAATCTTACAAGTTGTTTGGATGGTGCAATTTTGGTAGTTATGGATCAAATTTTCAAATTGGAGAAGGATATGGACAACATAATAATGAGAGAAAATGAGCTCTGGAATCTCATTTGTCCTCGGTTGGATAAATTATTGTTTCATAAGACTAAATGCATTTCTAACATGCAAAAGGAAGATCCCACTACATAAGAGGAAATTGAATATTATGCTAGTCTCTTGAATGGATTCATCTCCATTCTTGACTCCCTTAAGCAAGGTTGGGATACCTACTTTTCATTTTTGAAGAATATGTATGCAGACATTTTAAAACATGTATAGAACCGGCCTATGGTCATAACTGCACAAAATTATTGGTGGGAACTCCACTTTGTCATTGATGTCAAAGGGAGAGAAATAAAGTGAAAAATGTATATAATACTCAAGGGGAGAATCAGATGCATATGGTAGATTTTTGTATAGGTTAGGAAGTCAAGCAGATTCAAAGGAAGATTCAGTGACAACACCATTTTTCACATGAGTGTTGCCATCAATGCCAAAGGGGGAGATTGTTGGTAATTGACACTCATCCGATAAGGGTTAATGACATTTTGGGTTGTCATTTATGGCAACTCATCTCCAGGTGTAAATATTCTGTCGGGATTCATTACTTTGTTTTGTTTGGGTTAATCGATATTCACTTTGGTTCACAACCGGCTAAGTCCTGATCCCACTAACATGTATTTGGAACCCGGTAATGGATAAGACTCGGCTAGGAGATCTTATGGAGCTAATTATTTATTTCATTGAATATTATGGTAATGTGTGAAGGCCGACATGATCATTATGATTATGTTTAAAATTCATTATGATTCAGTAACCGACAGGTTTATACTTTTCATTGAATTAGACATGGGGGAAGCTAGAAGGATATTTAAGGAGATATTTTTAGTGATAGATTATAAAAGTTTTTGAAATGTGAATTTTGGTTGTGAAATATTTAGGGATTATTGGTATGCATTTTGGTCAATGATTAGAATCTTTTGTGTGCAGTTTCATGTACATAGCCTAACTGACAACAAAACAAGGCAGAATAGAGCATCAACAAACTAGTACATAATGAAGGTTATCAAAGCATAAACTAGAACTTATCTAGCATGGTCAAATGCATCTTATAATTTCATTCTTCTTGTAATTACTTTGTAATTATTTGTAAGTCAGTGCGACTTCTCATTTTGTGTTGAGCAGTGAGCTCTAGGAAGTTGGCCTAATTGCATATGCAATCCCCTTCATGTAATATATGTATACCTTGATCAAGTATATATATTGTGGGTATCAGCTCCACCATGGTTTTTCCCTTTGCAGGGTTTTCCATGTATAAATATTGGTGTTATGGTGTTTCCTCTTTATGTGTTATTTGGTGTATGCACCTTAATTTTATTTACTGTTAACCGGTTAATAAGCAATAAGTTCAAAACTAACATTACCGGTAGAACACTGATTCACACCCCCCCCCTCTTAGTGTTCTTGGATTCCAATAGATAGGTTCATTAAATGGGCCACCTTCTGATGTAAACTATTGATATGCCCCTGATCCATAGGTTGATATGATGACAAAAGGACCTAGCTAGTTTGGTTCAAACTTGCCTTTCTTTTCTTGATCCTGTTGATTGTCGGGATTTTCCTTCAGTACCAAGTCACCGATTTGAAATTCCCTTGGTTTTACTCTATGGTTGTAGCTCCTGTACATGTGTTGTTGGTATTCTTTGAGGTGATTAAAAGTATGTTGACAACGTTCATCTAGAAATTCTATTTTTTGCAGCCAGTTTACCCTGTACTCCTCATCTGGAATGAGTCCTTTTAGTGATACTCTGAGTGAAGGTATTTCAACCACAATGGGTAAGATTACCTTTTATCCATATACAAGTGAGTATGGTGTGGCTCTTGTAGGTGTCTAGATGCTAGTTTTGTAGGTGCATAATGCTGGGTTGAGTTGCACATGCCAATCACGACCAACATCGTTCATTGTTTTCTTCAGGATTTTCAAGATGGTTTTATTTGAGGCCTCTTCTTGGCCATTCCCTTGTAGATAATAAGGTGTGGATAAATGATGTTGGATATGGAATCGTTCATATTGTTATTTCACATCTTGATTTTTGAATGGTCTTCTATTATCAATGATAATGGCACTAGGAATGCCATACCGATAAATGAGATAATTCAAGATAAAGGAAGATATTTGTTTGTTGATAACCATAGTCAATGAAATGACCTCTATCCACTTTGTAAAATACTCAATGGTGGTGATGATGAACTTATGTCCATTTGATGAGGAAGGATGAATCTTGCCCACTAGCTCAAGTCCCCATTGATAGAATGACAATGATGTAGTGAATGGTTGCAGCTCCTGTGCTGATGCTTGTATAATATTGCCATGAATTTGGCATTTTAGACATTTTTTGGAAAACTGGTATGATTCCTTTTCCATGGTCAACCAATAATATCCCATCCTTAGAAGTTTCTTGGCCAAAGTAGGACCACTTGAATGTGTTCTACAATTACCTTCGTGAAGTTATTGCAAGATAGTTTTAGATTCGTTATGATCAAGACACTGAAGAAGAGTACCATCGAGACCTCGATGGTAAAGTATGTCAGTGGCTAGGGTATAATGGGCTACTTGATGAATAAATTTGTGTTTCTTGTTTTAGGATAGATCTAGTGGAAGGATATTGTCTTTTAGGTATACATAAATCTTTCCATGTAGTGGTGTGTTGAAACTGACTATGTGGCATATAACTTGGGAACTCATAGGTAGGGGAAAACAATCGCTCCAACAGGAACTCATAGCAACTTTTTTTCTCTAGTATTTGAAGGAGCTAGGAAATGCTTACCATGGCTTCTACAACTTTATTATCAAACCTTGGAATCTATTTAAATTTGATGTCCACAAAGTACTTCTTGAAGTCATCCACCATTCTCTTGTAGGGCATCAAATTGTCATCCTTTGTTTCATAATCACCATTAACCTGATTAATGACCAATTGGGAGTCTCCATAGACTTAACTATGTGATCTTCCATTCTACGATCACTTTGATTCCTGTTACTAGAGCTTCATACTCAACTATGTTATTTGTGCAAGGAAACATGAATTTGTAAGATCTTGGAATAGTGTGTCCTTCTGGAGTGACAAATAAAATACCCACACCAGATCCATGTTGTGTGTATGAACCATAAAAGTACAAAACCCATGGTTTTGTTGTGACTATCAAGACATCTATATTTGGAAATTCAACATGCATTGGATGATTGTCTTGAAATAGAGCTTCTGCCAATTTATCTACTATGGCTTGACCTTTGATTTCTCTTCTATATGTGTACTGAATGTAAAATTCACTTAGAATAATTACCCATTTAGCTAGCCTTCCTATGAGCGTGACTTTGCTGAGAAGATATTTTAATGGGTCATTTTTTCTACTAGTTTGATTGTGTGAGCTAGCATATAGTGTTGAAACTTTTGAGAATCGAACACCAAAGCTAAACAAGCCTTTTCAATAAAGGTATAGTTGATCTCAAATCCATTTAATGTCTTGCTGATGTAATATATTGCCTTTTCCTTGCCCGTTGAATCCTCTTGTGCTTAAAATGCTCCTAGTGATACCTCTATAGCTGATATGTAGAGAATGAGAGGTTTGTCTACTATTGGTGGCATCAATATGGGTGGATTCATCAGATATTTATTGAGTTGGTCAAATGATTCTGCACATCCATCCTCTCATCTAAAAGGAACATTCTTGTGGAGTAGATGATTGAGCGAAAGGCACTTGTTGGTTAGTTAAGCAATGAATCTTCTTATGGATTGTAGTCATCCTTGTAGAGATCTTAACTAACTAATATTTCTAGGAGATGGCATCTCCATGATTTATTGTATCTTTGTGGGGTCCACCTCTATTCCCTTTTTTTAATACTATGTATCCTAATAGTTTGCCAGATGTTACATCGAAAACACACTTTTTGGGGTTCGGTCGTACATTGAATTGTTCTAGCCTCTGAAAGATTTTGTCAATAATCTCTAGATGTCCTTCTCTTGTAAATGATTTGGCCAATAGGTCATCTACATATTCTTCCATGAATATGTGCATCATATAATGAAAGATTATGGTTATTTCTCATTGATAGGTCACTCCTACATTCTTTAAGTCGAAAGGCATGACATTCCAGTAGTAAGTACCCCATGGACATGTAAATGTTGTTTTATCTTGGTCTTCTAGTGCTATTTTGATTTGATTGTATCCTGAGAAACTATCCATAAATGATAACATAGCATGTCCTGTTGTGAGATCTACAATTGTGTCGATGTTGGGGAAAAGGAAATTCATCCTTAGGGCAAGCTTTGTTCAGATCCCTGAAGTCGATACATATCCTGATACTTTTGTCTAGTCTAGAAACAAGAACTATATTAGATATCTACTCTGCATAGTCGATTGGTCAGGTAAAACTGACATCAAGTAATTTCTTTAGTTCTACTTTGACTAGAAGTGCCACATGTGGATTCATCTTTCTCAGCTTTTGCTTGACATGCATATCCCTCGGAGCTATGGATAAATAAAGCAATATCAAATCTGGGTCTATTCTTGGCATATCTACATAGGACCAAGCAAAGTTGATTTGCTTCTCTTTGAAAAACCTTGTAAAGTTAGGTCATTCTTCTTCTATTAATGACTCTGCCAGGTGTATGGTCTTTGTTGCTGCTTCAATGCCAATGTTAATTTATTGAGTTGGCTCAATCAATATTGGTGATCGCTCCTGATAGTTCTTAGGAAGAGTGTCAAGTCTTTCATCTGTCAATGCCTCAAAGAGATTTTCACCATTGGATATGTCCTTTCTTTTTACTTTTTTGTGATCTAATACTGCCATTAGATGGTTTTCACCATTAGATCTATTTTGTATTTTATTTATTTTACGACTGAAAGAATTGGCACTCCCTTAATTGAAGATATCATTATGAGTTCCACTGGTGGAGCATGTTTCAAGGTTTACTGAACAATGGTAATGGACAATAGTGTCATCATCTAGGAAGATAGTGTTGGCATATGCACACTCCAATGAGACATTGTATGTGATTGAAGGTTTTGTCATTGATGGCAACCTTGCAATCCTATGGCACCGGCAAAGACATTATACCAGCATCAGCAAAACACATTCTACACCAGCATCAAGACACATGCACCGGCATAGAAGAAAAGAAGTATACCAGCACAGAGGCCGACAGGATTTTTGTTATACAACATTTTGTTTATTATTGTAAGCCGACTTGGAAAATTTTAAAATGACTCTTATATATAAAGGAGATCATTGTAGACATTTGTAGGAGTGATGGAGAAGCATAAAGGAAAATATTAGGCAGACCTAATGTGGGAAATATAGGTCAAGGGGTATATGTAAAGAATAGAGCAGGAACCGGTATTGAATCAGGCATTGAAGATGCTATTATAAAGCAGTACAAGTTATTGGATTTGTATAATCCTTATTTGTAAGTCAGTGTGACTTCCCATTAAGCAGTGAGCTCTAGGCAGTTGGCCTTCCTACATGTGCAGGCCCCTATTATAAGTAATATTCTCTTATTGGCCAATGAGTGAATATTGTGGGTCACAAATCCCACCGAGGTTTTTCCCACACTGGGTTTCCTCATTAACATCTTGTGTTATGGTGTGTTTATCGTGTGGATGTTCTTGATTCTGTTTATTGCATTATTTCTTGCATACCGGTACACTGTTATATTATGTTCTGCATGTTTAAAGTTAAGAAAATATTATCACCAGTTAGATACTGATTCACCCCCCCCCTCTTAGTATCTGTGGGACCCCTAACAATTGGTATCAGAGCCTGGTCCTCTATTTTCAGAAGCCTAATAGCTTGAGGAATATCTTGACACCGGTAAAGATGGAAAATCTGATGAAGCAATTGGAAGGACCTCTTATAGACTATGATGCAAAAAAATTGAAAAATATCAAACTAGAAGATGATTTAAGAGCAGCTTAGGATATCATTCAAGCACTTCAAGAAAATCTTACTGTTGCAAGAAATAAGAGAAGAGAACTTTGTGAAAAATTGCAAAATGAGAATGATGAAAAGGAATCACTTAATGATATGATAAGAAAATTGAAACAAGAGAACATGACAACAAAGAATGAGATGCAGGATATGACTATGAGAGTTTGTAAAGAGATTGAGGATAAGAAAAAGAATGAAGAAGAATTGACCAGAAGACTAAGTGATGCAGCAAATGAGAACACAAGACTTAGCTATGAAAATGATATGTTGCAAATAGATATGATGCACACTTAGAATGACTCAAATGAATTGATGAGACAAAAAGAAATCTTAGAAAGAGAACTGGAAACTGCAAATCAACACAAAGAAAAATTCAAGAAAAGCTCAGAGGAACTTGGCACCTTGCTGAAGAATCAAAAACCTAAAGGTGACACTTCTGGAATTGGCTTTGAAGTTGGTGAAAGCTTCGGTACTGCGAATACTCAGGATCACAACAAACTGGTAAGACAACCTAATGCTTATAAATTCAATGGTAAATGCTTTAACTATAATAATTATGGTCATAGAGAAAATGAATGTAGATCTAGAAATTATCAAAATATCAACACACCCACCAGTCAATGTTCTAAATGCAACAAAGTTGGTCACAACTCTAAAAACTACATAATGAATGTGAGATGTTATGTTTGTGGAAGATTTGGACATTTATCATATCAATGCAGAACACAAACTAGCATAGGTTATGGGAAATCTATTCAGAAGAATAATGTAACTTGTTATGCATGTAACAAGATTGGGCATAATGCTAAATTTTGTAGAAGTAAAGGAACAGCAGTAGACAACAAAAGTTCTAGCTTGAAAGTTAAAGAAAAAGTTGAAGAGGTCAAGCAAGAATTCTCAAAATAGTGGATTAGAAAAGTTGATCTAAATATTGGGAATACTCCTCCACCGATAGAACAAGCCAATGCTTCACCAACAGGACCAAGTGATGCTTCACTGGAAGGACAAAGAAGTACTCCACCGGCAAGAAGTTCTTCATCTAATTGAAGAAAATTTCCTTGAGGGTTTGGCAATCTATTGATACATGTGCTATTATTCCCTTGGTTAGAGATAAGAAGTTGAAAATTACTTATTACCGACAAACAATGTTAAGTGAACACTTAACCGGCATGCAATTAATGTGGTAGATGGCAAAAAGACATTATAAAGTGTGTAGGGGAAAAAGCGAGACTAGGTTAACATGCCCTAATCCTACCTTTTGACACACATTATGGAATATGAAAGAGCCTAGAGGTATCACACAATTGGCTACTTCTTTTTGTGAAAGAGAGAGCCACGGGCTACCTATTAGGATTTCTATTCCTTTGTTGAAATTGAAAGATAAAATGATGCGAGTTCAAGTCCTAATCCCAAAATGCATGTATGAACTAATAACAAGATTGCAGAATTCAGATTAAACAATGAACAGCTGTAAAAATAGGAATGCAGATGTGTACCCAGAGTCAAAATTTGATTGAAAATGTTCAGGACGGGGGCGTGGGCACCACTGTCCTGATTCTATCCTGGAAACTGCACCTGAAACTACTGTTTTGCACTCTAGAAAACTGTCGGAAATGCTATCTGTCAGGAGGACCAGGGCACCTAGCGCCTCTATCCTAGGGACCAGGGCGCCCAGTGCCCCTGTCCTGGCAGGACCAGGGTGCCCCACGCCCCTGTCCTGGTCTTTTTCTCTGCAATTTGGTGTGGAGTGCTGTCTCGACCTACTTTTCCCGGATCTGCAACCTGCGGCGTCGTCTGAATCCCGAAACCTACACTTGTATCTAAAAAGGGTATGGTGGGCGGCTATATAGGGTTTTGCCTTAGTCAAACCCCCACTTCGATGATTTCCACCTCCATGAATAGCCAAGTTGTATTGTAAATGTATTGTGTGTGCAGACCTTGTGTGTGTGCAAGATCCTAAAATGCAAGTAAGCAAACTAGAGCAACCTAGAAAGTAAACCCTAATTGCTTGTAAATGATAATGTAAATGCTCTAAATCAAGATGCAAAGTGATATAAAGCATGAATAAATGATATATTGAAGCTTATGCAAAGACATGAAAACAACATGAAATCATACCCAACCCCCAAGGGAGGGGTACAAGCCAATCTTCAGTCGGTAATCTCCTATTGTTCTTCAATGTCTTCCAAGCCCTAAATGGATGAATGGAATTGATAAATGCTTGATAGAGGGATGTTGAATGTTGTTGAAGTCTTCAAAGATCTACTCTTTCACTGCATATGAGGTTCCTCCAAACAAAAATCGGATCCTTTCAAATGAAGAATGAGAGCTCTTATGTATGAAACCCTAGGTCATAATTTCGTCTTTTGGCCGACCTAGAGATTCAATCTCCTACCAATTTCTTGGGGTTAAGCTTTATTTTATGATTGGATTGTGCTCCTAAAATTTTGGGAAAAATGTCCAGGACCATGTGCACTCCGGGCGCCATGGTCCCGACAACTTTTCACCAAATTTTCAGGGCCGTCGGATATGATGATTTTAGAGAGAATCCCAAAGTTATAGGTGATTTCGAGATGTTTTGACCTCCGAAATCAAGCCCCCAAGTTCAAAATAGGACTTAATTAGGGTTTTTGATGGAATGATGTATTGGAGGAATAAAATGAAAAGGGCACGCTTTAACGAAAGGGCCCAACTTTATGATGTGGAGAATGGTGAAATAGGACCTTAGACCTAATTAATTTGATTAATTAAGTGCTAAAGGAGAAATGCAATGCAAAATGTAAAATGCACCAAGGCGGGTGCTAAACTAGGTGTGAAATTGTACCACCCTAGCAAGTGCGTACAATTTACGATGCTACATTTAGCCCCCACTTTAGCGGTCATATGAGTACTACATGCATATGCAAGCTAAAGTACATAAAGTAAACATCATTTGAAAAAGGATATATCCATAAGTTGTCGGACGAAGCCCCCAACGATATCTGCAGTACACAGTTAGGAACCGCACCCTACAAAACACACGTTAGATCACAAAATCACCTAATGCTTACTAAGGAAAGTGATGAAATTTGTGAGTAGCTATATGCCCTCCCCTGTTTCGACTTGCTTATTAGGGAGGTGAAACAGGGTAGCATGTTTACTTATGACAAATTGTGTAAGAGAGTATTGATGAGGGATGTTCAGTGAAAAGGCT
This sequence comes from Cryptomeria japonica, assembly GCF_030272615.1. Lineage (NCBI taxonomy): Eukaryota > Viridiplantae > Streptophyta > Pinopsida > Cupressales > Cupressaceae > Cryptomeria > Cryptomeria japonica. The sequence goes on from NC_081410.1 coordinate 468,599,619, forward strand.
TCATCAGAGCACTTTTTGGAACATCCCGAGAGTAGGGGAATGAAAATACGATTCCTATGCAACAAACGGTTTGAAAATCGCATCTCCCAAACTCAAGTTATGATGAAATGAGTGATAGAGGAAAATTAGGGTTTTGAAAGTAAAGGTAAAGGAATGAAAGTATATACCTTGAAAGTGACATTTGCATTTGTCACTTTGTTGATTTATGAATATTGTTTATTGCAGCGGAGCCCACATAGCCATCATCATGCCTTCACGATGACCGGAGCATCCCACAAGGATTGAGATCCTGCGACAGGCCATGATCGATGACGAGCCACTGGACGAGGTGAGTTGACTGAATGTTAACTTTTGATTTTCTGCATTTGACTTTCTGTGATCATTTGTGGGCCCTGGAATCTAACCCTGGGTCCCACCCAGGGCGCCATGGTCCCTGTGGGGTGCCATGATCCCTATGGGGCGCCATGGTCCCCTCAGGGCGCCATGGTCCCTGACAGGGCGCCATGGTCCCTGACAGGGTGCCATGGTCCCAATCAGGACTTGGCGAGAGATGTCAGGGTTAGCATATGATGTTCGACAGTTTACATGAATGATTTTGATGATTGAGTACTGATCATAGTTATGTTTTTGTGTTGCAGGGTCTCCCATACATGAGAGAGCATACAACGGGGCAGATTCTTTGTAGTTTGCGAGATCAGATTCCCTGACTGACTCAGGTAGAGAGAGACACATTGTCGATTGTGGGTTTATGGTCTATGATTCTTATGCCGGCCATTCGATTTCATCCCATGATGCTGATGGCACTCATGGAGCAATGGGATCCTGACACATGCACGTTCCAGCTTCCAGTAGGGGAGATGACGGTGACACTTGAGGATGTGTACCGCATTCTTCGCCTACCGATCAGAGGAGCTACCGTGACATATGCGACCGATCGGTCAGTAGAGGATCATCAGAGGGAGCAAGTATATTGCATAGGGAGAGTCATGCCGAGTGAGACGAGAGGTCGTATCATGGTCAACTGGCTCTTACATCCTACAGGAGAGGTGCCCCTCATGAGACATCTTATGATAGCCATCATTGCACTAGCTATCTGCCCTAATGGGCGAGGTACACACATGCATGGGGGTCTCACATGGTGCATCAGGGCTATGGAGAGACATAGGAGAGTATATGCTTGGGGTTGGAGTATGCTTGCACATCTCTATCACGACCTCAAGGAGTATGTTTTTGGCCAAGGTTGTAGCTTGATGACATGCACACTTCTGCAGGTGTGGATATTTGAGCACTTTACATGCACCAGGCCCGTCGGCTATCCGATGAGTGCGGCTAGCGAGCGGCCTAGAGGATTTGCTTATCCACTTACTAGCGAGTGGAGATTTGGAGATCTACTGTATTGGAGAGTGACATTTGATAGATTGACAGCTGAGGTGACTGTGTGGAGACCATATCTGTGGATGCACAGGTGGGATGGGATGGAGTGACTGTTAGCATGCTTATAGAGGAACTGCCTACTGAGAGGGCGATATCCACACATCATTGTCCCATTCTACTTTGGCCCATTCTACTTTGATCGAGTACGAAGGCAGTTTGGGCTAGAGCAGTGTGTTCTAGCTGATGTACCCATCTACACTCGACACTCACGAGTCCTTCCCAGACCCAGAGCAGTAGCGAGACCCATGATAGATGATATCGAGATCATAGATATAGAGGGGTCCGACCAGGATGTGGTCACTGATTATGCTGCAGACCCCGGGGCATAGCGCAGGTATCTCTCATGGTTTATGAGATCATACCCGGGGCCTATATTTCCACTAGATCACCCGATAGGCCATCCAGGCCCATGGAGACATTGAGACCGAGATGAGGATCAGGGATCCAGGTCAGAGGAGCCAGAGGAGGGAGAGGGTCATGAGGAGGCAGGAGATCCTGATCCACCCACAGGGGATCAGCCTAGTGCCAAGGAGGAGGAGGATGATTTCATAGATAGAAATGAGGAGAACGAGGATGCAGGTGAGGATGTGGATGAGGATAGAGATGAGGATAGAGATGAGGATAGAGATGATGAGGAGGGGTCAGATGCTGCTCCCCACCATTCAGGAGATGATACCATAGCCCTGGATCCTCCTCTTATTCCCCAAAAGGGGGAACAGAAGGCGATACGGAGACCTGTACCCATCATCCATAGATCATTTGAGCGTGGGGAGCCTAGTAGTTCCCAGTCACAGATGCTACCATATCATGATCCCTACTGGCGTGAGGGAGATCCAGGTATAGTAGGTTTATATTGATTGATTAATGTTTTGATGATATAGAATGGTACTAATACATGATCTATTCTACTACTATAGCTAATGTGCAGGAGTGGCGTTCCCTAATTCAACAAGTAGTGACAGACATCTCCACGATGGCGCAGATCCCTAGTTCCTCACAGGTTGCTTATAGACCTCAAGGGAACGCGGGTCGGCATGATGATTTGTTTTCCCCATTTTGAGTACAGGTAGAGATATGGAGGGAGAGAGAGTGGGCTCTATCAAAGGACCTTCAGCGGGCACAGCGTGATCTAGCAGCAGCTCAGGCCGAGGCTACCTCGTATCGCGTGATCCTTATGGATAGGGATCATAGGAGTTCCTCTTGGAGCCATTCATGATCTATATCACGGTATACCCCTATGGGTCCACCTACATGGCCGGATCAGGAGGGAGCATCTAGTCGTCACTCTCCAGCCACCAGCCCTAGGGATAGGAGATGATCTTATGATGTAGGGTAGGTCACATTTTGGATGTGTAGTGACCTACCTTTGTATATTGATCCACATATATATATATATATATATATATATATATATATATATATATACATGCTTCTTTGTCTCAAACGTGTTATCTTTAATGTCTAAAACAATGTGTATTTTGATTAAAGTTAATACATTTGGTAGATGTACATGTATGTTCCGAATTTAATTTCCATGTGATTGATTTCTCAATGCTCCATGATTAAATTGATACATGTGTGACTTAATTAAAATATTTGATCAAGTACTACATTGATGATAGGGAAGAAAAATATGTGTCAAGCCTAAGAATCATATAACTAATGTGATTTAATTTGAATTTAAACACAACATGACACGATTCAACTTAACACATAAAGACATTGTATAATATGCCAACATAAAAAAAATGTAAATCTTTTGCAATTTACATAAATGAATTCAAGACAAACCATAAAGTAAAGAAACACGCTTGTCAGGAATGAAGCAATATAGATTAAACAAAACATCATTTAATTCCATTTGCTCTAACAAAGATATGCTAACATATTATCCAATTTTGAAGAAGTGAGAAAGGAAATAGATGAATGATAAGGAATGAGGAATTAAGCATAGTATCTACGCAAGTGCATAGCGTTTATAGGGTCTTTAAGAGGTGTACCATCTACATCCACTATTTTATAAGCACCTGATCCATAATCTTCAATAATGATATACAGTCCAAGCCAATTAGGACTAAATTTTCCCTTTTCTTCAGGTAAGGCATTCACATTGCGCTGTTTCTCATAGAGAACTAAGTCACCTACTGAGAAGGAACGTTGAATAACCTTATCATTATAGCTTCATTGTAGAGTTTTGTGATACGCTTGAATATGCTCAAGAGCATTTATACGCTGTTCATCAAGCATCTCAAGCTGTTGAAGTCTTTGTTCTCTATAAGCGTCATCATCTACTATACCTTTGAGAGAAACTCTTAAGTGATGGAATCTCTAATTCTAAAGGCATAATAGCATCAGAACCATAAACAAGATTATAAGGTGTAGTTCCGGTAGCAATTCGTACGCTTGTTCGGTAGGCCCAAAGAGCATAAATTAGCTGAGTATTCCAATCCTTACCATGCTTATTCACAGTTTTACGAAGAATTTGTTCAATTATCTTATTGGATGATTCGGCTTGACCATTTGATTGAGGATAGTATGGTGTAGAAAATTGATGTTTGATATGATACTTCTCAAGGAATTTCTTCACGTCCTTGTTCTTAAATGATGTCCCATTATCAGAGATTATAGTCGAAGGTATCCCAAATCGAGAAATAATGTTTTCTAGAAGAAATCAACAAATCACTTCAGTAGTAGTAGAGCGAAGGGGAATAGCTTCTACCCATTTTGTAAAGTAATCTGTTGTGGTTATAATGAAAGTATGTCCTTGAGATGAAGGAGGAGAGATTTTACTGATAAGATCCAGCCCCCATGCAGAGAAAGGCCAAGAAGCTACATGAGAACAAAGTTCTTGGGTAGGAGCATGAATCAAATTATTGTGTTGTTGACATTGATGACATTTCTTAACAAATGAAAAAGAATCCTGCTGCATAATTTGCCAATAATATCCCATACGGAGCAACCTTTGAACCAAGGATTTGCCTCCAAAATGCCCCCCATAGGCACCTGAATGCACCTCTTCAAGAGCAATAGGGATTTCTAATTTGTTAAGACAACGAAGGAGAAGACCGTTATAACCCCTTCGGTAAAGAACATTAGAAAGAATGATATATCTAGCGGACAGCTTGCGAACTCTAGCCCTAGTGTTCCTATTAGCGGAATCAGGAAAGGTACCATCAGTCAAGTATCTTACGATATGCGAATACCATTCATCTGAGTCTATAAAGTCACAACATGTCACCAAGCTAGAATCATCTACAATAGCTAGAGAAATAAGGTTGTGAATAACAAATTTAAGATCAACCATAGGGTCCTCTAAAGATACCAAAGAAACCACACATGCCATTGCATCCGCATGTCGATTATCTTTTTGAGGAACAGGTTCCATGGTGTAATAATCAAATTTTTGTAACAAAGAGATAGCAAGGTCTTTATATTGTGATAATTTGTCTTGTTTCACTTGATATAGTCCTGTTACTTGTCTTATAATCAGTTGAGAATCTCCAAAAATATGTATGTGTTTTATATTCAAAGCTAAGGCTGCCTTTATTCCTGCTATAAGAGCCTCATACTCAGCAATGTTATTGGTACATAGGAAATTGAGATGATAAGATAAGGGAATGGACTTCTTTGTAGGAGAAATCAAAACAACCCCTACCCCTGATCCTGTACGACACTTAGAGCCATCAAAGTATAACTCCCAAGTTTCATCTTTCTCTGTACAAAGGATGAAGTCATCAGGAAAAGACTCAGGGTTAGGGAAGGAGAAAGGTGAAGGGGCCTCAACTAGGTGATCGGTCAATGCTTGCCCTTTAATTGCTCTTTGTGAAACAAATTTAAGGTCAAATTCAGTTAACATCATAACCCACTTAGCTAGGTGTCTTGATAAATCAGTTTTAGAGAAAAGATGCTTCAACGTATCAAACTTTACCATGACATGGACTTCTGAATTTAAGAGATAATGTCTCAATTTCTGAGTTGCAAACACCAAGGCCAAGCATTGTCTTTCTATCATAGAATATCGGGTCTCATAATCGAGTAAGGTACGACTTATATAATAAACCGGACACTCCTTACCATCTTTATCATGTTGTACCAATAATGCTGCAAGAGCATGAGAGGAAGCAGTTGTATAAAGAAGAAAGGGTTTAGAAGGTTCGGCCAGTTGAAGGATATGAGGATTAGTCAAATACACTTTTAAATCTTCAAATGCTTGCTGATAATCTTCATTCCATTGAAAAGTGATATTCTTTTTGAGAAGTTGAGTAAAAGGAAAAGTATGATCCACAAGTTGAGATACAAACCTACGAATAGCTTGAATCTTTCCTTGTAAGCTTTTAAGTTGAGACACATTTCTAGGAGGTGGCATGTTGACAATAGCATCTATTTTCTTAGTGTCCACCTCAATCCCACGATGCAAAACTATGAACCCTAATAGTTTTCCACTATCCACACCAAAAACACATTTTCGGGGATTCAAGCACATGTGATATTTACGAATTCTTTCAAAGATTTGACGAAGGATTTTAATATGATCTATGCAAAGAATGGATTTGGCCAAAATATCATCAACATAATCCTCTAAAATCTTATGCATATAATCATGAAAGATAAGGGTCATCGCTCGTTGATAAGTTGCACTTGCATTTTTAAGTCCAAAAGGCATCATTATCCAACAAAATGTACCCCAAGGAGTGGTGAAAGCGGTTTTGAATTGATCTTCAGGGTTAATGTAAATTTGATTGTATCCTGAAAAACCATCCATGAAGGATAACAAGGCATGTCCTGCCGTAGAATCAACTATCATGTCAATGTTTGGAAGAGGGAAATCATCTTTTAAAGAAGTGTTATTTAAATCTTGAAAATCGGTACACATTCTTATTTTATTATCTAGTTTAGCCACAACGACAATATTTGAAATCCATGGGGAATAATCAATAGGGCAGATAAATCCAGCCTCCAATAATTTTTCAATCTCAGCCTTAACAAGCAAAGCCACCTTAGGATTCATTTTTTGAATCTTTTGTTTCATAGGCTTAGCATCAGGAACTAAGACAATATTATGAGTGACAATCTTAGGATCTATACCAGGCATGTCAGAATATGTCCAAGCAAAGATCTCAGGGAATTCACGCAATAAATCTTCATATTGTTTTTGTTCTTCTTCGTCCAGACATTTTCCAATTTTAATAACTTTTTCTTCATTGCCAGAATCCATCTTAACATCAATGGTGTCACTTATAAGAAGATTACTTTGTTGAGGAGTATCCTGTAACTGAGGAAATTCTTTCACAATCTCATCATTATCAGTCTCTTTTCCAAAATAGGCTTCAGTGTTCAAACAATAAGGGAATCCCCTATTGTGATGATAACGAGGAAGAGTATCATATGCTCCTAAAAACTCAGCTAAAGCATCATCGGTAGGAAAAACATCCAAAGCACAAGCATGCGAAGGATCAATACACTCAGGATGTCTCATTGGTAGAGATGTAGAAATAACATTAACACTAATACATGGTCTCTTAGAAGCTTTAGTGCGCTTGCAGGGATTATAGCCAAGTCCAAAGGCATAATTGTGAAGATTATTCTCTAGAGGAACCTTTATCCCTTGTTCGTGAGCCCCACAACCATTTCCATGATACCCATGCTTAGCAAAAATGCGAAAACCACGACCATAATGATCAGCCATTTCAGAAAGAGAAGGCGGTTTTTCATAAGACAAAGAATCAAACTCTTCAGAATTGGAAGTGTGAGGAGAAGAAGTTTGAGAAGCGGCCATGAAGTTATTACTCATAGGCTCAGGTAATGTTGATTGATTTTTAGCTTCTTCCTTCTTTTCAGCTTTAAGCTCTCTAGAAGGAACCTTATATTCACCTACAAAGGTAGGATTAAAATCAAGGGATCCCCAATCGTCGTCTGTGAGAACCTTCTCAGGATCAAAATCCTTCTTATGTGTAGATTCAAGTCGAGAAGAATCTTCTTTAGGAGCTCCAGACTCATCCAAAGAATTTTGATCATCGGAGAGTGAGGATTCATCAATAGGTATCTTGTTTAAAGAGTCATCGCTAGACGAGGAAGGCTTAGAAGAACCCCCTTTGGAAGTAGATGTTTGTAAACAAGCTTGGAAATTAGTATCACCTATCAAGGTATATGTCTTATTATTATAAACAAATTTAACTTGTCTATGCAATGTAGAGGGGACAGCTTGCATACTGTGAATCCAAGGTCTCCCTAATAACAAGTTGTATCTTAAATTTTCTGACATAACATGGATAGGAGTAGGCAAAGTAACAGGCCCCACTGTGAGGGGTAAGGTGATAATACCTAATGAAGTCTTAGCCACATTGTCAAAGCCTCGAATGGGACAAGAGTCAGGATCAATGAGGGATGAATCCACATTCATCTTATGCAAAAGATTAATGCTACACACATTAAGACCAGAGCCATTATCTACTAGTGTTCATCTTATAGCAGAATCATTTATGATAACCACAATCATCAAGGGATCATACTGATGTTGAATTTCACTAGTAGGCAACTCATCTTGGGTAAACACAATTTGAGCTTTAGGATTCATCACAGAGTTAACCAAAGATTCTATATTACTAGATGTATTCGGTGGAGGAACATTCAAATCTTTCAAAGCATCTTGTAACATTCCATGATGAGTAGAAGAAGTTTGAATCAAATCCCAAATGGATATCTTAGTAGGGGTAGCTTTAAGTTGTTCTATGAGATCATATTCCTTACCCATAACTTGCAAAATACGGGGAGCTTGTGGAAGAATTGATTGAGGATTAGGAAGAGAAACTGGAATAACAGGAGGAGGATTAGGCTGCCTATTATTTCTAGTGTGATAAGTATGGGCAACCACATGATAACTCTCTCTAGTTATTTGCTTGGCATAACTATAAGGACTTATAGGTTTTCTTCCTTGCATAGTGATGATTGGTTTATTCGGAGTATGAAAGGAATCATGATCATACCCTCCTTGGACAGTAAAGAGAGGTGATTTAGGAACTTGAAAGGTGGGAGAAGGATAAGCACCTTGGACTTCAAAGAGAGGCTTATTATGCTCATTCAAGTTTATCATGTTAACCAATTTAGAAGTCTTGTTCTTGTTTAAAGATTTTGATAAAGCCACAAAGTCATCAAGAGAATCATCCAACAAAGTATGATCATAGCTATCAAAAGGTTTATCTTTTGGTTCAAAAGGAGATATCTCTTCATAGAGGGGATTGTTGAAAACAACCATGTTACTAGATTTAGTGGAAGAGTTGATAGGAATGTACCCTTGAGAGGAACCATTCGACTTATCTTTCTCATCACACCTAAATGGCATAGTAACAAGGTTTATGAGTCTTTGGTAAAATGAAGGTTTGGCATCTTTAGGGTTCAAAAACTCATCTAAAGCTTCATCTAATTCATCTTGGCTATACTCATAATAATCATCATAAGCATGAACATTTTGCAAATAAAAGTCTGACATTTTGAAATAAAAGTTGCATGAAATTTAAACACACAATGCAAAGAAACACACTCCTTTTTTTTTCTTTTCTTTTTTAATGAAAATGAAATGAAAACACACTAAATCTAAATCTAGATCTAACAAATGCAATGCAAGAGGAAGCAATGATAGGTTCAAGTCGGGTTCACCAAAATCTGTAGGGGAAAAAGCGAGACTAGGTTAAGATGCCCTAATCCTACCTTTTGACACACATTACGGAATACGAAAGAGCCTAGAGGTATCACACAATTGGCTACTTCTTTTTGTGAAAGAGAGAGCCACGGGCTACCTATTAGGATTTCTATTCCTTTGTTGAAATTGAAAGATAAAATGATGCGAGTTCAAGTCCTAATCCCAAAATGCATGTATGAACTAATAACAAGATTGCAGAATTGAGATTAAACAATGAACAACTGTAAAAATAAGAATGCAGATGCATACCCGGAGTCAAAATTTGATTGAGAATGTTTGGGACGGGGGCGCGGGCGCCACTGTCCTGATTCTATCCCAGAAACTGCACCTGAAACTGTTGTTTTGCACTCTGGAAAACTGTCGGAAATGCTATCTGTCAGGAGGACCAGGGCGCCCAGTGCCTCTATCCCAGGGACCAGGGAACCCAGCGCCCCTGTCCTGGTAGGACCAGGGTGCCCCACGCCCCTGTCCTGGTCTTTTTCTCTGCAATTTGGTGTGGAGTGTTGTCTCGACCTGCTTTTCCCGGATCTGCAACCTGCGGCATCGTCCGAATCCTGAAACCTGCACTTGTATATGAAAAGGGTATGGTGGGCGGCTATATAGGTTTTTGCCTTAGTCAAACCCCCGCTTCGATGATTTCCACCTCCATGAATAGCCAAGTTGTATTGTAAATGTATTATGTGTGCAGACCTTGTGTGTGTGCAAGATCCTAAAATGCAAGTAAGCAAAGTAGAGCAACCTAGAAAGTAAACCCTAATTGCTTGTAAATGATAATGTAAATGCTCTAAATCAAGATGCAAAGTGATCTAAAGCATGAATAAATGATATATTGAAGCTTATGCAAAGACATGAAAACAACATGAAATCATACACAACCCCCAAGGGAGGGGTACAAGCCAATCTTCAGTCGGTAATCTCCTATTGATCTTCAATGTCTTCCAAGCCCTAAATGGATGAATGGAATTGATAAATTCTTGATAGAGGGATGTTGAATATTGTTGAAGTCTTCAAAGATCTGCTCTTTCACTGCATATGAGGTTCCTCCAAACAAAAATCGGATCCTTTCAAATGAAGAAAGAGAGCTCTTATGTATGAAACCCTAGGTCGTAATTTCGTCTTTTGGCCGACCTAGAGATTGAATCTCCTGCCAATTTCTTGGGGTTAAGCTTTATTTTATGATTGGATTGTCCTCCTAAAATTTTAGGAAAAATGTCTAGGACCATGTGCACTCCGGGCACCACGGTCTCGACAACTTTTCACCAAATTTTCAGGGCCGTCGGATATGATGATTTTAGAGAGAATCCCAAAGTTACAGGTGATTTCGAGATGTTTTGACCCCCGAAATCAAGCCCCCAAGTTCAAAATAGGACTTAATTAGGGTTTTTGATTGAATGATGTATTGGAGGAATAAAATGAAAAGGGCACGCTTTAACGAAAGGGCCCAAATTTATGATGTGGAGAATGGTGAAATAGGACCTTAGACCTAATTAATTTGATTAATTAAGTGCTAAAGGAGAAATGCAATGCAAAATGTAAAATGTACCAAGGTGGGTGCTAAACTAGGTGTGAAACTGTACCACCCTAGCAAGTGTGTACAATTTACGACGCTACATAAAGTTAAGGTTTTGGCTCCATTTCATTTCACCAATATTTCAAATTTTCAAAGAGCGCGAAGACTCCGAGCTAAGGCATTTTGAGCAAGAAGAAAGCACACTCCAAGAAATCATCCATCCAAGGTAGTAAAAGGTATTTAATCATGGCATCCACCTCTGTAATTGAATACATATCAAACCCTACTATTGTGGAAGTAATAAAAAGACCTAGGTTCATATTTCAGTTAGTTCTCGAGATAGCAAAGAAGGATGATACCTTAGGTGCTTTTTCTCAAATCCCTAAGGGAGTCATTTATGTTGAAGACCCCCAGATGTACATCCACTGCAACATTGAAGAGTTAGGAGATGAGGAAATTAAAACCATGTATAGAACCATGATATGTGATAATACCGGCAATATAAAGGATGAACACAAAATCATTGAGACCCTAGGATTTACAGAAATCCTTAGCATTCCTGAATTTCCAAAGGATGTGATTAGGATAGTTTTAAGCAGGGTTCATGGAGAATTTTTCTGGTTAGATGCAATCCATAAGATCACCAAGGAAGCTATGAAAGCTATCACAGGGTTACCGACCACTGGTAAGAGACCAGATAAAACCAAGAAGGTTTCCAATGACCTAGTTATAAACCTAACTGGTGCAACATTTGACAAGAGGTCTTTAAGGGTTAGTGATGTAAAAGATGTCAATGTGAGATTCATTAGTATGATATTAGGTTATAAAGCTACTCATTCTAATAGACTTAACTTAGTTTCAAGTTTAGGCATTAAGAGTGCGTATGACATGGTCACAGACAATACAAAAATTGACATATGTGAGTGGTTGAAGGATGAATTAATTGATAATCTTGGAAAGATCAAAAAGGACAAGAAAGGAACTTTCAGATTTGGAAATCTGTTAGTATGCCTAATGCTACACATAACAAAATAGGTTCCTGGTATAGGTTACAAAGAACTTGGATATGACATACCGGTAGGAAAACAATTAACTGAACTATTCAATAACATGGGTGAGAACAAGGAAAACAATATTAATGACTTTTTCTAAGCATTAAAAACCAAAATGAAGAAAAGAGTAAGGTTATCTCAGAAAATTGTAGACAAATACAAGGATGATATATGCTTTGTCATCAAGAAAGATGAAATCTGGATGGAAGCGTTCATCCCAAGGACAATTTGGGTAACCAAGATGGGATATGAAACAGATGATCACATAGTTGAAACATATGCTAAAGCACTTCTGGAAGCCCCCAATAAACCTAAGGAAGAAGTATTTGGTAGTGCTGAGACTATAGAAAGCCAAATAAAATCAAAGAAAAGATTAAAAAAGGTTGAGGCAGTTGTGAGGAAAGGATCCAGACAAACAAAAGCCATTAAAGAAGATGTATTGAAGAAATCCGGCATAACAGAGGATGAGTTAGCTGCTCCACAGCCTGAAACTCACCTATCACCGGTAGGTACTTCTTTAGGAAGTGACATGCCTGCAACTTTTAAAAGAGTTGTAAGGAAAAGAGATCCCTCATCAGTAACCACACCTTCACCTAGGAGGACAAGGCAAAAGCAACAAGTTGTGAGATCTCCGGTTAGAAAGGTCAAACCTAAGAAGAAGAAAAGGACAAACAAAGATTTAGCCCCTCCTGATATACTATTAAATGAAATCACAGAGGAAGGTAAATTGAAGAATATAGAGAAAATATATGACACTCTAACAGCTAATGAAAAAGAGCAAGTTGACAATAGTGTTATATTACATATGGACATGTACAAGAAATTTTTGATGGAAGTAATAAATGAAATTCCTGATGAATTATTCAAAAGACTTGAGGCAAGAAGACAGGCAGTGATAGAATTGGATAAGAAAATAAAAATTGAAAAGCTACTTGCTGTATATCCGGTAAACTCTCCAAAATAAATTGATGATTTGATTGCTCAAGCAAACCGGTCAGTATTCTCTACTGCACATCGGCATATTTCACTAATGGCAGGAAGAGTTAATGAGGTAACAGAGGAAACAGAAGATGGATGGGATATATTCTTGGTTGAGAAAGAAAAACAAGAAGAGGACAGGAATCCCAAGCCTATCTTAGTCTATTAGAAAGATAGAGATAAGGGTAAAGGTAAAGTTGGTGGACCACCAAGCATCAAAGTTAGAGACAACTTATCCCCACCTTCTTTAAATACTCCACAGGTGAAAATAACAACAATTGAAGATCAACCGGCAGATGAGAGTATGGATGCAGAGGATAGTAATCCTAATTCTAAAGTCCTATATATTATGAATGTTGATACTCAGAAGATCAACATAGTAGTTGACAAAGATTCAACTGATAAGTCAGAGATGGCTAGTAAGCCTCCAATAGCAGGGGAAACAGAGAAACCGATAGAAGATAAAAAGAAAAAGGTAGAGACTGAGTCACAAACTGAGGAAATGAAACCTACAGAGAAACAAATAGAGCAAAAGGCTCCAGAACAATAACAACCGGAATAGGTACACAAGGAAACAATGCCACCGGCAACCAGTGAAGTAGGAAAACCAGTGCTTAAAGAAATGCAGACACAAACTGACCTACCAGAGGTCAATACAAGCTTGGTTACTTCAACTGGTACTCAGATTGTTGGATCATCATCAACATAGAAATCAACAAATGTGACTGAGGTATTACTTGATTCTATCAAGAAAATAACTGATTGCAGCTCACAGGCTTACAAAGCAATTGATGATACCATACCAATTTTGAAGGTAATAGCTCCCAACTATAATATAGATAACAAAGATTCTTTAGGACAATCGGATACATTGTGTAAATATATCTCTGAGAACATTGAGAAAATAAAGGAAGATTCAATAAAGGACAAGGTAGAAATTGAAAAGCAGAAATTCTTTGATGAGGAAATAAAGAAGTGTAATAGAGATTTTGACACACTTCTACTAGAACTATGTAATTTGTTGAAAGAATACAAAAATTTGTACAAAGATACCTGTAAAACAACCTTTTTGACTGTATATATTGACAATAAAATAAGCAAGGTACAGGATGAGATAAATAAACTTGCAGACAACTTTGTCAACTCACCTGATACACTATCAGCTTTTGAGGAAAAGATAATAAATTTTGAGGAAGAACTACTCAAATTGGAAAGAGAGAAAGAAAGAATAATAAGTAAGGCAAAACATTTGAGATCTAAGCTAAGTCCAAGATTGGACTATTTAGCATCTCTGTGGAAGGAAGTTTCTAAGGCATTAATATAGGGAAGAAAAACACCAGTAGAGCATTTGCAGCATCTCACCGGTATAGTGAAGAGAACTGAGACAACAATACAAGATAGTAAGAAGTTTAAGGATAGTATAAAATTGATTTTGGGAGATCTTTTTTAGATTATAACTAACCAACTACAAGGTTGAGGTGATGGATAGTTGAAACTACAAACTCTACTAACATCTTGACAACCTTTGTCATTGATGCCAAAGGGGGAGTAGTGTGATGAGAAAGTTCAAAACACAGGAATCATATGCTCAGGGGAGCTCTCACATTTTTGGTAGCATTTTCTTGACTACACATTTTTGGACACCCTTTTGAAATTTCTCATGAGTGTTGCCATCAATGCCAAAGGGGGAGATTGTTGGCATATGCACACTCCAATGAGACATTGCATGTGATTAAAGGTTTTGTCATTGATGGCAACCTTGCAATCCTATGGCACTGGCAAAGACATTATACCGGCATCAGCAAAACACATTCTACATCGGCATCAGGACACTGACACCAACACAGAAGAAAAGAAGTATACCAACATAGAGGCCAACGGGATTTTTGTTATACAACATTTTGTTTATTATTGTAAGCCAACTTGGCAAATTGTAAAATGACTCTTATATATAAAGGAGATCATTGTAGACATTTGTAGGAGTGATGGAGAAGCATAAAAGAAAATATTAGGCAGACCTAATGTGCAAAATATAGGTCAAGGGGTATATGTAAAGAACAGAGTAGGAACCAGTACTGAATCAGGCATTGAAGATTCTATTGTAAAGAAGTACAAGTTATTGGATTTGTATAATCCTTATTTGTAAGTCAGTGTGACTTCCCATTAAGCAGTGAGCTTTAGACAGTTGGCCTTCCTGCATGTGCAGGCCCCTATTGTAAGTAATATTCTCTTATTGGCCAGTGAGTGAATATTGTGGGTCACAAATCCCACGAAGGTTTTTCCCACACCAGGTTTCCTCGTCAACATCTTGTGTTATGGTGTGTTTTTTATGTGGATGTTCTTGATTATGTTTATTGCATTATTTTTTGCATACCGGTACACTGTTATATTATGTTCTGCATGTTTTAAGTTAAGAAAATATTATCATCGGTTAGATATTGATTCACCCCCCCCCTCTCAGTATTAGTGGGACCCCTAACAGATAGGTATATTGAGTTGTTCAGGCCATTCCCAGTCTATGAGTTTAGTATGTATGAGGCATATGGAATCATTAGGTAGATTAAGGTCAACAACTATAAGGGTCATGATAGAAACATGGTCAAAGTTGTCAATAACACGATCTAGGTCTTTGATGGTACTCTCTTTTGGATTACCTATCTCATATCAGATTTGTTCATTCTCACTGGCATCATAGATATGTTGTGGTCCAAATTCAAATGATTAAGACTCTAATCCTTCTCCTTTACAAAGTATGGGAGTATATGCATGAGTTACATATATCAATGTCTTCAGTTACCTTAGAACAAGTATCCCATTCATATTCATGTGAGTCTATTTTAGAATCACTCTCTAAGACTATATTGTTGTATCTGATGGGGATGTCATTTGGCAAGAAGGGTTTGTTGATAGCTGGTATAGGTCTTGTTTCTATTTCTGAACTTAATTACATTCTGTTTGAATTAGGCTCTATACTAGGCTGCAATCTATGTACCTTCTTATAGAAGTTGTGAGAATCCTCCTCCCTTTGCATGGAAAGCTCTTCTTGTTGTTTTTCAAACTGTTCTTCCTTGTGTTTATGGGTTGCCTCATCGGTTGCTTGTTGTTTTTCTAATTCTCGTTGCTTTTGTTGTCATCCTGTGGTTTCTTGTTGTCGATTTCATTGATCGGGTTGATGTTGTCCATATCCTAGTCCATATTTTTCCTTAGCAAGTCCTGAGTGTGGTTGAATTGGTTCTATGATACCCTCTTGTCATTTTCTGATAGGACCTTTTCCTATGTATCCTATCCTTTGCATGATTCTGAATCCATTGCCATATTTATTTGTTGGGATTGTGACACCTAACACTATTGCTCGTGTGTCTTCGTCATCCTTGTACAACTAATTTAAGACATCCTTGTCTTTTGTTTCATCAGCTAGTGTTTATGCTTGAATAAACATTCCATCAAAGAGTTTGATGGGTTGTGAAGATTTTTGCTTGAATGTTGATGCTTTCCCATAAGACCTTCATGAAATTGGTAATTTTGATAGACATAAGGATGTTTCAAAAGAGTATTCTCCCATGCCTTTGTCCTTTAACTTCATATTTTTCTCAAAATCTATGGATAGAGATTTGAGCTTATCCTCACAGTTTGATGATATGGAAGTGAGAGCTTCCTTTTTATGTGGTACTAGGACATTTTGAGTTTCTTTGAGATTATTGCAATATTGAAAAGGATTAGTGTCTATCATGATGGAATTTTTTTGTCTATTATATGGGAATTTTAGGCCCTGGTGGTATGTAGATGGTATTGTTTGCACTTCATGAATCCAAGGATGACCCAAAAGTATGTTGTAAGATAATTCTATGTCCAAGACTTGACATAGAGTATCTCTCTAAACTGGTCTTACTTGAATAGGTAATACCATGATCCCTTTTGATGATATTTATTCATCATCATATAATTTGATTGTTATCTTTTTCCTAGGATCAATGGTTGTTTCTGAGAAACCCAATGCACAAATAAGTTTTACAGTACAAATATTTAGACCAGCTCCTCCATGTATTATTACATGTTTCACTCGATGTTTATAGACCGGGACTTCGATATGGAGTGGAGTATTATGCAGATGATTTAAAGAGACGTCATAATGTTCAGAAAATGATAGATTATGAGGCATGGTTAAATCTCCCATGATGGCTTGGAATCGATCAATATCTAGGTTGTTTGGAACCGTAGTGTCAACAAGAGCTATTTCTAGAATATCCATGTGTGCTAGTGAGATCTTGAGAAGCCCTAATATTGATATATAGGCCAGTATTTTCTTTACTTGATCTATTAGGCTATATTGCTCTGTCAGAGGAGTGGACATTTTGGAAGTACTATTTCCTTTCAAAACATACTTGGATTGCGCCTGTATTGTCACATTTACCAGGATTTGCTCTTGCTTGTCCTTGATCTTAATGACATTGATCTGATTGGCTTATACCTAGATGTGATTGATGACATTGTTATACATATGATTTATATGGGATCTTTTTTTATTTGAGGATGATGATGCACCTTTGTCATAATTAGGAAGTGGATTCTTGAAGGCCTCATGATCATTGTTGGTTTTATGACCATCTACCATTATGTCACCCTTGTCTAGTAAATCTTGAACCAAAATTTTCAACCTTAGGCAATCATTTGTGTGATGCCCTTTGTTTCTATGATACTCGTAGTAGTGAGTGTCATTCCACCATGAGGGTTTGAATTGGGGTTAAAAATCCCTTGTTTTTGGTAATGTAATGAGTTTGTTTGTCAGCAGCTCTCGAAACATTGATTCAAAAGATTGTCCCAGAGGTGTGAACTTCCTTCGATATGGTGAATGTTTTGTGTTAGTGTTGTTCCCTTGATTATTGTTACCTTGACAATTGTTCCCTTGATAGTTGTTTCCTTGATTGGGGTTTCCTTTATTGGTGTTTCTTTGATTGGTGTTTGGTTGAGTAGTACCTAATAAGTTTAACACTGGTTGTTTTGTTTTAATATTGTTAGCATCAACTATACTATCATTGATGACATTTTTGTTCCTTGTCCAAAATTTGGATTTGTTTGGTTTGTTGTTGCTATAATAGTTTTTGCTATATTTTTTGTTTGATGAACTAGCACCTTCTTTGGAAATTTTCAAAACTCCCTTTTTGATTAAGGCCTCTTCTATCTAGATACCATTATCGATCAAATTTTGAAAACTAGGTAGACATTGTAGTTTAAGTTGATCACTCATCTCGTCATTTATATTGTCTATAAAGATTTCCATTTTCTCCTTTTCAAGTATAGTCTAGGGATATCTAGAGATCAATCATCTCCATCTTTGCAAGAACATAATGAATGGTTCATTGTTCTTTTGTTTTGTGTTTCAAAGGTCAAGCATGGTGACCTCATGTTGAATGTTATAAGAGTATTGTGAAACAAACTTTCTCACCAAATCTTCAAATGATCTAATGGGAGGTGTGAGTTTTGAAAGCCATTCCATTGTTTGTTCTCCTAGGCTTTCTGGAAATAACCTCATCATGTAAGTGTCATTGTGGGAAAACTTTGTGGGAAAACTCCAAGCTCATTGTGCAAAATTTCCCTATATGATCGTGGGGATCACTCTTACCATTGCATTTGTCATACATTGGTATTTTGGAGTTTGGTGGGAATGGTACCATGTTTAAACATATATCAAATAGATAAGGAATAATATCCTCTAAGGAATATTGCAGTATGGTCCCTTGTTGCATGTCTTGCATTTGTTGTTGAAGTGCTTTTAGTTGTTGCGTAAGTGTAGTAAGGGGATTGTCTTCATTGTTGGTGTTATCTTACTCATTAGTTTTGTCTTGGTAATTTGTGTTGTCTTGGTTGGTGTTGTAGGTATATGTTCTTGATTTTATCCTTTTCACGCATTCAGTTTGCTTTGGTTAATCCATGTCAAAATCCTTAGGGATTTTAACACCTTTGCTAGATAATAGGAGGAAGTATTTTTGTTTGTCTTTTTTGATGAGTTTCTCCAAGAGTTTTTGTAGTCCAGGGTCTTGTTGGGCCTCTTTGATAACGTCATCCATTATATCATCCTCATCTATATTTAGATACTTTTTCCAAGTGTTAGTTTCTCTATGTCCCATGCTTGATTCAGCTTCTGTGTCCCACTCATTTTTATGGGATCATGTAAAGACTGACATGTTATTGATTTGATTCGATAAGTGATTGGATCTTTAGGAAAATAAGATAACTTGATCTTTCCTCCTGTGTAGGGGAAAAAGCGAGACTAGGTTAACATGCCCTAATCCTACCTTTTGACACACATTACGGAATACGAAAGAGCCTAGAGGTATCACACAATTGGCTACTTCTTTTTGTGAAAGAGAGAGCCACGGGCTACTTATTAGGATTTCTATTCCTTTGTTGAAATTGAAAGATAAAATGATGCGAGTTCAAGTCCTAATCCCAAAATGCATGTATGAACTAATAACAAGATTGCAGAATTGAGATTAAACAATGAACAGCTATAAAAATAAGAATGTAGATGCGTACCCAGAGTCAAAATTTGATTGAAAATGTTCAGGACGGGGGCGCGGGCGCCACTGTCCCGATTCTATCCCGGAAACTGCACCTGAAACTGTTGTTTTGCACTCTGGAAAACTGTCCGAAATGCTATCTGTCAGGAGGACCAGGGCACCCAGCGCCTCTGTCCCAGGGACTAGGGTGCCCAGTGCCCCTGTCCTGGCAGGACCAGGGCACCCCATGCCCCTGTCCTAGTCTTTTACTCTGCAATTTGGTGTGGAGTGTTGTCTCGACCTGCTTTTCCCGGATCTGCAACCTGCGGCGTTGTCCGAATCCTGAAACCTACACTTGTATCTAAAAAGTGTATGGTGGGTGGCTATATAGGGTTTTGCCTTAGTCAAACCCCCGCTTCGGTGATTTCCACCTCCACGAATAGCCAAGTTGTATTGTAAATGTATTGTGTGTGCAGACCTTGTGTGTGTGCAAGATCCTAAAATGCAAGTAAGCAAAGTAGAGCAACCTAGAAAGTAAACCCTAATTGCTTGTAAATGATAATGTAAATGCTCTAAATCAAGATGCAAAGTGATCTAAAGCATGAATAAATGATATATTGAAGCTTATGCAAAGACATGAAAACAACATGAAATCATACCCAACCCCCAAGGGACGGGTACAAGCCAATCTTCAGTCGGTAATCTCCTATTGTTCTTCAATGTCTTCCAAGCCCTAAATGGATGAATGGAATTGATAAATGCTTGATAGAGGGATGTTGAATTTTGTTGAAGTCTTCAAAGATATGCTCTTTCGCTGCATATGAGGTTCCTCCAAACAAAAATCGGATCCTTTCAAATGAAGAAAGAGAGCTCTTATGTATGAAACCCTAGGTTGTAATTTCGTCTTTTTGCCGACCTAGAGATTGAATCTCCTGCCAATTTCTTGGGGTTAAGCTTTATTTTATGATTGGATTGTGCTCCTAAAATTTCAGGAAAAATGTCTGGGACCATGTGCACTCCGGGCACCACGGTCCCAACAACTTTTCACCAAATTTTCAGGGCCGTCGGATATGATGATTTTAGAGAGAATCCCGAAGTTACAGGTGATTTCGAGATGTTTTGACCCCCGAAATCAAGCCCCCAAGTTCAAAATAGGACTTAATTAGGGTTTTTGATTGAATGATGTATTGGAGGAATAAAATGAAAAGGGCATGCTTTAACAAAAGGGCCCAACTTTATGATGTGGAGAATGGTGAAATAGGACCTTAGACCTAATTAATTTGATTAATTAAGTGCTAAAGGAGAAATGCAATGCAAAATGTAAAATGCACCAAGGCGGGTGCTAAACTAGGTGTGAAATTGTACCACCCTAGCAAGTGCGTACAATTTACGATGGTACACCTCCTTTGTTGAGCCATTGAGAGAATGCTGAATTTTGTTCAAAGGAACATGCTTGCAAGGTTTCCTTGTCAAACTCAGTTCCTTTACTATTTAAATAGATTTGAAAGAGGTGCAAGAAAGTGTGATGTTTTAGGAAGTGTTAATGGTTTATGTAGAGATACTTCCTTCTCTTTAAGTTCTTCTCTTGGATAGATTTCTGTCTCTTCAAATTAGTTTTCTGATAAAGATTATTCCTCTTTAAGTGTTAAGGAGTGGTCATACAAGTGATTAAATTTGATGTTGTTGATAGGTTTATTTGATAACAAATACCTTGTCTGGATACTCAAGCTGACTAAGTTGAATAGAGGGTTTGATATGCCCTCTATTGATGTGACTAAGTACGTCAAATGATATAATAAAGTTTCATGATTTTGGAAACTAGATTAATTTGACTAACTTGGATACCTAGACTGAGTATCTGATGTTGATATTGGTTGAAATTGTGCAACTTGATCACTAGTTGATATTCCTCTGATTTTGTTTGAAGAAACCTAATTTGTGATAGTTGAATCTAAAAGACCATCTAAAAGGATTCTCGGATCAATTTTTGGATTTATTGACTTTTGCAAAGTGATTTATGATTTTGTTGATATTTTTGCAAGATTTTTGTTTGATATTTGACAAGAACACAACAAAAACACATGAAAACAATAGTAATTTTGGTCTTAATATAACATGAAGTGTATGTTCTTTTGAGGATCTTTTCAATCCCCCAATTTTTTCACTGGTTTGACACAATAAAAACACACCAAGAAGACTCTTTATTCAAGGGTCATAAATAATATCATAGCCCACATCTTGATATTGCTTCACCTCAAATACCCCTGTCACTCCCTAGGGTGTGCCCATTTTTTTGCGTTTTTTTAGAAGTTAAACCAGAGAGGATTGCTCCTCAATTGGATCATTTTCTTGGGAGATGTAGGGTGAGTGACTTGGGGATGGATTCTTCCCCATCCTTGCACTATGATATTACAAATGTTTGGCTCAGAAAAAATTCTAATTCTAAGGCTTCTAATAAGGGTTCCATTTGGTGCGGTGAAAGATAAACTCCCTCAAGAGGATTCACAACCTTTAAAACAAAGGCTTTTTGTATCTTAAGGATACTAGGGGAAGGCTATTAATGCACACTATCATTGGATATGATTTTCATCTTCATTCACATTTGTTTATAGTGGGCTGGTAAACTTGGCTTTAAGTCATTCCCCACTTAGGTCATTCTCCTCTCACCAAACTTATGGGCTTCTCAGGAGGGCAGACCTGCTAAAGGTTTTATCTTATTGTATTAATTGAAATAAAGTTTTCAAATAGTGAGTTTGGATTTTTGATCACCCAGTTAAGGGGAGAGCATATACCTATCACTTTTGAGACACATAACACAAGCTTGTTCTTTTTAAACACTCATTGCAATGGTTCTCTAATTGCTATTTGGAGATGTTGCTCCAACAAACATGGTGTTCTTTTTAATCCAACATAGCAATTGTTTTTGAATTTGAAAGCCAACCTGGTCAACAAAATAAAATTGTTTTACTAATGACAATATGGTTTGATCATTTTAACTTGCACAAAGAGATGTTGATTGTTCCTTTTATCCCTTGCAAAAATGAAAGATTGTCTTTGTTCTTTTTAATAGCCCCAAAAGAAGTGTGAACCTAACTTGCAAAATAGAAGTTTGATTTGTTGTTCTTTTTACCTCTTTGCAATAAATAAAATGTGATTATTTTTAAGCACAAAAATGAGAAGTGTAATTATTTTTAAGCACCAAAATGACTACAAAGTTCCTTTTCCCTTTGCAAGAAAAAGAGGTGAATTCTTTTTACCCTTTTGCAAAATTGAAAGGTTGTATTCTGGTTCTTTTTACCTCTTTTCCAAGAAAGAAAGTGTGATTCTTTTTAAGCACTAAATAACAAATTAGATTCATTTTAAGCACCAATAGACAAGTAGGGTTATTTTTAAACCTTTGTAAAAATAAATAAAAGATGAATTATTTTTAAGCCCCTTTGTAAAAGAAAACTTAAAAGAAATAAATCTAATATTTTAGAATACCTCCTTGGACCCTACAACAAACATTAATACCTACAAAATCCCTTCAAAAAGTTACTTCATATGGTGGGCTCACAAGCCTAAATTTTTCTTTGGGGTTACAAATTTTAGTTTTCTGTCAAAGACAAAAGTGCTAAAAAAAGAGCATATGCACTATAAAATAGAGCAAATGTGCTACTTTCCAAAGAAGATGTGGATATGCACTATACTAATGATTCTATGAACTAAGAGAAAGTAAGACATATTAGATTGGAAAGATCCTCTATGCACTAGAAACAAGTGTAGATGTGCTACTTTGGCCTTCAAATGCATTGTAGTAGAGGGCAGATGTGTTGGAATATTTGTTGTATGCACTATACTTTTTCACCTATGTGTTGTTCTGATAATCTTTTTGAAAATTTCCTCCAACCTGCATGCAAAATAATTAAAAATTTGGGGACTTGCCCCACGATGGGCACCAAAAATGTATGCTAGAAAGAGTGGAACCTACAAAACAAAGGTGAGAACATAAAGTATACCAATGAAATATTATATTAGAGGATTCAATAAGAACAAAGCATGTTAATAAATCAAAACTCTAAAACCATCTCATTATTCTCTATCTCCAGGGTGTTGTCATTTGGCATAACTGATGCAGATGAGGTGACGCAGTTGAAGATGGATGACTGCACCGATAAAGGATAGAAGTCTATTTGTGATGAAGAGATTGAGATTCTATGAATAGATGACATGATCAGTTATTTGTGTTTTCATTGATGGCAATTGATGTGAACTAATGTTTTCTGATGTTTAGTTTGTCATCTAAGTGATTTGGTTTATCGGAAGACAAGGTTTACCGGTAGTGAACTAAAGTCTGTGAAAAAGGACTTTAATTGGTAAAGAAGAGTTGTTTTTATTGGATTGATCGATCGACGATGAATGGTGATTTTTGGTTTTGATGGTGAACTTGTATCATGGAAAGGTGTATATGAATAGAACCAAAACTTGTGGAGATTACTGGAAGGCGTGTTTCAAATTTCTGATTAGGTTTTGCTAAGATTTTAGTAGAGTTTAAGGACCGGTGAAAAAATCATCAAACAAGTAATGATTTATGTTATGACGGTGATCAACGACCAGTCAACATGAAGTTGGTAACATGACACAACCCATGTGAAATATTTAATTGTTGTTTTGGCGTGATTAAAGGAATATTTTCTTGGGAATCAGTGAAATGCTTAGTAGAGTGTTTTCAGGATATAGATCGGATTTTCGTGATGGGTTATGATCAACCAATGATTGATATTGAATTGTAATTTTTTGTAATGATGTATAATGATCTATGACAATCTCGTATGATTTGAGTTGTAAATTCATGATGTAATTAGGTTTTATGGCCAACCTAGTTGAGATGGGTATTTAGGATGACATAGTTGATGTTCATTGTGTCGTTGGTTTTAGAGAATGTGTTAAGGCATCCAAGTGAAGTGTGATATCTACCTGAGAGTTGCAGAGTGTTGTGCCTAAGTGGATCTGATCAAGAAAATAGAGAATTTCAAAGAACAGATCATTTTCTTACTTTTGTTCCCTAACAGTTGCAGTAGGGTAAATCCCTTAACCGGGTAGGTTCTAACATGCCTTAAACATTTAAGTCCCCTAATAGGGAAGCTCTCAAAAGAGTGTTAAATCCTCTCACGAGGTTGATCCTAATAGATCATCAAGCTCCTAACCAGGCTGCAAGGCAAATACCCTAACCGGGTGTATTGTAAGTTCCTAATAGGGCATACTTTGAAAGAGTACAAATATTTGTGGGTGCCAACTACCACCGTAGTTTTTACCTATTTGGGTTTCCATGTCAAAAACTTATGGTGTTCATGTGAGGAATTTTTTTCATGTAATATTCTTGTTTATATTTTATTTCATGCATTATTTTTGAGACACCAGTTACAGGCAAAAAATGTCTCAACAACTTATCTGGTTAAAGCAATACCAACTAGTTGTCACCATCACTAAACTTAACCATGGCAATACCGGTTAAACACAGTAAGACATCAGACACCATAAATTGATAAGTCTGAATACTTCAAATATGATCAATACTTGATATCAACTTCACCCATAAACATATGCATGTGGTATACCAGTAATACCAAAACCTATTAACTCTGCATGCATAATCTTTCAACCAAATAATTCATAAACATCACATAAAAAATGCATAAAACATAACACACAGATTTTTCACATGGAAACCCAAATGGGAAAAACCACAGTGGGGATGAATACCCACAAGCTTGTTTTTGAACTCTTTTGAAGCTTGCCCTGTTAAGAGCCTAGTCCAGTTAAAGAATCTACAATAAGGTTCTATTAGGAATCTTGTTAGAGATCACCTGGTTAAGGGATGGCTATATACCCTGTTAATGGTTGAAACCCTATTAGAGGTTACCTCATTAGAGGATTTGAAGAACTTAATGATCTTGAGTCGCCTGGTTAAATATTTTACAATAAGCCTGTTAAAGCTACCCGGTAAAGGGATTTTCCAACTATTGAAATGATTAGAAGAGAACAGGTAAAACTTTTGATCTGATAAAAACACTACATTCCAAGGCAGATCCTTTTCATTTCCTCTACTCTGTAATCACACTCTGCAATTTTCCTCTTACTGGTCTGGCAAGTATCTCATCACTCGGATACACACACAATATTTGCCAATAACTTTACAATAACAAACATTATCGACCTTATAGACATCAGTTGGTCGGTAGCATAAACCCTAAACCCTAAGCATCTTAGGTTTACAACACAGGTGGTCCAATCTTGACCGTCCAAACACATTGCATAGAGTATTATGATTTCAAATAGATCACAAGACAATCTGCATCATTCATCCTTCACCGCACATGGGAATCAGTAACCCATCACGCTCTCTTCTCATACCTTCAAGAAGAATGATCATTCCCAAGGTAGACTTCAAATGCAGTTGATCTTCTCATGCAAGATCCTCAAGGAAATCCTTCACATGCACAAAGATGACATGGCACCTTGATCTCATTCACATCTCTTAGCTAACTCATCATAGAGTATCACTGGTTGTATCGCACAAGCTGGATCACCAAACTGATAACCCTAGAGCTGAGACTACCAATCGGTAGTCACACTTAGTGAAACCCTAACACTGGTTCACTGCATCTCCTCATACCTCTTCATACTGGTTCATTTGAACCTATTGACATCAATGACAATATATATTATCAATATATCAACATGTCAGTTCATCATATGCCAATAATATCCAACAATCTCCCCCTTTGAAATTGATGGCAATACTCAACATTATAGACCGGTGTATCTTCAACATCAAATATCTTCTCCCCATACATCAGATATCTTCTCCCTCTTTGACAACAATTCCAAAGTTGAGGCACAAGCTTCCAAAATCTACTATGCTGCTCCCCCTAAGGAGTAGCATCCTTCAACACATCAATCCTAAAAGATTTGTCATTGTAGTACTGGACTGATGCAAAGCACACAACTATAGTTGACTTCATGAAGGGGCATAACCCCTAATTCAACTGTCAAATAGGTAAATTTAGTCTTTGGTAAGGGCTTAGTGAATATATCTGCTAGCTACTCCTTACTGGAAACATGTTGTAGTACAACCTCCTTATTCTGAACTTTCTCTCTCAAAAAGTGATATTTAAGCTTGATGTTCTTAGTTCTAGCATACAATACTGGATTCTTGGAAATATTTATTGCACTTGTGTTATCACAAAATATATTCACCGGTTCAGATACAGGTACTTTGAAACCTTACAATACATGCTTCATCCAAATTTCTTGAGTGTAGTTCATAAATGCTACCACATATTGTGCTTCACCTATAGATTGGGAAATACAGCTCTGCTTCTTACTTGTCCATGATACTAATCTCCCTCTGAGAAAGAATGCTCCATAAGTTGTGCTTTTCTGGTCATCCACATTACTTCCCCAATCGGCATCAGTATATACCTTGAGATTATAGTCACTATTATATGGATACCACACTCCATAATCAACTATTCCTTTCGGATATCTAAGAATCCTTTTGACAGCTACCAAGTGGGATTCTCTTGGACATTTCTGAAAATGAGCTACTATGCCCACTACATGAGCAATATTTGGTCTACTGTGCACCACATAGTGCAGCCTACTGATCATTGACCGGTACTCCTTCTCATTTACTAATGCTGAATCATTTTCCTTAGTCATTTTACAGCCAGTCACCATCGGTGTACCAACCGGTTTGCTTTCCTCCATGCCAAAAGTCTTCAATACCTCTTTGACATACTTGGACTGGGTAATAAAGATACCCTCTTTCATTTGCTGAATCTGTAAACCAATGAAGAACTTTATCTCTCTTATCAAAGACATCTTAAACTCTTTCTTCATTTCATCTGCAAACACATGACTTGTTTTATCATCTCCTCCAGAGATTATGTCATGCAAAAACACTTCACAAATCAAAATCTGATCACCTTCTGATTTCAAGTAGATGTTGCTATCTTCACTTGTTCTCTGAAATCCAATATTCACAAGATGAGAGTGTAATATTTCATACCATGCCCTAGGTGCTTGTTTCAATCCATACAAGGCTTTGTGTAATCTATACACCATGTTACTATCTTTTAATAAGGCAACTACTTCTGGTTGCTCTATATACACTTCCTCTTCCATCATTCCATTTAGAAAAGAAGACTTCACATCCATCTGATAAACCTTAAATTCCTTAAATGCTGCAAATGCAAGAAGCATACAAACACCTTCTAGTCTAGCCATAGGATCAAAGGTTTCTCCATAGTCTTCTCCCTCCTCCTGACCATATCCCTTGCAGATAAGCCTAGCCTTGTTCCTTACAACTGTGCCTTCTTCATTCAGCTTATTCCTGAAAACCCATTTGGTACCTATGACATTTTTATGTTCTGGTCTTGGCACCAGAGACCATGTTGCATTCTTTTCTATCTGGTCTAGCTCCTCTTCCATTGCTTTAATTAAGTCTTCATCTATAAGAGATTCTTTGGAAGTCTTGGGTTCAAATTCAGAAATCATGCAAGAGTTCTCCTTCACTTTTCTTCTTGTGAGTATCCCTGCATCTTTATCTCCTATGATTTGCTTCAGATCATGATGTAGCTTTACATATCTAGGAATGACTCTAGCCTGATCTACTAACTTTTCTTCTTCTTCTTCACTTACTTCTTCTTCTTCTCTTACTGCAGCTTCTACCAGTACAAGAACACTGAGATCTTTACAAGTTTCTTTCTTAACTGGTTCCTAGAAGGCTATACCTAGTTCATCTTCCACTTCTTTGCTGCATGTTTCCTCAAGTTCCTCAGGGGATTCATCAACCCTGACGTTGATACTTTCAACAATTTTTTGAGTTCTATTGTTGTAACACTTGAGAGCTTTGCTCTTAGTGGAATATCCCATAAATATTCCTTCATCACATTTTGCATCAAATTTGATCAAATGCTCACCTCTCTTGATATAGCACTTACTACCAAAAACTTTAAAGTAACTCACAGTGGGAGTTTTCCCGGTCCAATACTCATAAGGGGTTTTATCTTTGCCTTTCTTGATGAGTAACCAGTTCATAGTATAGACTACAGTGCTCACTACTTCTCTCCAAAAAGTATGAGCAACCTTTCCTTGGATCAACATTGTTCTAGCCACTTCAACTACAGTCCTGTTATTTCTTTCTGCTACACCATTCTCTTGTTGTGTCCTTGGGGTAGACAACTACCTCTTGATACCTTTATCTTCATAGTACTTATTGAATTCATCATAATTGAATTCTCCTCCTTGATTAGTTCTCAGGCATTTTATCTTTTTACCACTTTCTTTCTCTATTAATGCTCTAAAGGCTTTGAACTTTCCAAATGCTTCAGACTTGTCTTTCAAGAATGTGACCCACATCATTCTTGAGCAGTCATCAATAAGAATCATAAAATATCTATCTCCCTAAATACTTCTAGTTTTCATAGGACCACACAAATCAGTATGCACAAGATCAAGTAAATTTTCTTCTGAGAAAGACTTACCTTTAAAAGTCGAGGAAGACATCTTCTCAAGTTGACATTCTCTACACAAAGAATTCTCAGGTTTGTTCAGAAAAGGTAATCCTCTTACTACCTTGATCTTACTGGCTTTAACAATGTTGTCAAAGTTCATATGACAGAGTCTCCTATGCCATATCTAACTATCATCAAACTTATCCATTAGACACTGACTTATCTTGGCATTCAACTGAAATAGGTTACCTCTAGTCTGCTTACCGGTGGCAATAAGTTCACCATTATTCCCAATTATACTGCAGACTCTACCTTTGAATTCCAGAACTAGTCCTTTGTCATTTAGCTAAGAAACACTCAACAGGTTATGCTTAAGATCTTCTACCTAGTACACATCATCTACACTACTCTTTCCATTTAGTGAGATGGATCCTTTACCTTTTAGCAAACGTGGTGCATCATTGCCAAATCTGACAACACCTCCATCATATTCCTCCAAAGATAGAAACTTTCTTCAGTCACCAATCATGTGGTGAGAACAACCACTATCAATTATCCACTCATTGGAGTTGTCAATGTGAGAGACAAGAGCTTTCTTGTCAGACACTTCTTCCTTTACTGCTACAAACACTATGTCTTCATTTTCTTCATCTTCTGATTCTTGATTAGTGACACCTTCATCCACAACAACTAGACAATTTCTTTTGTTTCCTCCTTTATACTTTCTAAACCTCTCTGGTTTATCCTTGTTGTCATTGTTAGGACAATTAACAGCCATATGTCCTATCTTGTTGTAGGAAAAACATTTCAAAGGAAGTTTACCTCTATATTTTCCAGCTCCCTTCGGAAGTCTTTTAGCAAGAAGAGCTTCAAACTCCATTAGAATCTCTTCATCATCCATATCTCTACATTGTCTAGATTCATAACTAGTACTAGTTTCTTTTCCTTTTCTGGATGGTACAGTAGATGCTTTAAAGGTTGACTCAGTCTTCTAAACACTGCCATCATAGCTATTCAACTCATATGCAGTTAACTTTGCAATGATAGAATCTAATGATACCTTTGTTTTACCAATAGACCTTAGTTCCTAGATAGCAGGAACTCTAATTGCATAGATTGGTAACAATGATCTAAGTACTTTACTAACAACAGTGGTATCATCAATAGTTCCACTAGTGCTTTTGATATCTCCTACCACAGTCTTAATCCTAATGCCATACTGCTGAATGGTCTCACCTTCAACCATCCTCATATCCTCAAATTTACCTCTAAGGCTCTCTTCCTTAGCTTTCTTTACATGCTCATCACCACCATAGATTTTTTCCAGTGCATCCCATACATCCTTAGGTGTTTCCTTGTCTTGTACATCAATAAACTCAATATTTGACAGGTTGCTTATAAGGGCTTCCATGACTTGCCATTTTCTTGGATCTCTCTCTTATGATCATTAGTCAGAGTGCCAGTGGGAGTCACATAGGAATTCTCAACATAGCTCCAGTGTTGAGCACCCATAGTCTTGATTTAAATCTTCATTCTTTCCTTCCATATCTTTAATTTATCTCTATTTAACTTAGGACCTTCCCTCTTCATCATTACAATAGGATCTTTTACCTCAAGCAGTTAAGATTATATCACCGAGGACCTGGAGTTGCTCTGATACCAATTGATGAATAATGATGAACATCAGATACCCCAACCGGTATTGAGAGGGGGGGTGAATCCGTACAGGCAAAAAATCTCAACAACTTATCTGGTTAAAGCAATACAATCTGGTAAGACATCAGACACCATAAACTGATAAGTCTGAACACTTCAAATATGATCAATACTTGATATCAACTTCACCCATAAACATATGCATGTGGTATACCAGTAAGACAATAACCTATTAACTCTGCATGCATAATCTTTCAACCAAATAATTCATAAACATCACATGAAAAATGCATAACACCTAACACATAGATTTTTCATGTGGAAGCCCAAATGGGAAAAACCATGGTGGGAATGAATACCCACAAGCTTGTTTTTGAACTCTTTTTAAGCTCGCCCTGTTAAGAGCCTAGTTTTGTTAAAGACTATACAATAAGGTTTTGTTAGGAACCGATCCTGTTAGAGATTACTCGGTTAAGGGATGACTTTATACCCTGTTAAAGGTTGAAACCCTGTTAGAGGTTACCTCACTAGAGGATTTGAAGAACTTAGTGATCTTGAGTCACCTGGTTAAAGGTTTTACAATAAGCCTGTTAAAGCTACCCAGTAAAGGGATTTTCCAACTATTGAAATGATTAGAAGACAATAGGTAAAACTTCTGATCTGATAACAACACTACATGCCAAGGCAGATCCTTTTCATTTCCTCTACTCTGCAATCACACTCTGCAGTTTTCCTCTTACTAGTTTGCCAAGTATCTCATCACTTAGATACACACACAAAATTTGCCAACAACTTTACAGTAAGAAAGATCATCGAACTTATAAACATCAGTTAGGTCAATAGCATAAACCCTAAACCCTAAGCATCTTAGATTTACAACATAGGCGGTCCAATCCTGACCATCCAAACACATTGCATAGAGTATTATGATTTCAAACAAATCACAAGACAATCTACATCATTCATTCTTCACCGCACATGGGAATCAATAACCCATCATGCTCTCTTCTCATACCACCAAGAAGAATGATCATTCCTGAGGTAGACTTTAAATGCAACTAATCTTCTCATGCAAGATCCTCAAGGAAATCCTTCACATGTACAAAGCTGACATGGCACCTTGATATCATTCACATCTCTTAGTTAAGTCATCACAAAGTATCATCGGGTGCATCGCACAGCTGGATCACCAAACCGATAACCCTAGAGCTGAGACTACCAACCAGTAGTCATACTTAGTGAACCCTGACACCGGTTCACTGGATCTCCTCATACCTCTTCTTACCGGTTCATTTGAACCTATTGACATCAATGAAAACATATATTATCATCATATCAACATGTCAGTTTATCATATGCCAATAATATCCAACACTGTTTTGATGTTTTATCAGAAGTTATCAATATTGATAAGTTGTTTGAGAAAATATTTGATCTTATTGATAAGGTTAATGAGTTGGTAAATGATCAAGTTTATATGATTGCTTTGGTGGTGAAAGTTATGGTAAATGATTTGAGTAATGCATTAAGCAAATTTGATAAAGAGGGTATTAGATCTAATTAAAGAAGATGAGATATTTCTTAAGTGGTTTCAGATCTGAGATAAGTTTGTTTTTGAGTTAAAGTTTCAAGGTCTTAATACTGATTCACCCCTCCTCTCAGTATTAACCAGATCCTCATAGGATTAACAATTGGTGTCAGAGATTTGATCCCCTGTGTCAAGAAAGCCTAACCAATTGAGGAAAATATTATGAGGAATTCAAGATGATGAAGAAAGAGGGTCCCAAGTTTGACAAGGATAACTACAAGATTTGGAAAGATGGAATGAAGATCTACATCAAAGGTCTTGGTGCACAATATTGGAGGCAAGTTGAAACAACATATGTTTCTCCTACCACTACTCCCTTGACATTGGATGAACTCAAAGAGCGGAAAGATAACATGTAATCCCTAGAAGCTATTGTAAGTACTTTATCTGATTCAAAATATATTGATGTTCAAGGATTGGAAATTGCAGGTGAGGTTTGGAAAAGGTTAGAGACAATCTATGGAGGAGATGAGCATGTTCAAAGAGAAAAAGAGGAAAGCTTGAGAGGAAATTTCAATGACATGAGAATTCTTGGAGAGAATATTGGACAGTATGGTCAGAGAATCAAAGAAGTTGTTGGTGGCATAAAGAGTGTAGGAGGTAAAATAGAATATGATGCTATAGTAAGTAAAATTCTCAGAACTCTTCAACTTCAGTATGCTATAAGAGTATCAACAATCAAAGAACTTAGATCTATTTCAAAGTATAAGGTAATTGTTGATTCATTGATTGTTAAGCTTACAACTTTTGAGTTAAATAGTTTTGACAATAATGTGACAAAATCTACTGAATCTATCTTTAAGCTTCTATTATTGGTTCATCTGCTAGGAAAGGAAAAGATATATGCCAAAATCATGAGTGCAAGACAAGTCATGGAAGTAACTAGGGAAATGAAGATAATAAAGATCAAGTGATGGAACTTGAGGCATTGTTAGAAAAGATATTTCCAAGAGGCACTGGTAAGTATAAAGGAAAGCTACCTTTGAAGTGTTTCTCTTGTAGTAAAATTGGTCATATTGCTGCTAACTGCCCTAACACCGATAAGAAAGAGAAGTTTAGAATATTCAAAGGAAAGGGGAAGAAACATTGTTATGTTGCAGTAGACGAAGATGTGACCGATGACGAGTTGGAAGAAGAAGATGACAATGAAGAAATTATGTTTGTAGCCATGAAGGAGGAACTATGAGATGAAAAGGCACTAGTATCTCATATGGAGAATAGTGATGAATGGATTATAGACTATGGTTGCTCACACTACATGACCAGAGATAAAAATAAGTTCATAACCCTTAATGAATTTTATGGAGGTGTCTTTATATTTGGAAATAACTCTCCTTGCATGGTGAAAGGTAAAGGTTCAATCTCTATAAATGGGAAGAGTAATGTTGATGATGTATTTTGGGTTGATGGTCTTAAGCATAATCTTTTAAGTTTTGGTCAGCTCAATGATAAAGGTTATTTTATTGAGTTTAAGAGTGGAGTCGACATAATAATTGGAGGTAATGGTGAACTGATTGCTACTGGGAAGAAAACAAGAGATAACTTATTCCATTTGAATAGTAATATTAATAATTGTCTGGTTGCAAGAATGGAGGACAGTTGGTTATGGAATAAAAGATGTTGTCATGTTAATTTTGATAATCTGGTTAAGATAAGAATATCAAGTGTTGTAAGAGGATTACCCCAACTTGTCAAACTAGACAATGTGATATGCAAAGATTGTCAAATTGGTAAGATGACCTCTATTTCTTTCAAGAGCAAGAATTGTATTTCTAAGAATGTTTTAGATTTGGTACATATTGATCTCTGTGGCCTTATGAGGACAAAGAGTTATTATGGTGATAGGTATTTCATGATCTTCACCAATGATTATTCTAAAATGATGTGGGTAACATTTTTGAGAAAGAAATCAGAAGCATTTAATAAATTTAAATCATTTAAAGCTCTGGTTGAGAAGGAAACTAGTAAGAACTTGAAGTGTTTAAGATCAGATCGAGGAGGTGAATTCATATCTGATGAATTTGTTAAGTATTGTGATGAAGAGGGTATAAAGAGACAAATGTAAGCTCTGAGGACACCACAATAGAATGGCATAGAAGAAAGGATGAATAAAACAATAGTTGACGTTGCAAGAACCATGTTATTGGAGGGTAATGTATCCAAAATGTTTTGGAGAGAAGCGGTTAGTACTGTTGTACACTTTAAACCAGGTACTGGTAAAAAGAGGTAACAATAAGACACCCTATGATTTATGGTATGGGGAAACTCCTTGTGTTAATTATTTTAAAATCTTTAGAAGTCAATGTTTTGTTAAGAGAGATAACTACATTGAGAAATTTGATGCAAAATCTGATAAGGGAATTTTTGTTGGTTACTCTTCTAAGAGTAAAGCATATAAATGTTACAATTAGAGAACTAAGAAAATTGTTGAAAGTGCTAATGTAAAAGTTAATGATCTATTTGATAAGTATGAAGGTAAAAGAAGATCAAAACCTAGAAATGATGATAATGAGGAAAAGTTTGTGATCATTGAACCGGAAGCAAAGAATGATGAAGAACCCACAAATGCATAACTAGGTACTCAACCAATAAGTGATGACAGTGAGGAAGAAGATACATAACTAACATGGGCAATACCTAGATATGTCAAATTAAATCATTCACAAGAGAAGATAATTGGTAATAATGTAGTTGTGCAAACTAGGAGGAAGATCCGAGAGAACTCATGGTTGATATCTGCAATTGAACCTAAGACAGTTAAGGAAGCACTAAAGGATGATGATTGGGTCAATGCAATGAATGAAGAATTAGATCAAATTGAGAAGAATTAGACATGGTCACTTGTTCCTAGACTAGAGGATAAGAATGTAATTGGAACAAAATGGGTCTTTAGGAATAAATTGAATGAAGAAGGAAGAATTGTAAGAAACAAGACAAGGTTAGCCTGCAAAGGGTATGCTCAAGAGGAATGTGAGGATTATGGTGAAACATTTCCACTTGTTGCTAGATTAGAAGGTGTAAGGATGCTACTAGTATTTGCTACATATAAGGGATTCAAAGTCTATCAAATGGATGTCAAATCAGCCTTTCTAAATGGGATTCTAGAAGAAGAAGTATACATTGACCAACTAGATGCATTTTCCTTGACCGGTGATAAAGATATGATGTGTAAATTGCATAAAGATTTGTATGGTCTTAAGCAGGCACCAAGTGCATGGTATGAGAGATTACATGCACATTTGATCAAAATTGGATTCCAATGTACTAATGAGGATAGCAACATTTATTTGAAGACTGATGGAGACAATATGCTGATAGCAGAAGTGTTTGTTGATGACATAATTTTTGGTGGAAATTATGATATATGTATGGACTTTGGTGATATAATGAAAAAGGAATTTGAAATATCTTTAATCGGTGAAATTAAGTTCTTTATTGGCTTACAGGTCCAACAACTAGATGGTGGTATCTTTATTTGTCAGACCAAGTATATCAAAGAAGTGTTGAAGACTTTTGGCATGGAAAACTGCAAACTGGTAAGAACACCAATGGTTACAGACTGCAAGTTGTCAAAGGAAGATGATTCCCCTACTGTTAGTAAAAAAGAGTACAAATCTATGATTGGCAAGCTACACTATGTTGTCCATAGCAGACTAAAACATTGCTCATGATGTTGGATTAGTGGCTCGATTTCAAAAAGAGCCTAAATAGAATTTTTCGGTATCTCAAAGGCACAGTAGACTATGGTTTATGATATCCCTATAAAGGAAATTTTACTTTGGATGTCTTTACTGATGTTGATTGGGTAGGTAATGTGGATGATCAGAAAAGCACAACCGGTGGAGCTTTTCTACTTGGGGGAACATTAGTGGCATGGATGAGCAAGAAACAAACTTGTGTTTCTCAATCTACAGTTGAAGCTGCGTATGTAGTTGCATCCATGAATTGCATGTAGGCAATATGGATGAGACATGTGCTAGAAGGATTCAAGTTAGATATGTTTGAATTGGTGTCTATCTATTGTGATAATACAAGTGCAATAAGCATTTCTAAGAATCTTGTACTTCAAGATAGAACCAAGCACATTGAATCGAAGTATCACTTCCTAAGGGAAAGAGTTCAAGAAAAGGAAGTGAAGATGGAATATGTGAAGAGTAAAGATCAATTAGCTGATATCTTTACTAAGCCCTTACGAAAGGCTACCTTTGAGTTTCTTAGAGGTTAACTAGGGGTTAGACCCCTACACCAGAAGAACTAGAATGATAGAGATCAATCAATCTTATGGATTTCATATTTATTTTTCACTAAGGATTGATGAAGGTGCAGGATATTCCTTTGGGGGAGCAAGTCTGATGTAAAGTTATGATTTTATACTTTGTTATAATTTTTCTGATTTGTGTAGCGAAGATGATGGAAGAGGTAGCAGTAGAATTGAAGTCAAATGATGCATTTACATCTTTGGCATTGTTGTCAAAGGGGGAGAAGAAAT
Organism: Cryptomeria japonica; assembly: GCF_030272615.1. NCBI lineage: Eukaryota > Viridiplantae > Streptophyta > Pinopsida > Cupressales > Cupressaceae > Cryptomeria > Cryptomeria japonica. Next base: position 468,636,019 of record NC_081410.1, read on the forward strand.
TAATAGAAATAAGATATGGCAGATATGTGAGAAGTTGAAGATCAGAAGATTAGATCAAAGTAGCATTGGTTAAGGGGGAGATGACAAAAGGAGGAGAACCATAAGAGATGTGATACTAGCAAGCAAGTTGCATATGATAATGTTACTCTGATTGTATATCTTATTAGTGTTTCCATCAATTCCAAAGGGGGAGATTGTTGGCATTTGGCATAACTGATCAGATGAGGTGATGTAGTTGAAGATGGATGATTGCACTGGTAAAGGATCCAAGTCTATTTGTGATGAAGAGATTGAGATTCTATGAATAGATGACATGATCACTTATTTGTGTTGTTATTGATGGCAACTGATGTGAACTGGTGTTTTCTAATGTTTGGTTTGTCATCTAAGTGATTTGGCTTATTGGAAGATAGGGTTTACTAGTAATGAACTAAAGTCTATGAAATAGGACTTTAACCGGTAAAGTAGAGTTATTTTGATTGGATTGGTCGATCGGTGATGATTGGTGATTTGCAGTTTGGATGGTGAACTTGTATCATAGAAAGGTGTATATTGTCGGTAATTGACACTCTACTAGTTAGGTTTCATTATGTTGTCATTGATGGTAACATGATTTTGGGTTTTGGATTCATATGGTGTACTAACAGGCACTTCATAGACTCTACACTGGCACCGACACCGACACCAACATCAACAGGATAGAAGATTTCTTTGATCACCAACAATGCAGGCCAACATGGTATAGTAAAGTTCATTGGTATTGGAGCCCAACACATCTTGGGTTCAGCATTGACAACTTGTTTTAATGCTTATTCATTTATTTTATATGGCTGACATGTAAATATGATATTGTATATATCCTTGTAAGCCGACATAAGACATTAATTTGTATAGGGTATATAGGGGAGATTGATTAGAACATTTTGTAATAGGAAGATGAATAAGAGAATAAGGATACATATGTGGAATGGATATATGGATGTAATGTAATGTGAAATATATCATAGAGACTATGTATGTGAGGAACTCATTGTAAGGGTTATTTCGGTACTGAAGTTTAGGGTTTTAACCGGAACTAATAGAGCTTAAACCGGAACTATATTTTGGCATAGGAGATGCTATACTAAGTAGTTCACACTTCTCTAGATTGTTGTCTAGATTTTTTAGGTAGTCAGTAAGGCTCCTTTTGTGATGAGCAATGTTCTCTAGGTTGTAAGCCTTCCTACAAGTGCAGGCCCATCATATATTGTAATATCTCTTCATATGGCCAGTGAATTGATATTGTGGATCACAAATCCCACCATGGTTTTTCCTCATTGAGGTTTTCCACTTATAAATCTATGTGTTATGGTTCTCATTTATGTGTTTGGCTTATTGGTTTCATTGCTTCTTTCAATTTTGTTTATACCGGTATACCAGTTGGTGTATGTATGTTTTGTTAAGGATAAAATATTCTATTTTGCTATAACACTGATTCACCCCCCCTCTCAGTGTTATTAGTTTCCAACAATTGGTATCAGAGCCTTGTGCCTCAGAGGAAGTTTAATAGCTTGAGGAAGATCCTATAACCAGAATAATTTAATATGGCTTTGGAGAAGCATCTTGAGATGGCACTTTAAGATTATGATGCTAAAATATTGAATAACTTAAAGCTACAAGATGGGTTGAATTCTGCTAAAGAATTTATTCTTGTCCTACAAGAGAGACTTTCATTTGTTCAAGCTAGGAGGAAGGAACTTTTGCAAAATCAGGATGATGAAGATGCACTTAATGAACAATGTCATAAATTGAGTTAGGAGAACATGGTTATAAAGAATGAAATGCAAACTACGACTACAAGGTTGCCCAAGGATATTGAGGATAGAAAGAAAATGGAAGAAAATATTGATGTATCCCTGAAGAACAAATTTGAAGAATGTGGTAGGTTGACTCATGAAAATGAGATATTAAGGTCTAATTTGGTATGATCCTAGAGCAATGAGAAAGAGCTTGAGAGACAAATGATAGTACTAAGAGATGATTTAACTGTTGCAAGTGAGTACAAAGAAAAATTCAAGATCAACTTAGCATATCTTGATGAGTTACTAAAGAGACAGAGGTAGATTTGAGATTCTAGTGGACTTGGATTTGAGCAAGGATAGAGTTCCGGTATTGCTAATGAAGATCAAAACCATAAGGCACCGGTAAGGCAATTCAATGCTTATAAATTCAATGGGAGATGTTTTGTTTGCAATAGATTTGGACACATGGCTAGGTAATGTAGAAATAGAGTAAATGAGAACCCTGATTCTGCTCCCAATAAATGTTCTAAATGCAATACAATTGGGGATAAGACAAAAGATTGTAGAATGACTGTAAAATACTATGCTTGTGGAAAATTGGGACATATGGCTAATCAGTGCAGGACAAGAAATTTCACCGGTTTTAGCAAGGCAATTCAAAAGAACGATGTTACATGTTATGCATGCAATGAAATTGGACATATTGCTAAGTTATGTAGAAGAATAAATCTACTAATTGCCAATGGAGGATTAAATGATAAAGGCAAAGAGAAGGTTAGTGAAATATAGCAAGATCATACTCAGAGATGGGTTAGGAAGACTGAAGAGCAATCATTAGATGGGAATGTCCTGGTTACCTACCCGACAGAAGAGGTTGCTCCTGCACCGATAGTGAGCTCATCTGGTAACTAAGGTAGATGTCTTTGGGGTAGGCAAATTTCATGGAAGTTGATGCATATGCCCCTAGAGGATATTCTGGAAGATGTTCTACATATTGGAGAGGATTATCTAGCATTGATATATTCAGAGTGAGATCTGATATCATTCACTGGTAGTCATTTATGTCAACAGAAAATTAGATTTTTCTTGATGGATAAAAGGTCAATTACACTTCATTATTATTCGTCCAACATTCAAAGCGGTTCAGAGTGACTTAGTGCAATTAGAAGCTATTCAAAGGCGATCAGATTTCATCTTGAGTGATCACACCGGCATCTGGAAGGATTTGTTATTGGTTTTCACTAGCAACATTTTAAAGGTATTTTTCTTGAATCATGGAATCAGGATCATATTCTTCTCCCATTTTTATTGCAAAACCAATTGTAGTAGAAGTTAAGGACATCCGTAGGCCAACTTTTAAATGGTATCCACATGTGGCTACCAAGGAAGATTTAGTTGGAGCATTTTCTCATGTCCCAAAGAGAGTGGTATATGTGGAAGATGTTAGGGCCTATATTCATTGTCATATAGAGGACTTAGGAACTTTGGAGATCAAAGGGATGTATATGAATGAACTCGTGGGAGAATTTGGTAAAATCAAACTGGCATATTAACACATTGAAGATCTAGGGTTCATTGATATTCTGGATATTTTGGAGTTTGAGGATGAGATTGTCAGATATGTACTGAGCATAGTACATGGGGAATTCATATGGCTGGACTAACCCTACAAAATCACTAAGGAAACCATTTAGGAAATTACTAATTTGTCATCAATAGGGCAACATCTAGATAAGAAATTATCAAATAACTTCATAATGAAGATCACCGACACCACATCAAACAAGAGATTGATGAAGGTGAGCACTATCACCAACAATGACATCAAATTTGGAAGAATGATCATAGGCTACAAGGTAACTCTGTATAACTGACTGAATTCAATTTCTAGTTCATGTATTTTGGTAGCATATAGAATGATGAGAGAAAATATAAAGTTAGATCTTTGTGACTGAATGCTTGAGGAGTTATTGATCAATTTAGGGAAGATTAAAGGTGAGAAGAAGGGCATATTCCGGTATGGAAATCTATTAGTATGCTTAATGTTATACTTTTTGAATGATACTCCTAGCTCTCAAAGGAAATAATGGGATTTTGACATCCCAGTAGGAAGACAACTTAAGCAATCAATTTCTGCATCGAGAAGTCTTAGAGATGATAAGGTATGGGGTTACTTCAAAGCTTTTCATAAATCTATGAGGTCTAGAATAAGGATACCTGAGAAAATAGTAGAGAAATACTATACCGACATTTGTTTCATGGTTATGAAGGACGTGACTCTCATGGAGGCAGTCAAGCCCCAGAACATTTGGATAGATGAAATGGGATATGAGGTGGATGCATTAATTCTTGATGCATATACAAAAATTCTACTTGATGCAGACATAGATGAAGCTAGAAAAACCTTGTGGAACAACACAACAAAAGACTCTTGAGGTTGAAACTAAGTTCAACTAGAAGAAGAGGGAAAAAAAAAGAAGGTAAGGAAAGAAAGTTTGTACAAAAGGTTTCTAAGGACATTAAGGCACTCATTGATGTTGTCCTGGAGAAAGGGAGAAAGAAGAAGGATCTGGTAGTTCACATTGAACCCATGATTGCAGATTTTGAGCCTGAAGATGAGACATCATTAGCATTCAAAAGGGTTGTGAGGAAGAAACCAGAAGATCCTAAAGTGGAACCAAAGAAACAACTAGTTAGGAAATTTACCATTAAATTACTGGCACAGAAGTAGGCACCCAAGGCTACACAATCAACTGCATCTGATACTACCAGAAGGAGGAAGAAGAGTGACATTGATTTGGCACTTGAGACTGGTAATTTAAAAACTATTCTACCTAAGACTTGTGCTGAAATTGTAGATGAAATAACTAAGGATGGGATGCTGAAAAATGTTAAGTCTTATTATGATACATTTAAAGTTGATGAACATAGAGAGGTAGAGGAAAAAATTCTTCTATATTTAGATATCTATAAGAAAGCATTAATTGTAATAGAAAATCAAATACTGGTAGAGCTATACAACATGTTAGATGCTAGAAGGTTATCTAAAATGCAAGAAAATAAACACATTAAGATGCAAGAACTTTTAGCTATATGTGTTGCTATAACTCTAGATGAGATGGAGAAGACAATTGAGGCTGTAGATAGAAAGGTTTTTAACAGTAAACATAGAATAAATAGCTTGATGTTAGGAAGAATGAATGATAGAATAATGGAAACACAGAACGGTTGGATAAAATTTTTGGGAGAGCATAGAGGATTCTTCACTTCACCAGAGATAAAGACTAATACTGTAGATACACTAATTGAAGGGAAAGGTACAAGAATCATGGGTACTCCACCGTCAGTTTTGAAGAATATCAAGATAGTGGAAATTGAGCCATCGGTTAACACAAATGAATAGACAAATACAAAAACACCGGTTAATGCAGAGAACATTGCATAGGATACTAACATTGAGGACACTTTTCCTCTGGATACTAATGTACAAGTTGAGGATATTGTTCCTATAGTGGAACTGACAGTTGCACAGATTGCACCAAGTCGCGAAGCCACTGGTGTAAGTGAGGAGGTAATAAAACTTAAATCACCAGAGAAAATAGGGGAATCTGGTAGGGAACCAGTTGCTAGTACATCATTATTGACAATTGACACTTCTCTAGTGGAAAATAAAACAATCACAGAGATGAGTCCCAAAAAACTTGTTGCTATTTTGGTTATGTTGATATGGTTTTGTCATTGATGTCAACACCTTTAACACTTATCAACTCTGGCACTTTGGAGAATTGGCAATGTTCACTGGCAAGCGACTTATGCATAGTCACCGGTATCTGGTACACCGACAGGATATATTGTTCACCAGCACTTGGAATGACATGGAAAACACTTGGTTATGTTGAAGACATCAATTGGACACTTTGGCTTGGATATTTGTATTTGCATATTTGTTGTTACTGGTAAATAGGTCCAGAATAAGCACTGATAGGCTTATCTATTCCAGATCAGCACGACACACTTTGGAGATAATTTTGTTGATTATTGTAAATGCATTAAGCTGACATGTTGAATCAGATATTGCATCGGTTATTGATTTACTTTTAATTATTTTATTGTAATATCTTTTAGAGCCGACCTACTAAAATTGGTCTTAGGTTATGGTATATATGTAAGATCTTATTTGTAAGATCGATAAGTGATTAGAAAAAGGAATTGTAAGAATATATATGTGAGATTAAGCAAAGCTATACATGCAGACATCATTTGAAGGTGAAGCAAGGTTTTTGTGAAGGCATATTAGAATTACACCGGTACTAAATCCAACATATGAAGATGTTATTTTGAGCAGTACATCATTATTGGATTTAACCATCCAATTGTAGTCAGTGTGACTCCTATTTGTGTTTGAGTAGTGAGCTCTAGGCGCTTGGCCTTTCTGCATGTGTAGACCCCATTTGTATACACATACTATCTGCAGTAGTATCATATGATTGTGGGTAAGGTTTCCCACCATGGTTTTTCCCCTTATAGGGTTTCCACATACAAATATTGGTGTAATATGTTGTGGATGTTATTGTCCTTCTGTTTCATGCATTAATCTTTACTGGTACTACAATTAATTGATAAACTGTCTACCGACATAAAGTTTGGTTTATCGGTATTAAGCATTAAGGTTGGTTAAGTTATTTTTGGTTTGAATTTATTTGACAACTGATTCACCCCCCCCCCCCCTCTCAGTTGTCTTCAGGACCTAACAATTGGTATCAAAGCTTAGTACTCTTTTTGTGGAAGTTTAACAACTTGAGGAGATCCTATGTCTACTAACTATTTCAGGGAGGACAGTCCTAAACTTGATGGAACCAACTATGGTATATGGGAGATCAGAATGGAGACACATCTAAATTGCATTGGAAAGGACATCTAGGATGTTACAAAGAATGGCTATAGTGCTCCTACTCAAAGTCAGCCTAATCCACCTACCTTAAGAAAATATGAAGAAAATGATTGCAAAGCAAGGGAAGCACTTTTGAGCGCATTATCAAATCAGCAAATCATGGGATTATCAGATAGGTCTACTGCTAAAACTATTTGGGATCATTTGGAAACATTGAATGAAGGAGATTCCATAGTCAATATTGCAAAACTTGAATGCTTCCGGGTCAGGTATGAAAATCTGAAAATGGAAGAAGATGAAAGGATTTATGCTTTTATGGAAAGAGTAAATGAAATTGTTTTGGGTATTAAAGGTTGTGGAGAAACCTTAAGTGAAGATGAAATTGTTTTAAAATTTTTAAGAGGATTGCCACTGGCATATAAAATGAAAGTTACTGCTATAAATGAGTTAAGAACAATGCCTAATACATCAGTAACTAGGGATACATTGATTGGAAAAATTTCAGCTTTTGAAATTGAGGAATTTGGTTCTATTGCTACTATAAAGATAGATTTATCTTTTAAGGCATAAAAATCATCTGCACCATCATTTGACAAGTCTGATTGGAAAGCCTTTTATGCAAGAGAACTTGAGGAAAGAAGGAGAGAAAATGAAGAACTTGAAGAACTTGAAGAACTTGAAGCACTATTTGCAAGGAAAATGCCTAAAGGTCTAGTTGGAAGTAAGTATGAAGGTAAAGCACCCTTTAAATGTTTTAACTGTAATAAGATTGGTCATATGGCTTCAAGATGCCCTGATAGACATACTAGACTAAGAGAAGAAGCTAGAAGAACATACAAGCCTAACCCTGAATATCAGAGATACAGATTTAAGAAGAATAAAGATAAATCTTGTTATCTTGCTGATGAAGGAGTCACTGATGATTCTGATGAGGATCTGACAGACAATGGATGGGTTTTTGTTGCTATAACAAATTATCAACCGACACCTACTATTCAACCGATAGAGTAGTCCCTAGCTGCTAAAGTTGAAGTTAAGGATGAATGGATCATTGATTCAGGATGTTCACATCATATGACTGGTGATAAAGGTAAATTCTTTAACTTTCAGGAGTATAATGGAGGTCTGGTAAGATTTGGAGATGATAAAGCTTGTTTGATCAAAGGAAAAGGTACTATATCTCTTGATGGTAAACATAATACTAACAATGTTTACTATGTAGAAGGTTTAAAGAATAATCTTTTGAGTGTTGGTCAATTAGTTGAAAAAGGATTTCAGTTACAATTCAAGAATGGAAAATACAAAATTAGAATAGAACTGGTTTGGAAATTGCAACTGGTAATCAAACTAGAGGTAATATCTTTCATTTGAATAACAATGAAAAGACATGCTTGATTGCACATATTGATGAAAGTTGGCTATGGCATAAGAGACTTTGTCATGTAAATTTTGATTGCATGGTAAAAATTAGTACTACTAAGGAAGTTAGAGATTTACCTAAGATTGTTAAACCTCACAATCCGGTATGTAAGGAATGCCAATTTGGAAAACAAGTTAGAGCATATTTTAAATGTATTCCAGAAAAATCCAATAATGCTCTTGACTTAATTCACACTGACTTATGTGGTCCAGCTAGAACTAAAAGCTTACAAGGTGATAGATATTTCATGCTAATCATTGATGACTATTCTAGAATGTGTTGGGTTACTTTTCTCAGAGAAAAAACAGAAGCACTTGGGAAATTCAAACTATTCAAGGTAATAGTAGAAAATGAAACTGGTAAGAAAATCAAATGTCTGAGATTAGATCAAGGAGGTGAATTCACATCTAAGGAATTTAATACATTCTGTGAAGTGAATGGAATCAAAAGACAATTATCAACACCCCAAACACCACAATAGAATGGAGTTGTAGAAAGGAAAAAAAAAACTATCTTGGATGCAGCTAGAAGTATGTTATCAGAAGAAAATCTACCACATGTATATTGGAGAGAGGCAGTAAGCATAGTGGTCTATACATTCAACAAAGTTCACATCAAAGGTGAAATTGGTAAGACCCCTCATGAACTATGGTTTGGTATTACTCCTACTCTTAAATATTTCAGAATATTTGGAAGTAAATGCTATATTAGAAGAGATGAGTATATTGGAAAATTTGATCCTAGAAGTGATGAAGGAATATTTCTTGGTTATTCATCTAAGAGAAAAGCATATAGATGTTTTAACAAGAGATTGCAGAAAATTGTTGAGAGTACAAATGTGAAGATTGATGAGCAATTTAGAGGAACTTCAAAGTATATAGACTCTAAACCAGCAATAGAGATACTGACAAATGAACCTACATTGAACCCACCAGTATAGAATGAAGATCTAGTTACCCCAGCATCATCTGAAAATTCCACTGTAACAGAGGAATAACAACAAATGAAGACACCCCGATATGTAAGACTGAATCACTCAGAAAATCAGATAATTGGGAACAAGTATCAAGGAGTTATGACAAGAGGAAGACTGGAAAATGAAGAGGTATGTCTTATTTCTCAAATTGAACCATCATCAATTAATGAGGCATGTGAAGATAAGCACTGGATTAAAGCTATGGAAGAGGAACTAGAACAAATTGAGAAGAATAACACATGGACATTAGTTCCCCGGCCTAAAGACAAAAATGTGATTGGAATGAAATGGGTATTCAGAAACAAACCTAATGAAGATGGTAAGGTAATTAGAAATAAAGCAAGACTAGTGTGTAAGGGATATTCTCAAAAAGAAGGAATTGATTATAATGAAACCTTTGCACTGGTAGCTAGAATTAAGGTAGTCAGATTATTCTTGGCTTTTGTAGCACACAAGAACTACAAAGTATATCAAATGGATATTAAATGTGGATTTTTGAATGGAGATCTTGAAGAAGAAGTTTACATTGAGCAACCTGATGGATTTTCTTTAACAGATAACAAAGATATGGTTTGCAGGTTAAGGAAAGCTTTGTATGGGTTGAAGCAAGCTCCAAGAGCTTGGTATGCTAGATTGGATAAATATCTTTTGAAGATTGGATTTTCTAAAGGTAATGTTAACAACAATTTATACTATAAAGTGACTAATGCTGACATCTTGGTTATAGAAGTTTTTGTTGATGATATAATCTTTGGAGGAGAAGATGGATTATGTAAAGACTTTTCTATTGAAATGCAGCAAGAATTTGAAATGTCTATGATTGGAGAGATTAAATTCTTTTTAGGATTGCAGATTTCATAGACTGATAAAGGTATATTCTTGAGTCAATCCAAGTACTTAAAGGAGTTACTAAAGAAATTTGGGATGGAGAACTCTAAACCAATAAGCACACCTATGACTACAAATGACAAATTATCACTAAGGGATGAATCTACACCTGTTAATCCGATTAGGTACAAATCTATGATAGGAGGCCTACTGTATTTGACACAAACAAGACCTAATATTATGAATGCATTATGTATTGTTTCAAGATTTCAGAGTAATCCTAGAGAAAATCATGAATCAGCAGTAAAAATGATTTTCCAGTACTTACAAGGCACTACAAATCTTGGTTTATGGTATCCTAGAGATGAAAACTTTGAATTATGTGCATATACAGATGCAAATTGGGCAGGAGATGTGGATGATAGAAAAAGAACCACCGACGAAGCATTTTTTCTTAGAAGCAGATTAATTTCTTGGTTAGCTAAGAAATAAAGATGCACATCTTTATCAACAACAGAATCAGAATATGTTGTAGTAGCAAATAACTATGCATAGGTATTATGGCTCAAGCAAATGTTGAAGGATATAAAGGTAAAATGCAAGGAACATATAACTATCTATTTTGATAACACTACAACAATTGATATATCTAAGAATCTGGTACTACATTCTAAAACTAAACATGTTTCTATCAAACTAAATTTTTTGAAAGAGAATGTTGAAGCAAAAGAAGTAAAACTGGTTTATGTGAATACTAAAGAACAGATTGCAGATATTTTCACTAAACCTTTGCCTAAGGAGACTTTTGAATATCTCAGAGATCAGCTTGGGGTCATACCCCCACCGGTAGAGACTTAGATAGTTGATGTTTGTCATCAACTGATAGAATTAATAGAGAAATCTTTTACTCCAACTTTGATGAGGAGAGCTACTTCTCAGGGGGAGTAGTTGGTATACTAAAATGGTTGGTATTTTGTACTTGAACCTATTTTTTTTGGCTTTGGCATTTGATGTCAAAGGGGGAGAGATTTATATGGAAAAATACAAGGAAAACACATGTTACTCTCAGGGGGAGAGATTGTTACTTTGGGAGAGATTTATGACTCTCTGTATCTGAATTTTGATTTCTGGTTATGATCTCTTTTGGGAGATTATTGGTTTTTGGTATTTGGCATTTTTGTTTTGGCACTTTGATGGTTTTTCCATCTTGTGTTGCCATCAATGCTAAAGGGGGAGATTGTTAGTATTTTGGTTGTGTTGATATGGTTTTGTCATTGATGTCAACACCTTTAACACTTATCAACTCTGGCACTTTGGAGAATTGGCAATGTTCACCGGTAAGCAAGTGACTTATGCACAGTCACCGATATCTGGTACACCGGTAGGATATATTGTTCACTGACACTTGGAATGACATGGAAAACACTTGGTTATGTTGAAGACATCATTTGGACACTTTGTCTTGGATATTTGTTCATTGGTATATTCATATTTGCATATTTGTTGTTACCGACAAATAGGTCCAGAATAAGCATCGACAAGCTTATCTATTCCAGATCAGCATGACACACTTTGGAGATGATTTTCTTAATTATTGTAAATGTATTAAGCCGACATGTTGAATCGGATATTGCATCGATTATTGATTTACTTGTAATTATTTTATTATAATATCTTTTAGAGCCAACCTACTAAATTTGGTCTTAGGTTATGGTATATATGTAAGATCTTATTTGTAAGATTGATAAGCAATTAGAAAAAGGAATTGTAAGAAGATATATGCGAGATTAAGCATAGCTATACATGCAAACATCATTTGAAGGTGAAGCAAGGTTTTTGTGAAGGCATATCAGAACTACACTGGTATTGAATCCAACATATGAAGATGCTATTTTGAGCAGTACATCATTATTGGATTTAACCATCCAATTGTAGTCACTATGACTCCTATTTGTGTTTGAGCAGTGAGCTCTAGGCACTTGGCCTTTCTGCATGTGCAGACCCCATTTGTATACACATACTATCTGTAGTAGTATCATCTGATTGTGGGTAAGGTTTCCCATCGTGGTTTTTCCCCTTACAGGGTTTCCACGTACAAATATTGGTGTAATGTTTTGTGGATGTTATTGTCTTTTTGTTTCATGCATTAATCTTTACTGGTACTGCAATTAACTAATAAATTGTCTACCGACATAAAGTTTGGTTTACCAGTATTAAGCATTAAGGTTGGTTAAGTTATTTTTGGTTTGAATTTATTTGACAACTGATTCACCCCCCCCCCTCTCAGTTGTCTTCAGGACCTAACAAAACTAATGATGATGGCTGCTCATAAACTTATGGAGGAGGGAACCACAGACAAAGGGATTATAGATCAATCCATAACTGTTTTGCATAGATTGGTCCTAGAATATAATATTGAGAATGAAGCAAGCCCTTCTGACAATCTTAAGATAATAATAGAACACATGTCTAAAGATTTTCAATCATTACAATAGATCTCTAACTAGCTAGCACTTGAAAAATTCACTTTGGCTAAGAGAACCGCTTTTGATTAGATCATTGACAAAGAGAAGAAAAAGATTGAGGAGAAGTTAATTTTGATACAAAATTATTTGAAACAAGGCACTAATATATATAGGGTATGTTGCAATATAGAGATTCTTATAGCAAAAGTAGATGAAAAGATAAAAGATGTACAGGACAAAATTGCTAGTATTGCTAACTCTTTTGATGAACTAATTTCACTGACAACATCTATTGATGGACAAATTTTGACTTTGGAGAACCAAATTTCTTCTCTTGAAAAGGAAAGAGATAAGATCATTTAGAGAGCCAGAAGTCTTAGAGGGTTGGTGAGTCCAAGATTGGATTCACTTGGTGTTCATAAGAGGGAATGCATGGATATGCTTGGTAAGCCCACACCGGCAAAATTTAATGAGAAAGAATCACTTGCATATTTAATGAGTGGACTTGTATCTATCTTCAAAACATTCAAAACCAGCTAGGATACTTATGTGGAGTTATTATAGAAAGCTTACCCGGAAATCTTGAAATTGGTCAAGCCTCTATAAGACATTTTTGGAGATATTCAGTGTACAGTTATCATTCTTTGACATTTCTTTTATAATTTTTGGGAATTTATGTCAAAGGGAGAGTAGTATAGATTTGAAAAAGCATTTCAAGGGTTTCATATATTAGGGGGAGTTACAGAGTTTTTGGAATTTTGGAGTATTTGAGAATCTTGCATATTCAGCTCAGGGGGAGCAGGGCAGGATGAAACCGATAGTTGAAACCATGACCATTTTTCACATGAGTGTTGCCATCAATACCAAAGGGGGAGATTTTTGGAAATTGACACTCTATTGGTTAGGTTTCATTATGTTGTCATTGATGGCAACATGATTTTGGGTTCCGGCTTCATATGATGTACCGACAGGCACTTCACAGACTCTACACTGGCAATGCAGGCCGACATGGTATAGTAAAGGTCATCGGTATTGGAGGCCTACACATCTTGTATCTGGCATCGACAACTTGTTTTAATGATTCTTCATTTATGTTATATGGTCAACATGTAAATATGATATTGTATATATCCTTGTAAGCTGACATAAGGCATAGATTTGTATAGGGTATATAGGAGAGATTGATTAGAAAATTTTGTAATAGGAAGATGAATAAGAGAATAAGGATAGATATGTGGAATGGATATATGGATGTAATGTAATGTGAAATATATCAGAGAGACTATGTATGTGAGGAATTCATTGTAAGGGTTATTCTGGTACTGAGGTTTAGGGTTTTAATTAGAATAGATAGAGCTTAAACCATAACTATATTCTAGCATAGGAGATACTATACTAAGAAGTTTACACTTCTCCAGATTGTTGTCTAGATTGTTACATAGTCAGTGAGGCTCCTTTTATGATGAAAAATGTGCTCTAGGTTGTAAGCCTTCCTGCAAGTGCATGCCCATCATATATTGTAATATCTCTTCATATGGCTAGTGAATTGATATTATGGGTCACAAATCCCACTGTGATTTTTCCTCATTGAGGTTTTCCATGTATAAATTTGTGTTTTATGGTTCTCATTTATGTGTTTGGCTTATTGGTTGCATTACTTCTTTCAATTCTATTTATATCGGTATACCGGTTGGTATATGTATGTTTTGTCAAGGCTAAAATCTTCTATTCTAGTATAACATTGATTCACCCCCCCCTCTCAATGTTATTGGTTTCCAACATATATGATCGAAACCGGAACTTGTGGAGATTTTTTTTTTTTTAAAACTATGCCTGTAAGCTTTTTAACGTGACCGGTGATGCTGGCATGACATGCCCTCCGGCTTCACGTGAATGCTTTTGACCTAGAGCTATGAACTAGTGAGGCCACAAATGGGGGACCTTGTCCCCACACTTCACTTGTTCAAATCCGTGAGCACAATGACCCAGCAAAGGCACAAGGCCTTGTGAGCATAGTGGCCCAGTAGGGATTTGAACCTTGGTGGCTGCTTCACCAATGGAGTGTATTAACCGTGACACTACATGTCTGAAGACAAGGAACTTGTGGAGATTACCAAAAGGTGTGTTTCAAATTTTTGATGAAGTTTTGCTAAGATTTAAGTAGGGTTTAAGGACCGGTGAAGAAATCATCAAACTGGTAATAATTTATGTTATGACAGTGATTGACAACAAGTCTTCATGAATTTGGTAACACGATACAACCTGCGTGAAAGATTTAATTGCTGTTTTGGCACGATTCAAGGAATATTTTCTTGGGAATTGACGAAACGCTTAGTAGAGCGTTTTGAGGATACAGATTGGATTTACATGATGGGTTAGAATCAACCAATGGTTGATATTACATTATAATTTGTTTTAATAATATTCATAATGATATGTGATGATCTCTTATGATTTGAATTGTAAATTCATGATGTAATTAGGTTTTGTGGTTGACCTAGATGGCTATTTAGGATGACACAGTTGATGTTCATTGTGTCGGTGGTCTTAGAGAATGTGCTAAGACATCCAAGTGAAGTGAGAGATCTTTATTAGAGTTTCAAAGTGTTGTGCATAATAGGATCTGATCAAGCAAGCAGAGAATTGCAAGTAATAGATCATTTTCTTACTATAGTGTTGTAAATTGTACACCCTTGCTAGAGTGGTACAATTTCACACTTAGGTTAGCACTCACCTTAGTGTGTTTGCATCTCTTATCATTATTTCCCTTTAAGCATTTAATTAATTAATTTAATTAAATCTAAAGTCATATTTCATCACTTCATACATTATAAAATTGGGCCCTTTACCCTAAGTATGCCCCTTTTTATTTTATTCTTCCAATAAATCATTTAATCATAAACCCTAATTATGTCTTATTTCAACCTTTAAGGCCCAATTTCACATATCAAAAAATCTCAAAATAAGCTCTAACTTTGGGATTCTCTCTAATATCATCATATTTAACAGCCTTGAAAATTTGGTGAAAAGTTGGTCGGACCATGTGCGTTCCCGCCATGGTCCTCGACTTTTTTCCCAAAATTTTGGGAGCACAATTATATGATATTATAATGCTTAACCCCATAATATTGGCAAGAAATTCAATTCCTAGGTTAGCCTAAAGGTGAAATTATGTCAAAATTAAGATCTAGGGTTTCATACATAAGAGCTCTCTTTCTTCATTTGAAGGAATGGATGGATCTTTCTAAGAATCTAAGAGTAGGTTTTTGGAGAATAAGGATCTTTCTATGTAGTGAAAGAGAAGCCTATGTGGAGTATCCAACAACATTCAAATACATTCAACAACATTCATCAAGTATTTTTCAAGCATTCATCATCAATTAGGAGCCTTCAAGACATTGAAGAGTAATAGGAGATCTAGTGGCAATATCTCTCCCTTGGGGATTGGTATGATTTCATGTTATTTTCATGTCTTTGTATGAGCTTCCTTACATCAATTTCCATATTTAAATTCATTCTTTAGGTCATTTATCATATTTGGTTTGAAGCATTGTTATTTACATTCACATTTACATTTAGGGTTTACTCCCATGCGTAGGGTAGCTCTAGTTTCTTATCATTTTAGGATCTTGCATACACACAAGGTTCTAGCACATACATTTTCAGTATATTATCAATTATTTTTAGAGGTGTAAATCACCAACATGGGGGTTTTACTAAGGAAAAACCCCATATAGCCACCCAAACCTTCTCTTTTCAGTTGCAGGTGTAGAAATGGGTACCTGGAGGCACTTTCAGCTCAGCAAAAGGCATAAGAACCACCCAGAATAATTAGATCTATCCTAATCTTCCTAGAAAAGGGGCATGGGGCCCTGGTACTACCCAAGATAGTGGCATGGTACCATGGTCCCTTTTATTTTCAGTTATTTTTAATAGGTTGCAACTTCAGGTCATCAGATTTGCAGTCTTTCAGTTGTAACCTCCTATCTGCAGAAATAGGATAGCAACATGGTACCCTAGTCTAGGTTAGTCTTGTTCAATTTGCAGCATCAGTTACACATCTATAATCCTCTCCCTTTTATGCTTTCGGTATCTCAGTTTTAGATCTACAATTTTATGCAATTCTAAGTTAATTTGTGCTTCATTCTTTATCTCCTAGTCTAGTTGATCATTCAAACCCTAATTTTTCTTATCATTTGCAACAAGAGGAATAGAAAACCTAAGAGGTAATACTTGGCTCTCTCTTTCTCACAATAATTAGCTATAATGATCTATCTCCCTAGGCTCTTTCATATTCCCAATGTGTTGGCAAAAGTGGGATTAGGTCCTAGTCACCTGGTCTCACTTTCCCCCCCCCACATTTTGATGAACCCGATGTGAATCCAGCCTTCTTTAATTTTGATTTATGTTCTCAGAATCTAAGTTTTTTTGTTATTTCAAATTCAAATTTACATTTACAAGTTTCAATTCCTTGCAAATTTCAAAATTTAGAGGTCAATTTTATCAAAACCCTAATTTTTCAATTCAAAATTGAACTTGTGGATAGTTTAATTTGGATCATTAATTTCAGATCTGATTTAGGAACTCTTTTCACTTATAAATTTTATTTTCTAAGTTAACATTTAGAGTTCTTTCATTGGTTAAAATTGAATATTTCCTTCTATTTTGTATGTGTTATCATTTGAAAGAGGAATTTTTTTGTCATGATGCATTCATTTCATAAATGTGATAATGGGTTAGCTTCTCTTGTTTCAATTTTTCCATCTCTTAGAGACCCACCTCTTATCTATGAAAAAATTTTAGTGCTTAAAAGAGTTGTTACCAACCCCTTCAAAGCTCTCCTATGCTCTAAGGATGAAGATTTGAAGAGAGATCTTGACAATTCTCCTAAAATGTGCCCTTCTCATCCAGCTATCTTAGAGGAAGAGGATGATATCATAAACACTTTTCTTAATGTTACTTTACCTTCTTTGTATGATGCCTCTCTAACTGAAAAGGTATTTATGGAAATTAACTTATCTTCTCCTAAATTTGGTCTTACCAATGGGGGCATGTTAGTACAACAAGAGGTTATGAGAACTTCTTCAAAAGATCTCCTTCCTAAGCATGAATCTTTGGAGAAAGATGTTCATTTCCCTCCTAAATAATTCTCCCCTCATAAGGTTCATTTTTTGTAAGAATATGGTATTTTCCCTACTTTTCTTAGTGAGGGCATTTCCTCTTTTTATTCCAACAAAATTCCCACTAGAGATGATGCATTAATGAGAAATGCTTTCCCTTCTCCTAAAGTTTGTCTTACCCCTAAAGATGCCCTAGAGAAAGAAGATGAAACCATGACCAATTTCCTTAATTCTCTCTCCCCTAAAGATCCTATTGAACACATTTTGAGGCAAGAAGATGACGTAAACACATGTATTGATGCTCTCCTTCCTAAGGATGCAAAATTAATGAACAATGTTATTCCTTCAATGACCTCATTATTTGGGATGAACCACTAGAAGAAGGTGTTGATTATTCTCTCCCCCATGAGAGAACCCTAGCCAAAGGGTATGAAATCATGATTGATAATGCCCTTGATAGCATCTCACCTTCCATTAATCTCAATCATTTTTCTCTAAAGGTAAAGCATCTCCCTCTCCTCAACTTGGTTATACTCATAAGGATACCCTAGTTCAAGATAATATGGTTAACATCTTTTTCAAAGATATCCCTCTCAATGGTGAGACTTTAAAGAGTATTGTTGATCCTTCTCCTAGAGATTCTACTCCACATGTAGATCCTTTTAATACTCTTTTTTTTGAAACATCAATGCCTACCCCTAGTCTCCCTCCTAAAATTGGTCTTATCCTTGATAACATTTTAGTACAAGAAGAGAATATCAACAATTCTTCCAATAATCTTGTTCATTCTTCTTCTAAGGACACCTTGGATATTCCTAAATCATCCTCAATCAATTTGATACATGTGAATGAAACACCTAATAAACCCCTCTTCATAGTGCAATGTTCTCATCCTTCTCAAAATTCCCCACATAAGCCTATCTTAGTGGTTCAAGGTGGTTATGCTAATGATTCTTTTTTCACTCCTAAGAAAACTATTATTACTCTGCAAGGAGGTTATCCTACTAAGAGCCCTTATGAGTATGCTAAGAAAATTACTGGAGAGATTTATCATAAAGTTACTCATACTTACAACACAAGAAACAATAGGTAACCTAGTCCTCCTCCAGTTATCCCAACTTCACTTTCTCCCTCTCAGTGTATTCTTCCACAAGCACATTGTATATCAAATCTTAGCAAGGAGTATGATCTCATTGAACAACTTAAAGCCACTCCTGCTAATATTTCTATTTGAGATTTTGTTCAAACTTCACCTGCTTATCATGGGATATTACAAGATGCTTTGAAAAACTTAGATGTCCCACCTACAGTGACACCTAATAGTATGCCCGCTTTGATTGATCCTACAAAAAAATCCAAAGCTCAAATTGTATTCACACAAGATGAGTTACCTTCTCCTGAAATTCAAAATTAATATGATCCTTTTATGATTGTGGTTATTATCAATGATAGTGCTATAAGACAAACCCTTGTGGACAATGGATCTGGCCTTAATGTTTGCCGTGTGGACTTATTGGATAAGATTAAAGTGGACCGTTCTCTCATCGAATCTCCTTCTCTTACTTTATCAAGGTTTTGATAATGTTGCTAAACAATGTCTAGGTTTCATAACCTTGCTTGTTATGGTAGGTCCTATTGTGTTACCTACACCTATTCATGTTATGCTTGGTAATTTGACATATAACCTTCTATTAGGAAAAGCTTGGATTCATAGCATGCAAGTTGTCTCCTCAACTTTTCATAGGCAAGACAAATTCATTTATAACAATACGACATATACCTTATTATCTGATACCAAACCTCAAGAACCAATAAAATCTAGATCTTCTTGTTTAACTACTTCCCATTCTTCTTCCAATGCTTCTAATTCTTCAAATACATCTACTTCCTTTAACGATGTTGTTCCTTCTAGTACTCCTGACTCTTCTACTCAATTGGAATCTCCTTCCAAGAATATATTTTTCCTGATGAAGTGCTTGCAAATGATGATTGGGGATCTCTAGACTTTACCCCTACTTTTATAGGAGAATATAGGGTACCTTGTAACAGATCTAAGACTAAGAAGGAGAAATCTAAGGAGGAACCTAAATAGCAACCTACTTTGTCTAAACAACTAAGTAACCATTTTGTGGCTACTTCTAATTCAAATGATTCTTCAAATCCTTCCTCTATTTCATATAGCATTGTTACCTATGAGGCACAACCATATCTTTCTGATTTGGCATCCCTTTATGGTCCTATTTTTCACATTTTAGCTAATAGTGGCTGTGATGGAAATGGTTGTGGCACAAATTAACAAGGACTTAAAGTTCCTTTAGAACATAATACACATGAAGCTTCATTTGGACTTGTATAATCCCTCTAATCCCACCAAATCATCTAAAAGACCATCTCTTAATTTTAATTCTATATTTAGTAGTGATGATGACCTCACCTCAATTAAATCATCTCCTACTTCTTTCAACATTCATCCCCCTCATAAGGAAATCTTGGTGATGAACACATCTCTTTATGAGTCTCCTCAAGAGATTTCTAATCCCACTTATGAGGCTTTATTTTCTACTCATTCTAAAATCCCTTCTTCTAGGAATAATGCTCTAATGAATTATACTTATCCCTCTCCTAAGATTTCTTGTGTGCAAGAGAAGTATGACTTAGTGGACTATTCTTCTCCTATAAATGTTTCTCTTTCTAAATACTTTTTAACATTCATCATTTTATACATGTTTTTAATCTCACTCATAGTAGAGCATTTGACATGTCATATTCAAAAACTTCATTCAATCTATATCATATCTTAAAATAACATTAATGGCTATTATGTTGCTCATCATTATGTGACATTGGTAGCTCACTTACTAGGGGCTCATTGTCATTCACAATGGTACAATTTCACATGCAATCATACTTTTGGAAGCAACATTATAGCCTATTTCTATACCATCTCTTATCCCTATATATATAGGGGGCAAGAGTGATTTCAAACATCTCTCCTTAAAATTAAAATTTCTCCTTTGTGAAGTAGTGTCTTCTATAAGGATTTCTTATTGATTGTAGAGGTGTATTCATATTGGAACAAGCATCCCTAATGGGGATCCTAAGTACAAATCCTTATTGGAACCTCCTCCTTGGTGGTGGAAGTCTTTGATCATTCATCAATTTCTTTTTTTTTCTTTTAGTAGTATCTTTTATAATAAACCCTTCTACTTTGTGCACATGCATATCCTAAACGAGGATCTCTTGCCTTCTTTTAGAAGAGTGTTGTTATAAATAATCTCTCTTTGATGTCATCTCAATCCTCTACTCTTTTCAAAAATATTGCATTCATTCATTCTAGAAGATGTTATATTTTTCTAAGACAACTCTTGTTGAAGGTAGGTGTCTTTTGAACAAAGATCGCTTCTCCTCCAAGTATATCCTTTACACTTATATAGAAAGATACATCTTTTCAACTATCTTATCCTTTCTTGAAGAGTATTCCCTCTCTTTCTTGGATTTATGACATTGTTGCATGATGGATATGTTCTTAGTGTCGAAGCTAGTTATCCTTTTTCTACTTGCACACACATGCACGAGGTTGATTGGAACTAATGGTTTTATCACTCTCCTCCCTTACATGGATCACCTAGACAGACTCTGGGGGCTAGTTTTCCATGTCCTTCTCTCCATGGATCGCCTAGTTTTAGGGGTGAGATGTCCATAGTTCATTTTATCTTCTCATGGATCACCAAAGTGTGTATTCAAGCTTTCTATCTCTTCTTCCTTTTGTTTGTATTTGTTTCCATTTAAATCTTTCATCTAGTATTATAGAGCTCTCAAATCCTCACACTCTTTATTTTGTTGGATTTGAGGCTTAGTTCTCTTTCTTACCAAATGACTCTCCATTAGTTTTTGATCTTGTATCAAATATTCTTGTGAACATTTTTCATCAATCTTCTTTCACAATTCGATGTGGTAAACATGATTCCCTATTTCAACTCACTAAAAGTAGCAAGCCAAAACAGGGGGGCATATAGCTACCCTCGAATTTTCATCACCTTCCTTAGTAAGCATTTAGGTAATTTTGTGATTCTATCTAACATGTGTTTTTGTAGGGTGCGGATCCTAACTGTGTACTCCAGATAACACTGGGGGCTTCGTCCGACAAATTGTGGATATATCCTTTTTCATGATGTTTACTTTTATGCACTTTAGCTTGCATATGCATGTAGTGTCATATGACCGTTAAAGTGGGGGCTAAATGTAGTGTCGTAAATTGTACACCCTTTCTAGGGTGGTACAATTTCACACTTAGGTTA
Source organism: Cryptomeria japonica (assembly GCF_030272615.1). Classification (NCBI taxonomy): domain Eukaryota; kingdom Viridiplantae; phylum Streptophyta; class Pinopsida; order Cupressales; family Cupressaceae; genus Cryptomeria; species Cryptomeria japonica. The sequence continues at coordinate 468,657,798 of NC_081410.1, forward strand.
CACCCTCCTTAGTGTGTTTGCATCTTGCATTATTATTTCCCTTTAAGCATTTAATTAAATCTAAAGTCATATTTCATCACTTCATATATTATAAAATTGGGCCCTTTACCCTAAGTGTGCCCCTTTTTATTTTATTCCTCCAATAAATCATTTAATCATAAACCCTAATTATGTCTTATTTCAATATTTAAGGCTCGATTTGCCATATCAAAACACCTTGAAATCAACTGTAACTTTGGGATTCACTCTAATATCGTCATATCTAATGGCCTTGAAAAAATTGCTGAAAAGTTGGTCTGACCATGTGCGTTCCCACCACCTTGGCTCTTTTCCTAAAATTTTGGGAGCATAATTCTATAATATTATAATTCTTAACCCCAAAATATTGGTAGGAAATTCAATTCCTAGGTCGGCCTAAAGGAAAAATTATGTTGAAATTAAGATCTAGGGTTTCATACATAAGAGCTCTCTTTCTTCATTTGAAGGAATGGATGGATCTTTCTAAGAATCTAAGAGAAGATTTTTGGAGCATAAGGAGCCCTCTATGTAGTGAAAGAGAAGCCTATGTGGAGTCTTCAACAACATTCAACAATACTCAACAACATTCATCAAGCATTTGTCAAGCATTCATCATCATTTAGGAGTCTTCAAGACATTGAAGAGTAATAGGAGATCTAGTGGCAATATCTCTCCCTTGGGGATTGGTATGATTTCATGTTAATTTCATGTCTTTGTATGAGCTTCTTTACATCAATTTGCATATTTACATTCATGCTTTAGTTCATTTAGCATATTTGGTTTGAAGCATTGTTATTTACATTCACATTTACATTTAGGGTTTACTCTCATGTGTAGGGTAGCTCTAGTTTCTTATCATTTTAGGATCTTGCATACACACAAGGTTCTAGCACACACATTTTTAGTATATTATTGACTATTTGTGGAGGTGGAAATCACCAAAATAGGGGTTTGACTAAGGCAAAACCCCATATAGCCACCCAAATCTTCCCTTTTCAGTTGCAGGTGCATAAACAAGTACCCGGAGGCACTTTCAGCTCAACAAAAGGCACATGAACTACCCAGAATTATTAGATCTACCTTAATCTGCCTAGGATAGGAGTGTGGAACCTTGGTCTTGCCCAAGAAAGTGGTTTTGTGCCATGGTCCCTCTTCTTTTTAGTGATTTTTAGTAGGTTGGAGCTTCAGGTCATCAAATTTGCAGTCTTTCAGTTGCAGCCTCTTGTCTGTAGAAACTGGACAATGTTATGGCACCCTAGTCCAAGTCAATTTTGTTCAATTTGTAGATTCAGGTACAAATACAAAATCCTCTCCCTTTCATGCTTTCAGTATCTCGGTTTTAGATCTACAAGTTTGTGCAATTTCGAGTTCATTTATGCTTCATTCTTTATCTCCTAGTCTAGTTGATCATTCAAACCCTAGTTTTTCTCATCATTTGCAACAAGATGAATAGAAACCCTAAGAGTTAATCCTTGGCTCTCTCTTTCTCACAAGAAGTAGCCATGGTGATCTATCTTCCTAGTCTCTTTTGTATTCCCAATGTGTTAGCAAAAGAGGGATTAGGTCCTAGTAACCCAGTCTCACTTTTCCCGCCCCCACACTTATTGTTGTTCCCTAATAGCTGCAACAAGTTAAATACCTTAATTGGGTAGGTCCTAACAGGCCTTAAACATTTAAGTCCCCTAATAGGGAAGCTCTCAAAAGAGTGTTAAATCCTCACATGAGATTGATCCTAATAGATCATCAAGCTCCTAATCGGGCTGCAAGGAAAATCCCCTAACTGAGCGTATTGTAAGCTCTTAATGGGGCTAAGCTCCTAACAGGGCATACTTCGAAAGAGTACAAATATTTGTGGGTGCCAACTCCCACCATGGTTTTTCCCTATTTGGGTTTCCACATCAAAAAATTATGGTGTTCATGTGTGGATGTTTTTCATGTGATGTTCTAGTTTATATTTCTGTCGTGCCCAAACTTTTGGGCTAAAAAAATGGAACAAATTTTTTTTTTTTGAAACACTTAAACCCTCAAAATAACCTACATTTAAAGTGAAATCAAATAAGTCTTGTCTTAACTAGGATGCAAATAGAATTGTTTTCTAAGGTTGGATTAATTAACCAACTCAAATAAGCGACATTAATTAATGGAGATTAATCAATCCCAAGAGGGTTGTCGCAATTTACTTAGTTAATTTACTTATCTTAATTAAGTTGTCATCAATTAAAATCGAGGGATAATTAGATATCTCAAATGCATATAAATCATTCTGACCTAAATAATGATAAAGCTATTTAAAATTAATTAATAATTTTCGTTTACAAATTTTTGCCAAATTAATCTCCACTTGACGACATATTTAATTAAATAAAAAAATTAGCTAAGAAATGTCCTTATTAAAATTCCTTGATAACATTACGTCAATAATGTGATAAGATAAATTGTGAAAATCGATTACGAATATGGCTCTGCATACGAAAAGTAGATTCAAGACATTACCATTTCTCTGCGAGCATCCTTATCCACCGCGAGGTATTCACCAAGGTTATGGAAATCGGTTCGCTGTTCTGGCTAGTCACACTAGGGCAGATGAACTTAGCAAGGTAAAATCTCAAACCATCGAGCAAGAAGCTTTCTTTGCAAAAACAAAGTATTCTCTTGGTGATTCGGCTAGGGCTCCCCTTCCTTCGCTCCAAGGCGGGGATCAAAACTGGCAGTCGGTAAGGCACAGAAATAATAAGGCAGTAGGGCAATCAAATTGTCTTATGTGAAATCCCAACCTTGGCTGGAAGGAAGGTTTTGTAAAACCTAATAGGTCAAACAGGCCCCCGACTTCTGTTCTCTTTATTGGAAAGTCCTTGGGTAAACTACCAAAAGCTAGTCCCAGTGGGATGATCATTGATATTGATACCCAAACACTAGATAAGTATCAAATGCATTGCAACGACATAATGTTTTTTGCATGATGGAAAGGTTGGGGGATCTCGACTGAACAAATCACTAATTGGGTGGTGTCTTCTCTCAATAACTAGGTAAAAATTGGCATCCTTCCTGATCAGTTCTTAGCTATTGAATGCAGTAATCAAAATTTAAGAAATTCACTGCTAAACGAGGGCTTATCAAAGTTCATGGGCTTAGGGTTTGACTATTGGGGATGGCAAACCCTCTTTCATCCTTCTCAATTAAATTCATGCATGGTCAATAGAGCTATATCACTCGAAAAAATTTCAGTAGAATTACGAAATAATGATTTTTTAAGAATTTTAGGGAACAAAATAGGTAAATTTGTAGAAGTTAAAAAATCAGCCCTAAGCTTCTTTAACCATCTTTTGATTGTTAACATGGATATTAACATTAAAACTATCAAACCCGTAACACTAAAATGTGATAATCTATGTTTATCCCTTGAATTACCCTTCTACAATGGTCCTTTCAAAGTTAAAAGGCCAAGGAAGACCCCCTTTAAAAATGCTTTCCCTAAATCAATTTCCAAGTCAAGAATCATTCCAATTAGATTTGTGGAAGGAGGGGGTTTCTCCATTGAGGGTTTTAATAATACTAGCACTAATCACCCTGCGACGGTTTTGTGTCATCAGAGATCCCAGTTAAGACCTTATGTTCTCCTCCCCAACCACTGTCTTCTGTCAATCCCCCTATAGGTTACCCTTCTCTCAGGGATCAAGACTTGGAAGAGGGGGAAATTTGTGAGTGGCTCCCCCAGACAGAATATCCTGGTATGACAAATATGTTACCATCTTTCTCTCTTACCCCACTAGAGAGAGAGAGCTCCTCAAAACCCTCCCCTCTTTAGAATCTCACCATCCCAGCTTTATCAAAAGAGAAAGATAATCCTCCATAGGACCCAGCAAGGGCTTCTCGACAGAATCAACCATTCTCCCCAGTCTCAAGTCTGAAGGCCCCTCTGGGGGAAGAGGCTTGCCCTTCTTCGCTAAGGGTTGACCCTGTTACAACTGTAGTATCTGAGAGTGATCGCGTGTCTAAGGAAGTTGACATCATTGCCAATTTTATAGGGGAAGAAGTAGTAAATGACCTTATGGATCAATTGGCTGATGAAATCTGTGATGATGAGAAATTGGAAAGATAAAGGGATCTCCTTGTTAATAATCTAGTAAATATTACTAGAGTTAACTTAGAAATAGATGAACTCTTTATAGCATCAGAGAACTTGGAAAATCAGCAACCTAACACCCTAGGCATTCTCTGCTCTGTTAAAAGCAAAGACTCTCCGGATTGTGCTAGATTCAATAAAAGAAGGAGCAAGAGATCCCTTATTGAAATGAGATTAAAGGATGGAGAAGCTAGAGGTTAGTCCAAAATATCTACTCTTTTTAATGTAGGGGAGCAGAATTTCCTCCCCATAGAGCCATGAAAATCATAACATGGAATGTTAGGGGTTTGAATGCCCCTAACAAAAAATGCATCTTAAAGCGTTGTATCTCTAATTCTAAACCTGACTTAATGTTAATTCAAGAAACAAAAATGAACGCATTTGAGATTTCCCTCTTTGAGCAAAAACTAGGGGCTAGACAACTAAAACACTCCCCGGCCACAGGCACCTCAAGGGGTTTAGCTATCATTTGGGATTCTAGAACCCTTTCATTCACACCTTTAGAGATTAAGCAAAATTGGATAGGAGGAGATGTAGTAAGTTATAAAAATAACCTTAATTTCAAACTAATTAACGTATATGGCCCCATCCAGAATAAGGATAAGGTGAAGGTATGGAAGGAACTTGAGTCCTTTCTAAGAAGTTTCCTGAATGACCTAAGTATCATTGGCGGAGATTTCAATGCCATTACTAAGGTATCAGACAAGAGAGGAGGAAGTAGCAAGCTTCCTCCTTCAGCTGTAGATTTCAATCTCTAGATCAATAGGAACTCCCTGTTGGAAATCCAGACGGCACTAAATGCCTTCACTTGGAACAATAGAAGATCTGGTTTTTGTAATATTGTAGAGAAACTTGATAGGTTCTTTATCTATGGAGGGCTCTCAGAGCTAAATTACTCCCTGAAGGCAGAGCCTCTCCCTTTATCAGGATCGGACCATTTCCCACTCCAATTAAACTTATCATCTGACCATGCCCCTAAAAAATGCCCCTTCAAATTTGAGAATATGTGGTTTAGAGATGACAACATTCTAAACTTACTTGAGAAGTGGTGGAAGAGTTGCATTTTCTCAGGTTTGAAGATGTTTATTGTTGCTAGTAAGTTAAAGCTTATAAAAGGAAGCTCTTAGAGTGGAATAGGACCAATTTTAGTAACATCTTTGACAAAGAAACCCTAATAAAGAATGATATCAATAAGGTTAGCACTGAGGTACTTGAGAAGGGGATGGATGAACATCTTTTCCTTAAGGAAAAGGACCTACTCTCTGAGTATGAAAAGATACTATCTTACGAAGAGATCTTCTGGAAACAAAAATCCAAGGAGACTTGGCTGAGTGATGGGGACCGGAACACCAAGTTCTTCCACAATAACACCAAGCAAAGGAGAGGGGTCAACCGAATCTCTAAGATCATGAACATCCAAGGATCCATCCTGTCTAAACTAGATAAGGTTGCGTCTGAGGCAGTTAAGTTCTATGAGAATATCTTAAACAATCTTGAAGGCTCCAACCTTAGGGGCCAGCTCGATATTATTAAGAATCTCCCGAAACTCATTATCGATGACCACAACCAAGCCCTATTAAAGAAATTCTCAGTGGAGGAGGTTAAATCTATCCTCTTCAAGATGAATCCAGATAAGGCTCTGGGCCCGGATGGCTTCCCCACTAGCTTTTTCCAAAAATGCTGGGGTTTTATGGGAACATAAATCATGGATGCCTTAGAGGGGGTAAGGAATTCGGGTAAGATTCTCAAAGAAGTCAACAATACCTTCCTTTCCCTCATTCCAAAAAAAGAAGACCTAGAGAGCTTTAATGACTTCAGACCAATTGCTCTCTGAAACACTCTATATAAACTCTTAACTAAAACCTTAGCAGCTAGACTCCAGAATCTCCTCCCCTTAATTATTAGTGATGAATAAACTGGCTTTGAAATGGACAGATCAATCTATGACATGGTTATCATTTCCTAGGAAGCCATTCATTCGATTCAGCTCAACAAATCTCTGAGCATGATAATCAAATTGGACATAAGTAAAGCTTATGACAAAGTTGATTAGCGCATCCTATGCAAATGCTTGGAGGCCTTTGGCTTTTCCAAAACCTGGGTCAACCTTATCTTCGAATGCATATCCACCCCTAGATTCTTGGTTCTGGTTAATGGCTCCCCGGAAGGTTTCTTTAGTAGCTCGAGGGGGCTCAGGCAAGGTGATCCTATGTCCCCCTTCCTTTTCATTATTATGGTTGAAGCCCTAGGCAGATCTATTTTTGTGGCCAAAGAGAAGGGAAGGATTCAAGGTATTCCCATCACTAGTGGCCTCCCCCCCTTCACCCACCAACAATTTGTTGATGACACAATGCTTTTTGGGCAAGGTGGCTCAGGGGAGGCTCGTGCCTTCAAAGACATCCTTAATTCCTACATGTTGGCCTCGGGTCAAGAGGTTAATCTAGCTAAATCTGTAGTTTTTTTGTTCAACATAGACCCCCTTTTAGGAGAGGAAATCTGCAATGTCCTAGAAATTAGTCAAGGATCCCTTCCCTGCAAATATCTAGGCATTCCCCTTGATAGAGGTAGGAGACCCTCAAATTTATGGGACAACTTAGTGGACAAGATCAAGTCAAGGATTAGTACTTGGAAAGGGAAATGGCTCTCTTCGGCCGATAGGGCTACTTTGGTTAGATCAGTCTTATCAGTTATGCCCATTTTCTAGCTCTCCCTCCAACGATTGTCTTCTTCCAAACTTGTTGAGATCAACAAGCATCTCAAAACTTTCTTTTGGCAAGGTGATAATAGCAACCACAAAATCTCACTCATTTCTTGGGATAAGATATGTACACCCAAAGAGGATGGTGGTGTTGGCATCAAAAACCTATGGGATCAAGGTAGAGCCTTGGGGGCCAAGCTGGTTTGAAGATTGTTCAGATCTCCTCACCTCAAATGGGCAAGATTACTAAACCTCAAATACCTTAATGGAGATGATCCAATCCAAATCTTTAGGGAGTCCAACCCTCCCAGAGGTTCCTGCCTTTGGAATTTTATGCTCGATTGCAGGAAGATTATCTCTAACAGGCTAACTTGGAACCCGGGTTCCGGGGACAAAGCCCTCTTCTGGTCAGATTCTTGGGGAGGGTATAAAGCCATTGAAAACATCCATGACTTTAGGGTCACCTGGGCCCTTCTTGAATCACATAGAGGACTCTTGCTAAATAGTTATCTCTCCCCTTCAAAGGAAGGGGCTGGTTGGCAATGGATCGAAAGGGATGATGAAGCCATCTCGGAGAGGGACAAGCATAAACTTTTGTCAATTCTTAATTATAGGAACTTTGTCTTAAGTCATGATGAGGATAAGCTCGTATGGGAGGGCTCCTTAAGAGGGGAATACAATTCCAAGGATGGGTATTCTCACATATCCAAAGCAGTTTTAAGACCTAAGTCAAAGCTTCTATTGAATCTTTGCTGGGATAGAAACTGTCTGCCTAAGGCAGGTATTTTCTCTTGGCTAGTGATCCAAAGCAAACTCCTCACTGTGGACAAATTTAGGCATATGGGATATGAGGGTCCTAGTAGATGTCCTCTATATGAAGTAGAGGAGGAGGACACCAATCATATACTCCTTAACTATCCCTTTGCTCATCAATGCTAGATTTGGTTCACCAATAAACTTGAATGGTTTGCAGCCTTTCCCAACACCATCTTAGGGATTCTCATGGCCTGGCCTCTCTTTAGGCGTGGATGTCTCTTTGAAGGTTTATGGAGAGCTCTTCCATCATCCATAATGTGGGAACTTTGGAAAGAAAGAAATAGGCATCTCTTTAAGAATGAAAAACTAGATGCCCTAAGAATCATCAATAAGATAGAGTCAGCTGTCACTGAGCTTGTGAATAATAGACTTACCTTAGGTTCACTAAAAAATGCTTCTATATCTTATTGGGATGAAAAGATGAAAAAATGATGGAATGGCTTGTCCTTTCCTCCCTTTGTAGGAGTAGGCCCTTTGGCCAGCCTTCGATCAAGGGTGACATGTAGATGGAAGCCCCCTAGTGAAGGGTGGTTGAAGCTAAACTTTGATGGGGAAGCTGGGATTGGATGCATTGTTCATAACTGGGAAGGCAAGGAAATAGCATCCCTTACCTCTTTAGTTGGCATCAACACAAACAATTGGGTAGAATTGATGGCCCTAGTGGAAGGCTTGCTCTTATGCAGGAAACTTGAAGTTAAATGCTTAGATATTGAGGGAGATTCGGCTATAATTGTCAATGCTCTAAGGAAAGGGAGCATGCCTAATTGGAAACTTAATACCTTTCTGACAAAGGCTATAGACCTATGCAAAGGTCTTGATAGGTTTATAGTTAATCATATCTATAGGGAAGGCAATAAAAGGGTGGATGAGCTAGCCAACTTGGGGGCTGATGGCATCAAGCTCCTATCTATGCCAACCTAAGACAAGGTCCTCCTCATGGCCCCAGTATCCGTCCTCATGCCTTCCCTCCCCTTACATCTTGCTTGTCTGGATCTTAGCTACCTCAGATTAGCTCCATACTCAAACCTTCCCCTGAACCCTGCAGTTCAGATAATCATTAATATTATATATATATATATATATATAAGCATATCTAGATAGTTTACATATCCATATTTAGATCTATAAGGAGATTCGGTGCTATCTCAAACTTTCTCTAATATATATATATGGGAGTATGCATATATATAGATATATATATACATGTATGGATATATATGTGTGTGTGTATATCACACATACACAAACACATACATACATTCATACATAAATACACATATACAGATATATATATATACAATCATATGTATGTATGTATGGATGTATGTATGCATGAATGTATGTATATACCTACATACACATATATATTTCTTTAGATATATATGTACATATACACACACACACACACATATATATAAAAATATATATACATATATAGTTACATATATATATATATATATTTATTAAGATATAGACTTATATATATACACAAATATTTTCAAGCATATTTATATCTAGGTAGGTTCAGATCTTGGCAAGCCTATCTTTAGATTGACAGTCATCTCTAATTGCTCAAATCCTCTAAGTCGCTTATCCATATATTCTCAGAGCCATTGTTTAAATATTCAATTATTTATGTAACCTTCTAGGAATATCTCCTCTTACCTTCATTCAGATAGGTTTTAAAGATTCATACAGATACTTTGTGATTTATTTTGCCTCATTTTCCCTTTCTTACTTGGGTACACCTAAATGTAGCCTTATAGTGTCCCGCTGCCCTATCTAGATAAGCTTGAGGACTAGCAGGAGACTAAACCATACATTAATAAGTATAGGTTTATAAACATGATTTCATATTTTATCTAAGTATATGTGGCATGGATATAAAGCTAATATTATTAATGTAAAGGTGGCCTTCCTCTAAGACTTAAGCCTTTCTAGTTATCTACCTCTATATTTTCCATCTTCCGAACCCCTATAGTTGTAGAGCTTCAGTTTCCGTATGAAATATTATTGTCAGACATCACACGTCAGCTTCCTTTCTTGATCAAGGCCTTTTGACGGCTCTTTGCGAAGTCGAGTTTATGTCCCTGCAGTGATGGGACAATTGAGTACCCTTCGCTTGATGGCTGTAGTCGTTAGTAATAATGATCTTGCACCTTGAAATTTGCACTCCATGTTTTTTATTTACTCTTTAGTAGTTGCTCATTATGCAGCTTTAAGAGTGCGAGTCCTATTTTAGAATGCTAAGTTTCTTTCTGTTAAGCTACAATGGATACGACCCTCAGGCTTTTGGGGCTGAAACATCAGATGGCCTTCGTCGGTGAGATCAAGGATGACAAAAGAGGTATTCTTGTCCAAAAGAACCCTTTGATCTCTGGAGCGGTAATGAAATTTCTAGGGAGGGATTTCATTATGAACGAGGACTGAACCAGAGAAAACTCAGATATTGCAGCTATGTTTTTAGCCCTTGCAATGCATTTTGAGAAGGATAGGGACATAGTGGTGAAATTATGAAAGAAGGTCTTCATTAAAGACATTCTCGGTGAATTAGAACGGGTTATGGTCAATATAGATGAAGAACTCACAGCTCCCAAACCATGGGACTATGATATCCTTATCAGAAAGAATATCCCAGTTCCTCACTCCCCTATTCTGGTAATTGAAGACCTGTTGGCTTTTGAATCTTAGCACTCTATTAGAAGTAGGAATTTCCTATTTCTCTCTTGGATTATCCAAGTTAAGAAACCCCCATGTGAGAAGTGGTTGCAGAACTATTTGGAGGTGGAGAATATCACGATCATCCCTGATCATGTGCCTCTCCCTCGTTCCCCTGTTGCCCTCTCAACAGATGCACCAGAGAGCTCCGGGCCTCGCCCTCCCCACAAGATGAGCAAGAAAGGATTAAGGCCCTTGGAATGGCATTCTTTGAGGATGAGGTTACGTTATCAGAAATAATCCTTTTTTGTTTTAAGCAGTTATAGAATACTTAGAGGCAATATGCTTAACAACCTTTTAAATCTTTTGAATAGGAATGTCGCATAGATGATCTTTCAATACTTTTCCAATGGACTTGAGATGGTTTTGCCTCTTGCTGTTTTTTGATTCATGAAGACATGAAGCTATATATCCATAAGTAATATATAGATATGTGATTATGATTATATAAAGGCATAATGTGGATCTTTCAATCTCTGTTTTTCTGAAGAAATCTGCTTTCCTGGGTCTTTCTCATGCTTCAAGGATAAATATGGGGGGAAGTGTTAATTATGCTTTGAGGCTTTGATTATAAGGGTTTCTTTTTTCTCTGATACATCTCCTTTTATTGGTTGTCTCAGTTTCCAATAGTCATCCTATGCCCTTCATGAGCACAATCTCATTCTACAGATATATACTCAGATATTTTATAAATACATATATATATTCATACTTATATATATATATATATACATATATACATATATGTATATATACATATATATATACACATATATAGTCATAAATACATATATATACATATATATACATATATATATACATATATATACATATATATATACATATATATATATATATACACACACACACATATATATATTCTCTGTTATCTTTCAAGAATATTTATAAGCATTAACCTATATAACTATATTTACATAAAGTAAGGTAAAATTGTTCATGTTCCTTTTTTCTATTCTTGCCTTCTTCTAAATATCCAGTCTCTAATGCATACTTCACTCCTCTCCCACCTTGCAATCTTATTTTCTTACTAGGGTATAACTCTTGATAGCAAATCAGGGTCATTTTTCCAGGAGATATTCTTGCCACTAAATGTTTGATTATACTGGTGATTCAAAGTAGATTACTAAATCTAGTAAAACAGGATTTTATCTATAGTTAACAATGATTGGGGTAAAATAGTAATGTGTATCGAATCTTTAAGACAAATGTTTATGTAGTCATATTGTAGCATTATGTTTTGTATACCCAATAATTCGTATATTTACTTTAGATATTAACAAAGCAATTGAACGTATGCATTTACTAGTATTTACTCACACTGATGATATATATTTTAGAATGCAAATCAATGAGAGTAATTCTAGTGCCACTTGCTGAATTTCTATATTTTGCTATCCGACTGTCATATCTTAAGACTATGGTTTAAACGTGGCTAACATGCAAAACTCAGGGTCTGGACATAAATTTATATCTAGCATGGTATAATCATAGTCCGTCATCTTCTCTACTATAAATGATAGGGAAAGGGAGGAGGGACTGACTGAATCCCATTTACCTACTTTTGTTATTGTAGCCTGGATCTCATCCTTCTCAAGGATCGCATCCATGAGCATTAACAAGTGTTGGTAAGTTGGAGATCCCTTATCTGGTTGGGTCTCAGGTTGATCACTAAGATAAAAGAATCTGGAAACCTAGCTCAGTTTTAAGTTTTATATCTCTTATTTATTCTATGAGGATAGGTTTCACGGGATAGTTTATTAAGGTATCTCTCTAGATGGACAGTTAAAATTTCATTTATGATAATGGATTGATCGATACTAACAAATCTGCCTAGTGTTTGAGTAACTAACCATGCAGGCCAAACAGGTTTACCCCGAGCAATTAAGGGATACTATATACAATCAAAGAACATCTTCAAAGCCATGCAGGTGGAAGTTAAGGGATAAATGATTTCTAAAATTTGTAAATTAGGGCTTGTAAGGGAGGGGTAAAATAGAAACACCCCCTCCTGATCACCCTGGCCTGGGGTGTTGTTGTATTAAAATCTGGAATTTTTGTATATTAAGTCAGGACTAGCTGGACTATGGTCCCAAGCAAGGCCAGAGGTTTTCTCGCCTCCACTCTTTCCTACTGGTGCCCGCACGAGTGGAGTAATGTAAACTTCAAAATAATTAATAAAATTCTTGGCCTCGGCCTCTTACCGATCAAAAAAAAAAATAATGCGATAAGATAACTATATAAAATTTAATAAAATAAATTTAAATAGGTCTTCTACTTAACCCCAAATATGTAAAATTAATTGTATATATACCTATATGTAGAAAATATAGCATATATATAAATTATATATATATAAACAATTTGGGTAAACAATCTTTATATTTTAACCTATATATACATGTATATTTCTTTTAATAAAAAGAACCAACTATGCCAATTAAATATTATCATGCAACTATTAAATAACCTTAAATTTTAAGTTATAATTTAAAAACTTAATTCAAATTCCCCCTCATATTTTACATGCAAACCCTAAGTTTAAAAATTATAATAAAGACTAAAATTCAAATCCTTCTTTTATGTTTATATGCTAACCCTAACCCGAATATGGGCTAGGTTGCATTATTAAAATACTCCTATTATTAAAATGTTAACCCTAACCCGAAATTGGGTTAGGGTTGCATATTCTGTCTCTTTTCCTATTTTCTTATACCCTAACCCAAATTTGGGTTAGGGTTTAATATATTTATTATTTTTTTGTGTGTGTGTTTGTGTGTTTTGTGCAGGGCCGAACTAGGGCAAGGTGGCGGCCATGGAAAGGCGGAGGCCGAAGGAAGGTTAGGCATTCATGGTGTAGGCTCCCCCCGGTTACCACTATGTTTACACATAGTGGCAGGCGGTGCCATCCACTGTGTGCACCCATAGTAGCGGCTGGTGTCATCCACTATGTGTAAGCATAGTGGCGGCCGTGGGTCATCCACTGTGTTTACACACAGGGGCGGCACCTCCCGCGTCGACCACCGTGTTGGCATATGCACACTCCAATGAGATATTGTAGGTGATTAAAGGTTTTGTCATTGATGGAAACCTTACAATCCTATGACACTGGCAAGACAATTTACCGGCATCGGCAAGGTCAGACTCTACACCGGCACACAAAGACCACCGGCAGTAAAAGGAAGCATAGCAACATAGAAGCCGACAGGGATTTTGTTTGTAATATATTTTGTTAATTATTGTAAAATCATTGTAAGCCGACTTGGCAAGTTGTAAAATGACTCATATATATAAGAGATCATTGTAGAACATTTTGTAATAGATGGAAGGAAATATATAGGCAAAATAAGGCAGACCTATTATGCAAATTATAGGTTAAGGGTTTATGTATGAAGCAGAGCTATAAACTGGTACTGGTCTAGCATAGTATATGCTATTTTGAAGCAGTACAAGACATTGGATTTATATAATCCATTTTGTAAGTCAATGAGACTTTCCATTTTGTAATTGAGCAGTGAGCTCTAGGCACTTGGCCTTCTTGCATGTGCAGGCCCCTCTTGTAGCAGTAATATTCTCTTATTGGTCAGTAAGTGAATATTGTGGGTCACAAATCCCACCAAGGTTTTTCCCACACCGGGTTTCCTCGTTAAACTAATATGTTATGGTGTGTTTTTCATGTGGTTGTTGTTATCTCTGTTTATTGCATTATTTCTTGTTTACTGGTATACAATATTGATATGCTCTACATGTTTTAAGTTAAGAAAATCTTATAACCGGTTAGATACTGATTCACCCCCCCCCCCCCCCCTCTCAGTATCTGTGGGAATCCTAGCAATTGGTATCAGAACTTGGTCCTCTATTTTCAGAAGCCTAATAGCTTGAGGAAGATCTTGACACTGGTAGAGATGGAAAACTTGATGAAGCAATTAGAAGCGGCTCTCTCAAACTATGATGCAGAAAAATTGAAAAATATCAAACTTGAAGATTATCTAAAGGCTACACAGTATATTATTCAAGAACTTCAAGAAAATCTTACCATTGCAAGGAACAAGAAAAGAGAACTTTGTGAAAAGACGCAAAATGAGAATGATGAAAAGGAAACTCTTAGTGATCTAATGAATAAGCTTAAACAAGAAAACATGACAACAAAGAATGAGATGCAGGATATGACTATGAGATTTTGTAAAGAAATTGAAGATAGAAAGAAGAATGAAGAAGACCTGACTAGAAGACTGAATGATGCTACAAATGAAAACACAAGACTTGTTATGAAAATGATATGTTGAAGATAGATCTGATGCATGCACAGAATGACTCAAATAAACTCATGAGACAAAAAGGTATCTTGGAAGGAGAACTGGCTGCTGCAAATCAACATAAAGAAAAATTCAAGAAAAGCTCAGAAGAACTTGGTGACTTGTTGAAGAATCAAAATCCTAATGGTGACACTAATGGTCTTGGCTGTGAAGCTGGTGAAAGCTCTGTTACTACAAACACACAGGATCAAGGCAAACTGGTAAGACAACCTACTACTTATAAATTTAATGGCAAATGCTTTAACTATAACAAGTATGGTCATAGAGAAAATCAATGTAGATCTAGAAATTATCAGAATACCAATAGACCCACCAATCAATGTTCAAAATGCAACAAAGTTGGTCACAATTCAAATAATTGTACGATGAATGTAAGATGTTATGTTTGTGGAAGATTTGGACACTTATCTAATCAATGCAAAACAATAACTGGCATAGGTTATGGAAAAGCTATTCGGAAAAATAATGTTACTTGTTATGGCTGTAACAAGATTGGACATATTGCAAAATTTTGTAGGAGCAAGTCCTCACCGGTAAATAACAAAGGTCCTAGTTTGAAAGGTAAAGAAAAAGTTGAAGAAGTAAAGAAGGAATTCTCAAAACAATGGATTAGGAAATCAAATCTAAATGGTGATAGGAACACTCCTCCACCGGTAGAATAGAGTAACACTCCACCAACAGAAGAGAGTAACACTCCATCAATAGGAGACTCTTCATCTAACTGAAGAAAATTCCCTTGAGGGTTTGGCAATCAAATGTGAAACTTGCTATTATTCCCTTAATTGATGGTGAGAAGTTGAAATTACTTCCATACCGACAGATAAGTTAAGTCATTACTTAACCAACAAGCATTAAATGTGGTGGTTGGCAAAATTAACATTATAAATCAAGTGTTTTGGCTCCAATTTCATTTCACCGAGCATTCAAACCTTCGAGAGCACGAAAATTCTAGAGAAAAGGCATTTCAAGCAAAGAAGTGAAGCATTTCAGTAAGAAATCATTCCTAAGTCAGATAAAGGTATTTATAATCATGGCTTCTTCATCTGTTCTTGAATCCATAGCAAACCCTACTGTAGTCAAAGTGATTAAATGCCCTAGACCCGTATTTCAGTTAGTTCCTGAAATTGCCAAGAAAGATGATAATGTTGGTGCTTTTTCTCAAATCCCTAAAGGAGTAGTTTTTGCTGAAGACCCTAGAATGTACATACATTGTCACATAGAAAAATTAGGTGATGAGGAAATCAAGAACATGTATAAATCAGTCATCTATGATGATTCTGGTAATGTTAAACCTGAGCACAAGATAGTTGAAACCCTAGGTTTCATTGAAATTCTCAATATTCCGGATTTTCCTAAGGATGTTATAAGGATAGTTTTAAGTAGGGTACATGGTGCATTCTTCTGGCTAGACTCAGTTCACAAAATCACTAGAGAGGCAGTAAAAGTTGTGACAGGACTACCTTCTACTGGTAACAAGCCTGATAAGACAAAGAAGGTCTCAAATGACCTAGTGACTAACCTAACAGGTGCAACATCTGATAAGAGATCTTTAAGAGTAAATGATGTAACCGACATCAATGTCAGATTCATTAGCATGATTTTAGGCTAGAAAACCACACATGCAAATAGGTATTATCATTCTCTAGCCTATGCATAAAGAGTGCTTATGACATGATTAATGATAATGCAAAAATAGATGTGTTGAAAGATGAACTAATTGACAACTTGGGAATGATAAAGAAAGACAAAAAGGGGACATTTAGATTTGGAAACCTACTTGTCTATTTAATGCTACACATAACAAAACAAGTGCCCAGTATCGGTAACAAAAATCTTGGTTTTGACATACCAGTAGGCAAACAGTTGTTAGATTTACTAAAAAGCATGGGAGAGAACAAAGAAAAGAACATAGATGAGTACTTTCAAGCATTGAAGGCTCGGATGAAGACAAGAGTCAGACTATCACAAGAAATTGTAAATAAGTATAAGGATGAAATCTATTTTGTTATTAAGAAGGATGAAATTTGGATGGAGGCAGTTGTCCCAAGAACCATTTGGATTACTGAAATGGGGTATGAAACTGATGATCACATAATTGAAACATATTCAAAAGCCCTCCTAGAAGCACCTAAGGAACCTAAAGAAGAGGTATTTGGCAGTACTGAGACTATTGAAAACCAAATTCAATCAAAGAAAAGGGTTAAGAAGGATGAAGCAATAGTTAGAAGAGGATCCAGAAAAGCAAAAGCTATTAAGGATGATGAACTCAAACAAACTAGTATTACTGAAGATGAGTTAGAAACACTTCAACCGGAAACTCACCTTTCACCGGTTGGAAATTCTTCAGAAAGTGATATACCAACTGAATTTAAAAGAGTTGTGAGAAAAAGGAAACCTTCACCGGTATCTACACCTTCTCCTAGAAGAACCAGACAGAAACAACAGGCAATAAAGCCCATAGCTAGGAAATTGACTCCAAAGAAGAAGTTAACACCCAAGAAGAAGACTCAACAAACCATTGCTCCAATTGACAAACTTCTAAATGAAATAATAGAGGATGGAAAGCTAAAAAACATCAATAAATTATATGATTCATTATCAACTGATGACAAGGAAAAAGTTGAAAACAGTGTAATCCTACACTTGGACATTTACAAGAAATTTCTAATGCAAGTTGTGGATGAATTACCGGTAGAACTATTCAAAAGACTTGAAGCTAGAAGGCAAGTTGTTGTCGAGCTTGATAAGAAAATAAAAATTGAAAAACTACTTGCTGTATATCTAGTCAACTCACCAAATGTGATAGATAAACTAATCTCTAAGGCTAACTGGTCAGTATTTTCAACTGCACACCGACATGTAGCACTTATGGCTGGTAGAGTGAATGAGGTTGCAGAGGAAATAGCTAATGCATGGGCCATATTCCTTGTAGAAAAGGAAAAGCAGGAAGAATATCGAAATCCTAAACCCATCAAAGTATACCAAAAATATAAGGATAAGGGAAAAGGTAAGGTTGGTGGACCACCCAGCATAAAAATAATCGATAACTTATCCCCACCGCCTCTTGATACTCCATCGGTAGTTACCACAAACAATCAACCAGCTAGTGAGAGTATGAACATACCACAAGAGGACACAAATTCCAATTCTGAGGTGTTATATATAGTGGACATTGACACTTAGAAAATCAATATTGTGGTAGATAAGGATTCAATAGGAAAAACAGATGTGGAAAGTAAGCCACCAGTAACAGATAGCTCAGAAGGTAAACCAACAGGTGACAACACTGAGAAATAGTCAGAGCAACATGCTCCTTCACAAGAATAGGTTCATACAGAGAGAGTGCCATCGGCATCAACTGAGCAATCCAAACCTTTGCTTAAAGAAATGGAAACACAAAGTGACCTACCAGAGGTCACCACAAGAAAGGAAATTGCTCCCACCAGTGGAATATAGATTGTTGGTTCATCAAATGCAGAATTCAAACCAACAAATGTGACAGAAGTTCTTTGGATTCCATCAAGAAGATAACAGAGTGTAGCTCACAAGCATACAAGGCAATTGATGACACAATTCCAATTTTGAAAATGATAGCACCTAAGTGTAATATAGATAATAAAGATTCTTTAGGTCAACTTGACACTTTGTCTAAGTATATTACTGACAACACTGTGATAGTTGAACAAATAAAAGAGGAAGCATTCAAGGAAAGAATAGAGAAAGAAAAACACAAATTCTTTGAGGAGGAAATAAAGAAGTGTACAAGACAATTTGACACTCTTTTACCGGAACTGTGTAATACACTGAAGGAATTTAAAACTTTGTACAGGGATACATGTAAAACTAACTTTTTGACAGTAGATATAGACAAGAAAATTAGAAAGGTACAGGAGGAAATAAATCAACTAGTTGATAACTTCATTAATTCATCTGATTCATTATCAGTTTTTGAGCTGAAAATAACAGGTTTTGAGGAAGAACTACTAAAGTTGGAAAGAGAGAAGGAAAGAATAAAAGGAAAGTCTAAAGATCTAAAATGGAGACTTAGTCCAAAATTGGACTACCTTGCCTCCTTAATAAAAGAAATATTTGATGCTTTGATTCAAGGGAAGAAAACACTGGCAGAGCAAATTCAACACCTCACCGGTACAGTTCAGAGGACTGAGGCTGCAATAAAAGACAACAAAAAGTTCATTGAGAGCCTAAATCTAGTTTTGGCAGATATTTTTCAGATTGTAACCAATTGGTTACAAGGATGAAATAGGAAACCACACTCATTGACACTTTGACAACCTTTGTCATTGATGCCAAAGGGGGAGTAGTGGAATGAGAAAAATAACTAGCAAATGACTCACCATCTCAGGGGGAGCACATATTCTTTTGGTACACAATTTTTGGCAAGATAATTCTGGCAGATTCTTTTTGGATAACAATTTTTGGATTTTTCTCATGAGTGTTGCCATCAATGCCAAAGGGGCAGATTGTTGGCAAATGCACACTCCAATGAGATATTGTAGGTGATTGAAGGTTTTGTCATTGATGGCAATCTTACAATCCTATGACACCGGCAAGACAATTTACCAGCACCGGCAAGGTCAGACTCTACACTGGCATAGAAGCTGACATGAATTTTGTTTGTAATATATTTTGTTAATTATTGTAAAATCATTGTAAGCCAACTTGGCAAGTTGTAAAATGAATCATATATATAAGAGATCATTGTAGAACATTTTGTAATAGATGGAAGGAAATATATAGGCAAAATAAGGCAGACCTATTATGCGAAATATAGGTTAAGGGTTTATGTATGAAGCAGAGCTATAAACCGGTACTGGATCTAGCATAGTAGATACTATTTTGAAGCAGTACAAGACATTGGATTTATATAATCCATTTTGTAAGTCAGTGAGACTTTCCATTTTGTAATTGAGTAGCGAGCTCTAGGCACTTGGCCTTCCTGCATGTGCAGGCCCCTCTTATAGCAGTAATAGTCTCTTATTGGCCAGTAAGTGAATATTGTGGGTCACAAATCCCACCGAGCTTTTTCCCACACTGGGTTTCCTCATTAAACTACTGTGTTATGGTGTGTTTTTCATGTGGTTGTTTTTATCTTTGTTTATTGCATTATTTCTTATTTACCGATATATAGTATTGATATGCTCTACATGTTTTAAGTTAAGAAAATCTTATAACTGGTTAGATACTTATTCACCCCCCCCCTCTTAGTATCTGTGGGAATCCTAACACACTATATGTAAACATAGTGGCTCAGCTCGTGAGCCATCCACTATGTTAACACACAGTGGTTCGGCCCGATACCGCCCCCCCAAATTTTGTTTATTTCCTTATTTTGGGGGGGGGTTTAAATATATATGTGTGTGTGTGTGTGTGTGTGTGTGTGAATGTATATATATGTATATATATATATGTATATACATACATACACATATATATATACATATATATAAATATCAGTCTCTAAGGGTTAAAAGCTCTATTTTTTTTTTTTTTGACAGAACATGCAGGAATAATTTAAAATATAGATAGCTTAGAAGACCTATATATTTCATTTCTTGCTAAATAAATGTAGAGTAAGATTTTAATTTTCACATGACTACCAATATTCTGTTAGCTAGGTTATCTAGGCTCTAAATATACAGCATTAAATTTATTAGAACTGTCAGATTTAACAGTTAAATATATAAAAAAGAAAAGGCTCATTTCTTTGATTTTCTAGATCTGTGAATGCTCCTATATTTCTTTTCATTTTTACAAACATATAACAAAAGGCTTTGTAAACTAACGGGTTTATCTACAACAATTTCTTTTCTACAACTTTCATTTCTTTACTAAAATTGCAAGGATACAAAATAACAGATTTCATTATGAGACAGAATTAAATAAAATTAATAATAGCCTTATAGATTACAGAACTTAAATAAAATGCAATTTTCTTATAATGGATAGGTTTCAGATAAAAGAAAAAAAATATTACAACCTTTCATTCAAAAATACTTTTCTCATAGAATTTTTTTTTTTTTTTACAATAGCCAACTTTTACAATGGGTGAAATGACCCAACTGGTCTCTCATTCCTAGTAATGAGGACTTAAATACAATAATAGATTTCTTTATACAAAAATAAAAACAACATAAATCTCCTCATTTACATTTATGCAACTAAAGCATAATATTACATTTCCTATTCCTTTTTCTCCAACTAAATAAATCTGCAACTCCTAGCTTTCTTTCCTCTTTCCAAGCAACCTGCATACAATCATAAGGCTGTGACCATGGGGTGCTCACCTTCCAGCCTAGGCTTACTAGAAGCCATCCCAATCTTGGAAAACCAAGGCCTAGATAGGTTACACTCAGGCAAACACAAACAAGCAAAGAGGAAAACATAACACAACAAACACATTCCCTTCCCAAGATGAAACTTCATCACATAATGTGATGTCTTACTAGGGTGGAAGTGGACCAAGTACCCTAGAGGAGATCTACTAGATATTACTCATAGGCAACTCATGGAATCCAAGAAAACACAACAAAACTCATCTCAACCCCCATATCCTTATGACCCCAAAAAGCCATACCTGCCATATTTTCTCCCGTTATGACCCACAAATGAAATAACACAAATATGTAGCAAGGATCACATGGAAAAACCCTTGATATCACTCTCATAATGAGAGCCTCTCACTCTAAGGATGTCAAACACCTTCCACCCCCAAGACCATTCTACCCTCCCAAGGGTAAGATGATCTTGGATACTCTCAAAACACAACAAATGCATAAATAGCAAATAGGAAAAGAATCACATAAAGCTTTCACAAATACAATACAAAATAAAAAAATACAATATTTCCATTCAAGCATTCTACCAATAGATTTTCAAATAGACAAGTAAGAAAACTCCAACCTTGAATCTGCCAAGGGTATTCTAGGGAAAGCTTGGAGAAGAGCATCCCAATCCACAAGACTTTTTTGCAACACTTAGCCAAATTTTCCTATTCTCAAACTGGTTTTCCTTCAAAAATTGTCCAAAATATCCAAAGATGGAGAGTGGGTGATTAGCTCACTAAGCTTCAATCTCTAGCCTAAGAAGGCTTCTCTCAATCCTTCCAACCTCTTGGATAGAGTGAGGGACTCCTATTGGTTGGTCTTCCCTAGGTCTTACACACTCCCTAACCAAGGCACCTCAAGAAGAGGAATGAAATGGGGAAAAGGAATTACACCTATCAAGGAGGTTATCTAACCAAGGATGGCACTGTTAGGGTTCCCACAGATACTAAGAGGGGGGGGTGAATCAGTATCTGACCGGTAATGATATTTTCTTAAAACTGAATATGCAGAACATAAAGTAACTGTATACCGGTATGTAAGAATTAATGCAAATAATAGAATCAAAAACATCGACATGAAAAGAACACCATAACACAAGATGTTTAAAAAGGAAACCTGGTGTGGGAAAAAACTTGGTGGGATTTGTGACCCACAATATTCACTTACTGGCCAATAAGAGAATATTACTTACAATAGGGGCCTGCACATGCAGGAAGGCCAACTGCCTAGAGCTCACTGCACAATAAGAAGTTACACTGACTTACAATGAGGATTTACACAAATCCAATATTTTGTACTACTTTACAATAGCATCTTCAATGCCAGATTCAGTACCGGTTCATGCTCTATTCTTTACATATACCCTTGACCTACAATTCGCACATTAGGTCTGCCTTATAGTTTATTTATGCTTCATATCCATATTCTACAAATGCCTACAATGATCTCTTTTATATACAAGAGTCATTTTACAATTTTCCAAGTAGGCTTACAATAATAAACAAAATATTACATATCAAAAATCCTATCGGCCTTAGTGCTGGTATACATGTTCTTTTCTATGTCGGTGTACATCTTCTGTGCTGATGTCGGTGTAGATTGATCTTGTTGATGTCGGTGCACTATCTTGTTGAGTATAGCTTTGCTGGTATAATGTCTTGCTGGTGTCATAGGATTGCAAGGTTGCCTGAGCAATGCTTTGCCAATATAATGTCTTGCTGGTGCCATAGGATTGCAAGGTTGCCTGAGCAATGCTTTGCTGGTATAATGTCTTGCTGATGCCATAGGATTGCAAGGTTTCCATCAATGACAAAACCTTCAATCACACACAATGTCTCATTGGAGTGTCCATATGCCAACAATCTCCCCCTTTGGCATTGATGGCAAAACTCATGAGAAATTTCAAAAAGATATCCAAAAATGTGTAGACCAAAAATGTTACCAAAAATGTGAGAGCTCCCCTTGAGCATGTGATCCCTGTGTTTTGAATTTTCTCATCTACTACTCCCCCTTTGGCATCAATGACAAAGGTTAGTAGATTTTGTAGTTGTGCCAATTCATAACCTCAACCTTGTAGTTGGGTAGTTATTATCTGAAGAATATCTCCCAAAATTAAGTTGATGCCATCCATAAACTTCTTACTCTCCTTTATTGCTATCTCAGTTTTGTATACTGTACCGGTGAGATGCTGCAAGTGCTTTGCCGATGTTTTGCTACCCTATGTTAGTGCCTCTGAGATTTCCTTTTGCAGAGATGCTAAATAGTCCAATCTTGGACTTAGTTTAGATCTCAAGCATTTTGCTTTGTTTATTATTTTCTCTTTCTCTCTTTCTAATTTGAGCAATTCTTCCTCAAAATTTGTTATCTTTTCCTCAAAAAATGATAAGGTATCGGGTGAGTTAACAAAATTATCAACAAGTTTATTGATCTCTTCCTGTACCTTGCTCATCTTTTTGTCTACATCTATGGTCAAAAAGTTTATCTTACAGGTGTCTTTGTACAGAGTTTTGTACTCTTTCAATAAACTGCACAGTTTTGGTACAAGTGTGTCAAATTCCCTATTACACTTCTTTATTCCTTCCTCAAAGAATTTTTTATTCTCTTTTTCTACACTTTCCTTTTCAGTTTCTACCTTTGTTTGCTCAAAAGTTTCAGAAATATATTTACAAAGTGTATCCAACTGGCTTAAAGAATCTTTGTTGGCTATATTACAACTAAGAGCTATTGATTTCAAAACTGGAATTGAATCATCTATCGCTTTATAGGCTTGTGAGCTATAATCAATTATTTTCTTGATAGATTCGAGAAATACCTCTGTTACATTTGATGGTGACCTAACAAACTGAGTGTCGGTGGAAGTGACCATGCTAGTATTGACCTCTGGTAGGTTTGTTTGTGTCTCCATCTCTTTAAGCATTGGTTTTCCTGCATCATTTCTTACTGGTGGCATTTGTTCTGGAGCCTTTAACTCTATTGGTTGCTTTGTTTGTGTTCCAGATTCCATCTTTTTCTCTGAATTTGCTGCCGGTTGCTCTTTATTTCCTGTTGCCGGTTGCTCTTTTCTTTTTGTTGCTAGTTTCTCTTTGTTTCCTGATTTATCTATTGTATCCTTGTCTACCACTATGTTGATTTTCTGAGTATCAACATTCATAGTATATTGGACTTCAGGATTAGGATTATTATCCTCTGTGTCCATGCTCTTAGCTGTCGGTTGATCTTCTGCAGTTGTTGTTTTTACCAGTGGAGTATTTAAAGGAGGTGGGGGTAAGTTGTCTCTAATCTTGATACTTGGTGGTCCACCAACTTTACCTCTCCCTTTGTCCTTTTGATATACCAGAATGGGCTTGGGATTCCTATATTCTTCTTGTTTTTCTTTTTCAACCAAGAATGTATCCCAACCATCTTCTGTTTCCTTTGAAACTTCAGTAACTCTACCTACCATTAGTGATATTTGCCAGTGTGCAATGGAAAAAATTGTCTGGTTGGCCTGAGCTATCAAATCATCAATTTCCTTAGGTGAGTTGACCAGGTATACTGCAAGTAATTTCTCTATTTTTATTTTCTTATCCAACTCAATTATTCCTTGCCTTCTGGCCTCAAGTCTTTTATATAATTCATCAGGAATTTCATTTAGGACTTGCATCAAAATTTTTTTATACATGTCCATGTGTAATATAACACTCTCCTCGACTTGTCCTTTCTCATCATCTGATAGGGTGTCATAGATTTTCCCTATGTTTTTCAATTTACCTTCCTCTGTGATCTCATTCAGTAATATGTCAAAAGGGGCCAAGTCAGTTTTTGTCTTCTTCTTCTTTTTGGGGGTCAGCTTTTTATTAGGTGTGGCTTTCTTGACTGGAGACCTCATAGCTTGTTGCTTCTGTCTTGTCCTTCTAGGTGAAGGAGTGGTTACCGATGAGGGGTCTCTTTTCCTGACAACTCTTTTGAAAGTTGCTGGCATATCTCCTTCTGAGGAAGTATCTACCAGTGATAGATGAGTTTTAGGTTGTTGGGCAGCCAACTCTTCTTCTGTTATGCCAGTTTTCTTTAGTACATCTTCCTTTATGGCTTTTGCTTGTCTGGTTCCTTTCCTCACAAATGCCTCAACCTTTTTCACTCTCTTTTTAGATTTAATTTGGCTTTCAATGGTCTCAGCACTACCAAATACTTCTTCCTTTGGTTCATTGGGGGCTTCCAGAAGTGCTTTGGCATAAGTTTCCACAATGTGGTCATCTATTTCATACCCCATCTTTCTAACCCAGATTGTTCTTGGGATGACTGCTTCCATCCAGATCTCATCCTTTTTTATCACAAAGCATATATCATCCTTGTATTTGTTGACAATTTCTTGTGATAGTTTGATTCTTTTATTCATTCTGACCTTTAGTGCTTGAAAATACTCATTGATATTCTTTTCTCTATTTTCACCCTTGTTGTTGAATAAGTCAGACAATTGTTTTCCTACCAGTATGTCGAATAAAAAATCCTTGTAGCCTATACCGGGAGCCTATTTTGTTATATGTAGCATTAAGCATACAAGTAAATTTCCAAATCTAAAGGTTCCTTTCTTATCCTTCTTGATTTTTGCTAAGTTGTCAATTAACTCATCCTTTAACCATTCACAGATATCAATTTTTACATTGTCCTTCACCATGTCATAAGCACTTTTTATGCATAAACTGGAAACTGAGTTAAGACTATTTGCATGAGTTACTTTGTAACCTAGAATCATGCTAACAAATCTAACATTTGTATCGGTCACATCATTAACCCTCAATGATCTCTTGTCGGATGTTGCACCAGTTAAGTTTGTTACCAAGTCATTGGAGACCTTCTTGGTTTTGTCAGGTCTGCTACTGGTGGAAGGTAACCCTGTTACTACTTTCACAGCTATCTTTGTAATTTTATGCACTGAGTCAAGCCAAAAGAATGAACCATGTACCCTACTCAGAACTATCCTAACCACTTCCTTGGGAAATTCAGGAATGCAGAGGATTTCAGTGAATCTTAGGGTTTCAACAATTTTATGTTCAGGTTTCACATTCCCGGAGTTGTCACATATAACAGACTTATACATGTTTTTTATTTCCTCATCGCTTAATTCCTCTATGTTGCAATGAATATACATTCTAGGGTCTTCTGCATAAACAACACCTTTTCGAATTTTTGAAAAAGCACCTGTGTTGTCATCTTTCTTAGCTACCTCGGGAACTAGCTGAAACACGGGCCTAGGTCTTTTTATAACTTTGACTACTGTAGGGTTTGCTATGAATTCAGGTGCAGAGGAGGATGCCATGATGATAAATACCTTTTTTTGCCTTTGGATGGATTGATTGCTGAAGTGCTTTACCTCTTTTCTCGGAATGCCTTAGCTCGGAAATCTTCGCGCTCTTTGAAAGTTTAAATTCATGGTGAAATGAAATGGAGCAAAAACCTTATTTTATAAAGTCTTTTCTACTACCTACCACATTAATTGCTTGTCGGTAATGTATTAGCTCAACTTTATTTACCGGTAATGAAAGATTTTCAACTTCTTTTCTCTAATCGAGGGAATAATAGCACATGTGTCATTTGATTGCCAAACCCTCAAGATAATTTTCTTCAATTTGGTGAAGAACATCCTACCAGAGGATCATTTCTCTGTCTTGCCAGTGGAGCATCATATTGTCCTACTAGTGAAGCATTTGTTGGTTCTACCGGTGGAAGAGTAACCCCAATATTTAGATCACCTTTCCTAATCCATTGTTTTGAAAATTCTTGCTTAACTTCTTCAACCTTTTCCTTACCTTTCGAGCTAGTACTTCTGTTATCTACCAGTGTACCTTTACTTCTACAAAATTTAGCAATATGACCAATCTTGTTACATGCATAATAGGTTACATTATTTTTCTGAATAGCTTTCCCATAACCTATGTCAATTTGTGTTCTGCATTTATTTGATAAATGACCAAATCTTCCACAAACATAACATCTTACATTCATTATGCAATTTTTCAGAGTTATGACCAATTTTGTTGCATTTGGTGCATTGACCGGTGGGAGGATTGATGTTTTGATAATTCCTAGATCTACATTCATTTGCCCTATGACCATATTTATTACAATTAAAGCATTTTCCATTGAATTTGTAAGTATTAGAAGGTCTTACCGGTTTGCTGTGATCCTGGGTATTTGCAGTACCGAAGCTTTCTCCAACTTCAAATCCAATTCTAGAAGTGTCACCTTTGGGTTTTTGATTCTTCAATAAGGTACCAAGTTCTTCTGAGCTTTTTTTGAATTTTTCTTTGTGCTGATTTGCAGTTTCCAATTCCCTTTCCAAGATTTCTTTTTGTCTCATTAGTTCATTTGAGTCATTCTGAGTATGCATCAGATCTGTCTTCAACATGTCATTTTCATAGCTAAGACTTGTGTTCTCATTTGCTGCATCACTTAGTCTTCTGGTCAATTCTTCTTCATTCTTCTTTCTGTCCTCAATCTCTTTGCAAAATCTCATAGTCATGTCCTGCATTTCATTTTTTGTTGTCATGATCTCTTGTTTCAATTTTCTTATCATATCATTTAGTGATTCCTTTTCATCATTCTCATTTTGCAATTTTTCACAAAGTTCTCTTCTCTTGTTTCTTGTAACAGTAATATTTTCTTGAAGTGCTTAAATAATGTCCTGAGCTGCTTTTAAATCATCTTCTAATTTGATATTTTTCAACTTCTCTATATCATAGTCAGTAAGAGCTCCTTCAAGTTTCTTCATCAGATTTTCCATCTTTACCAATGTCAAGGTCTTCCTCAAGCTGTTAGGCTTCTAAAAATAGAGGACCAAGCTCTGATACCAATTGTTAGGGTTCCCACAGATACTGAGAGGGGGGGGGTGAATCAGTATCTGACCGGTAATGATATTTTCTTAAAACTAAATATGCAAAACATAAAGTAACTGTATACCAGTATGGAAGAATTAATGCAAATAATATAATAAAAAACATCCACATGAAAAGAACACCATAACATAAGATGTTTAACGAGGAAACTCGGTGTGGGAAAAACCTCGATGGGATTTGTGACCCACAATATTCACTTATTGGCCAATAAGAGAATATTACTTACAATAGGGGCCTACACATGCAGGAAGGCCAACTGCCTAGAGCTCACTGCTCAATAAGAAGTCACACTAACTTACAATGAGGATTTACACAAATCCAATATTCGGTACTGCTTTACAATAGCATCTTCAATGCCAGATTCAGTACCGGTTCATGCTCAGTTCTTTACATATACCCTTGACCTACAATTCGCACATTAGGTCTACCTTATAATTTATTTATGCTTCCTATCCATATCCTACAAATGCCTACAATGATCTCTTTTATATACAAGAGTAATTTTACAATTTTCCAAGTCGGCTTACAATAATAAACAAAATATTACATATCAAAAATCCTGTCAGCCTTAGTGCCAGTATACATGTTCTTTTATGTGCTGGTGTACATCTTCTATGCCAGTGCCGGTGTAGATTGATCTTGCTGATGCCGGTGCACTATCTTGTTGAGTAATGCTTTGTCAGGTATAATGTCTTGCCGGTGCCATAGGATTGCAAGGTTGCCTGAGCAATGCTTTGCCGGTATAATGTCTTGCCAGTGCCATAGGATTGTAAGGTTGCTTGAGCAATGCTTTGTCGGTATAATGTCTTGCCGGTGCCATAGGATTGCAAGGTTGCCATCAATGACAAAACCTTCAATCAAACACAATGTCTCATTGGAGTTTCCATATGCCAACAGGCACTCCTATAGATGGAATTCGTCCATCTTGGGAAAACCACCTTTTTGGGTGGTTAAACAAGCCCTAGGGGAAAGACAATGGCCAAATTTGGCCTTCACCCATAGGTACCCCATGAGGCCTAATAAAGATGCTCTAAAATTGACTCTAGGAGTTGATTTAACCCTCTGAAAGTCCACCTAAAACTAACCTACGGGTCAACTCTGAGCTGACCCTCCTTGTGGCTCACTAACCTAGATTTCTTGGTACCTTCAAGGATAATTAGGAGATATAACAATTAAACAACATCAAACTCTCCAAAAAATGACATGACAATTGCTAATACAACATACAACATATGTGTCAAGTGACACTACAAAATAATTCCACATCACAAATACACACATGGCAATTGTCCCTTGAATGATTTAAACAAATTTAATGAATACAATTTACACACATACAAACAATTACATTTACGAATAAAATACGATACATATGGGGTGTTGTCTCTCCAAATAGACAACCCCTGGTTTTACGAATGTGCATAGGCCTAGGCTTGATTCTCCATAATATTTCCATGGTCACATGGATAATTTCCTGCGCATCTCAATTTAAACATTATTACTTTCCAATATCCTCATATAATATTAAACACATAATCAAGAATACAATTCAATCACTCTGCATAGAATTGACATTATAGACTACAATTTGCCACATATCAAAGCAATTCACATAAGCAATTCATTATAATCCTCATAATTTAATCCAATCATAAGATATGCAAGCATATTCCCATTATCATAATAAAGTCCTGCAAATCAAATAATGACATACATCATCTCAATGTTACCCTATTCCAGGATCATATAAAATTCTATATCCACAAAGCATAGAAATAAAGCATCAATATATCAATGTTATCAAATTTGTGGGATCATATAAAGTTCTATATCCATAATGCATAAAAATAAAGAATCCATAATAGTTCCAATATGAAAATCACTGAAAAGCTACGATGGGTCAGGGTAGGGCCTCACACCCTCCCCCTCTAGGCATGAACTATTGGCATTATAACAGACAATAAGAGATTGTTTGCATTTCAATTAGGATATTGAGAAGGTTGTTGATAATTATGGATATAACTGATTAAGGATGTTTACTATCTTCACAATATTATTTTGTCATTGATGTCAAGAAATTTATTTTCTGATTTAGTATGATCTTGCCATATCTTAAGAAGTATGTTTTGAAGAGAATTAAGATGTCAGTAAAATACACAGAAAGAATGTGATGAATAAGGGCAGGAATAAGTTATTCAATGGGCAACTATTACCGAGTTAGACAATGATGAGATCTGTTTAGATTGTTTTGATATCCTACATATACTACTATTTGTAAGGTTAATACTATACTATGTTACCGAGCAAGGAACCTAGTCGGCAAACCCTAAGGAGCCTAGTCGGTAAACCCTAAGGTTATCGATATCGGTTAATGAAGGCAGAATGTCTACTGAGTGAAGTTTAGTATTTACCGAGTTGCAACTGAGTAATAACAGAATGCATTGGATGTATACATGCATTATTTAATGATGGAAGCTGATGAGCTAGTTATGATTAAATGATTGATACAATGTGTATGAAGTTTGTTAAGGATCTATGGCAATGGAAGATCGACAGGAAGATCTACAGCTTAGATTGAACTGCAATACCCTAGCACAAGTTCCAAGAAATGTATTCAAGTTCCAAGGTGAGGTAAAATGGTTTCAGATCGAAGGATACATTGAACCTGGTCAAGATTGAAGATTTGATGGCTATGATTGATCATGGGAAATGTGATCAAAGAGATTAAGCAGTTAGCAAATTGTTTATAAATAAGGAACTATTGATAAACAATGTATGCGGGCAAGTGTAAGTATAGGGATGCTACATAGTGATTACTGAGCATAGAAGCTTGAAGACCTGTTTGAATAACAGAGTAAGGAGCCTAGCAGAGGGACAAGATAAGTCCTATGACTAGATTGTATTGAGAAAATAAGAATCTTCTTTAGCATTTTAGATGTAAAGTTGCATACATACTCATTACTGTTATTTATTTGTAAGTGACAGAAAATCTCTTAACCGAGTGGACTTAACAGTCTTATTTGTAAATCCTCTAGCAAGGTGACATTCTGATTGAGTGTTTGAAACCTTTTAACAAGGTCACCTCTAATAAGGTGAAGATCCTAACAGATCTGAGGGAAATCCCTTAACCGGGTCACATCTAGCAATGTGTTTGTAATCTTTAACAAGATTTGCTTTTAACCGATCATACTCTAGAAGAGTATATTTCTTAGTGGGTCCAAAATCTCATAGTGGTTTTTCCCTATTTGAGTTTCCACGTTAAATTTGGTGTTATGAGTGTTGTTATGATTATGTGTTCTTAAGTTTGCATGTTTTATTATTTTGGTTACATATATCTATTAAAGCTACTAAGGTTGAATCTGTTGAATATATTGAAGATTAAGTTTGTATGATTCACCCCCCCCCCCCCCCCCTCTCATCTTATTAACAATTGGCATTAGAGATCAATTGGTATCAGAGCTTTGGACTTCGGAAGAAAAAGTTTTAAGGTACTTGAGGAAAAGATCCAAAGATGTATAAGAGAGATGCACCGAAGCTAAACAAGTCAAGTTTCTCTACATGGCAGAAAAGGATGAAGCTGCACCTATCAAGAATTGGAGAATATGCTATATATTATCTGGAGAATGATTTCATTACACCTAGAACCTATCCATTGACAATGGAAGAGATAAAGGAAAAGAAAGAACATATTCAAGAAATGATTGAAATAACATCTGCATTGACCGACTCAAAGTTTAATGATCTAGAAGGCTGCAATGATGCCAAGGCAATGTGGGACAAGCTCATATATGTGTATGGTGGTGATGAACATGTTCAAAGAGAAAAAGTGGATAGTCTAAGAGGACAACCTGAATCTATGAGAATGAATGAAGGTGAGAACATAACCCAGTACAGTACAAGGTTAAAGGAGATTGTCAATCAAATCAAAGGAGCAGGAGGAACCATTGAAGAGAAGGATGTCACAAGTAAGCTATTAAGAACCCTTCTACCTACTTATGCAATCCGAGTCTCTACAATTAATGAATTGAGGTCTATACCCAATATGCCAGTTTCTTTGGATGCTACTATTGGTAAGCTACATGCATTTGAGTTAAGTAACTTTGATAATAGTGGGTCTTCAGTAAATAAAATTGAGTCTGCATTTAGTTCTTTTCATCTTGATGAATCTGATGATTACAATGATAGAAAGTATAAGTACTCTGAAGGGAATCACAATGGAGAAAGTGAAAGATTTCGCAAAAACATGGAGGAGGTACACAAACTTTATGAAGAAATCAGAAAGCAAGAAGAGTTTGAAGCACTATTAGCTAGAAGGCTACCGAGAGGAAAAGGTAAGTACAAAGGAAAGTTTCCTTTGAAATGTTTTAACTGTGATAGAATAGGACATATGGCTTCTAATTGTCCTGACAAATAATCCAGTGAAAAGAGAGATTACCGAGATGACAGACAGAAAGATAATCATTACAGAGGACACCGAGACTTCAGAAGAAGAGATAAAAAGACATGTCTAATAGCTGATGAGGAATCTAATGATGATAAATTAGATGAAACTGATACAAAGGAAGTTGTTTATGTGGCTATCAAAGATGGATCAGATGAAGAAAGGTACAAAGAAAAATCTTTAATATCTCACATAAATACTAATGATTCTTGGATCATAGATAGTGGATGCTCACATCACATGATAGGTGATAAACACAAGTTTGTTATGTTAGAAGATTATGATGGAGGTTATGTAAGATTTGGTAATGATGCACCATGTCTAGTGAGAGGTAAAGGATCTATAACACTTCTTGACAATGCTAAATGTAATGATGTTTATTGGGTTGAAGGTTTGAAATACAATTTGTTGAGTGTAGCATAGCTAAACAATACAGGATACCGAATAGAGTTTCAGAAAGGAATTGTCAAAGTTCATGACAAGCATGGAAAGTTAGCAGCTACCGAGACACAAACAAAAGGTAACACATTTCACCTTGACTCAACTCGAAATAAGTGTCTATATGCAAAGATAGATGATACCTGGTTATGGCATAAAAGGTTCCGTCATGTAAATTTTGATAATCTAATCAAAATAAGCAAGAAGCATTGAGTAAGAGGTCTACCGAGTCTTGAGAAACCTGATAATGCTATATGCTGAGGATGCCAGATGGGTAATATGATAAGATCAAGATTTACAAGTAAGTCCTACACTTCTAAGGGAATTTTAGATCTTGTGCACACTGATCTTTGTGGTCCTATGAAAGTTCAGAGTTATTATGGTGATAAGTATTTCATATTATTTGTGGATGATTACTCAAGGATGATGTCAGTAATGTTTTTAAAAGAAAAATCAAAATCTTTTCAAATGTTTAAATGGTACAAGGCAAGAGTTGAAAATGAAATAGGAAGACAACTGAAATGTCTTAGATCTGATAGAGGAGGTGAGTTCACTTCTGATGAATTTAACTTATACTACAATGATCATGGTATAAAGAGGCAAGTATCTACACCGAGAACACCCCAGCAAAATGGGATAGCCAAGAGAAGAGACATATCAATTTTGGATTGTGCAAGAACCTTGATGATAGAAAAGAAGGTACCTCAAACATTTTGGAAAGAAACAATCAGCACTACAGTTTACACCCTGAACCGAGTACAACTGAAGAAAGGAACCTTGAAGACACCATATGAAATTTGGTATGACAAGAAACCTAATGTAAGTTATTTTTAAATCTTTGGAAGTAGATGTTATGTTCACAAAGATGACATAAATGGTAAGTTTGATCATAAAAGTGAAGAAGGAACATTTATTGGTTATTCTTCTAGAAGCAAAGCAATTAAATGTCTGATCAAATCATCTAACAAAATAGTAGAAAGTGAAAATGTGAAAATTGATGAATTTGCAGAAAGAAATGATGAAGGAAACTCCAAAGAACTAGAAGATTATGAAGGATTTGTATATGTTCAACCGAGAAGTCCTACTAAGAAAACTGCTGAAGGAAATGAAGAGAATATCCAGTTGCCGAGTGATGAAGAAGATCATACAGAATCTAATGAGTCTATCTTAGCCAAGTATGTTAGAAAGAATCATGCATCAAGTTAGATTATAGGAGATAAGAATGATCCAGTGATGACAAGGAATAAACTGAGACAGAACACATGTCTGATATCTGAATTTGAACCAAGGATAGTGAAAGAGGCATTTAACAGTGAAGATTGGATAAATGCTATGACAGAAGAGATTGATCAAATCAAGTAGAATGACACATGGACACTGGTCCCAAGACCGAAGGACAAAAATGTAATCGGTACAAAGTGGATTTTTTAGAAACAAACTGAATGAAAAAGGTGAGGTCATTCGAAATAAAGCAAGACTAGTTTGCAAAGGTTATGCTCAAGAAGAGGGAATTGATTATGGTGAGACTTTTACACCTATGGCAAGACTTGAAGGAGTAAGAACATTGTTGGCATACGCTGCTTACAATAATTTCAAAATATATCAAATGGATGTAAAATCTGCATTTCTGAATGGTATAGTAGAAGAAGTTTTTATTGAACAACCTGAAGGATTTGTTGAAGGAGAGAATAAAGATCAGGTATGTAAACTGAACAAAGCTTTATATGGTTTGAAACAAGCACCTAGAGCATGGTATGAAAGATTTCACTCTTATTTAATCAAGATTGGTTTTATAAGGACAAGTGAAAACAACAATATGTACATGAAGAATGATGAAAATGGAATACTGATCTCAGCCATATTTTATGATGATATTATCTTTTGTGGAAATGACTCTTTATGCAAGAAATTTGGAAATGAAATGAGCAAAGAATTTGAGATGTCATTAATCAGTGAGATAAAGTATTTTATAGGTCTACAGATACTGCAAATGAAAGATGAGATTTTCATTACTCAATCCAAGTACATAAAGGAAATCTTGAAGAAATTTGGAATGGAGGATTCAAAACCAATAAGTACTCCTATGACTACAAACTGTAAACTATCAAAGAATAATGAATCTGCATCTATTGATGAGACACTTTACCAGTCTATGATTGGAAAGTTGCAATATGTTGTTCACAGCAGGCCAGATATAGCACATGCAGTAGGTATAGTTGCAAAATTTTCTGTAAATCCCAAGGAAACACACATGACAGCAATCAAGAGAATTTTTAGATACTTGAAAGGCACTAAGGATTATGGCTTAGTATATCAGAAAGGAAATGACTTTGATTTAAAAGTTTATAATGATGCTGATTGGGTAGGCAACATAGATGACAGGAAAAGCACAAGTGGTGGAGCTTTCTTTTTAGGAGAAAGACTAGTGAGTTGGCTTAGCAAGAAACAAGGATGTATTTCACAGTCAACAACAAAAGCTGAATATGTTGCTGCAACATTGAATTGTACCAATATAGCATGGATCAAACAACTATTGGAAGGAATAAATGAGAATGTTACCGAGCTAGTAACTATATTCTGTGATAATACTAGTACCATTAACATTTCAAAGAATCCTGTTATGCACTCTAAGACAAAGCACATCTCTATCAAATATCATTATCTTAGAGAAGAAGTTCAAGAGAAGAGAGTTGTGTTGGAGTATGTTAGCTCAAAGGAACAAATAGGAGATATTTTCACCAAGCCACTGCCAAGGGACACTTTTGAGTATCTCATAAGTAAGTTAGGGGTCCTACCCCTATCTTCTACTCACTAACCAAGTTCGGTGAAAGCATCAATTCGATGACTCTAAAGAATACCTTTTAGGAGTTGATGCTGATTTACACACTTTAGGATGTTTTCTAAAGGTGTGTAGGAAACAAAAATAGGGAACAGGAACTGAAGATAAAATGCTCTAACCGAGACTGAGTTGATACCGAATAGCAAAGGAATTACTTCACATAGGAAGAAATTATGTATTAGTTTTCTTTTGGCATTGTTGTCAAAGGGGGAGAAGACTAATGTATGGGGGAGAAGACTAATGATAGAGGGAGAGAATTTCAATAATCTGAGCAATCAAATTTGAATCTTTTAGGTCAAATCAATTGGTTTTGCCATCGATGCCAAAGGGGGAGATTGTTGGCATTATAACACACAATAAGAGATTGTTGGCATTTCAATTAGGATATTGAGAAGGTTGTTGATAATTATGGATATAACTTATTAAGGATGTTTACTATCTTCACAATATTATTTTGTCATTGATGTCAAGAAATTGATTTTCTGATTTAGTATGATGTTGCCATATCTTAAGAAGTATGTTTTGAAGAGAATTAAGATGTCGGTAAAAGACATAGAAAGAATGTGATGAATAAGGGGAGGAATAAGTTATTCAATGGGAAACTATTACCGAGTTAGATAATGATGAGATCATGTTGTTTAGATTGTTTTGATATCCTACATATACTATTGTTTGTAAGGTTAATACTATACTATGTTACCGAGCAAGGAACCTAGTCGGTAAACCCTAAGGTTATTGCTATCGGTTAATGAAGGCAGAATGTCTACTGAGTGAATTTTAGTATTTACCGAGTTGCAATCGAGTAATAACAGAATGCATTGGATGTATACATGCGTTATTTAATGATGGAAGCTGATGAACTAGTTATGATTAAATGATTGATACAACATGTATGAAGTTTGTTAAGGATCTATGGCAATGAAAGATCTGCAGCAAGATCTACAGCTCAGATTGAACCGCAATACCCTAGCACAAGTTCGAATAAATGTATGCAAGTTCCAAGGTGAGGTAAAATGTTTTCATATCGAAGGATACATTGAACTTGGTCAAGTTTGAAGATCTGATGGCTATGATTGATCATGGGAAATGTCATCAAAGAGATTAAGCGGTTAGCAAATTGTTTATAAATAAGGAACTATTGATAAACAATGTATGCGGGCAAGTGTAAGCATAGGGATGCTACATAGAGATTACCGAGCATAGAAGCTTGAAGACCTATTTGAATAATAGAGTAAGGAGCCCAGCAGAGGGACAAGATAAGTCCTATGACTAGATTGTATTGAGAAAATAAGAGTCTTCTTTAGCATTTTAGATACAAAGTTGCAGACATACTCATTACTGTTATTTATTTGTAAGTGATAGAAAATCTCTTAACCGAGTGGACTTAATAGTCTTATTTGTAAATCCTCTAGAAAGGTGACATTCTGATTGAGTGTTTGAAACCCTTTAACAAGGTCACCTCTAACAAGGTGAAGATCCTAATAGATCTGAGGGAAATCCCTTAACCGGGTCACATCTAGCAATGTGTTTGTAATCTTTAACAGGATTTTCTTTTAACTGAGCATACTCTAGAAGAGTATATTTCTTAGTGGGTCCGAAATCCCACAGAGGTTTTTCCCTATTTGGGTTTCCACATTAAATCTGTTGTTATGATTATGTGTTCTTAAGTTTGTATGTTTGACAGTTTTGGTTATATATATCTGTTAAAGCTACTAAGGTTGAATTTGTTGAATATATTGAAGATTAAGTTTGTATGATTCACCCCCCCCTCTCATCTCATTAACAATTGGCATAAGAGTTATCATGAACATCCTCCTGGAATTCATCAAAAAGATGAGGGTATTGTGATCTCATACGTGCTGCATCCTCCCATGAAGCTATAACCTCATCATAGAAATTCCACTGGACCCTAACCTGTTCAATCTCTCAACCTCGAAGGGCAAACATCCAGCGAGCCAAAATGCGAATGGGCTCCAAAGCTAGCTGCCTGTCTGACTCCACCTGCAAGGCATCCCAATCTAAAATATGAGACTCATCATCGATATACTTCCTCAAAACTGATACATGAAACATATCGTGGATGCATGATAGGATAGGTGGAAAAGCTAGGCGATAAGCAACTAGTCCTATCCTCTCAAGGATCTCAAAAGGTCCAACAAAGCAAGGTGTGAGCTTAGAACCCTTTCCATAATGGATTGGACTCTTATGTGGTCGCACTCTCAGAAAAAATCTGTCCCCAACCATGTAACTCTAGTCTATCCTCTTTGCATCTGCATACTTCTTCTGCCTACGGATTGGACTCTTATGTGGTCACACTCTCAGAAAAACTCTGTCCCCAACCATGTAACTCTGGTCTATCCTCTTTGCATCTGCATACTTCTTCTACCTGTCCTGTGCCTCTCTAAGGCATTGTCTAATCAAAATTACCTGCTGCTCCATATCACGAACCATCTCAGGGCCTATGGACACTCTATCCTCAATACAGTCCCAACTCAAAGGTGTCCTGCAAGGTCTGTCGCACAAAGCCTAAAAAGGTGGCATCCCCAAAGAAGTGTGATGCCCATTATTATAGGAAAACTCTACTAAATGAAGGTTCTCCTCCCATCTAGTCTGATGATCCATGACGTACATGCAGAGCATATCCTCTAATACCTGGTTAACTTGCTTTGTCTGTCCATCCGTTTCTATAATAGGCTGTGCTGAAATTGAGCTTGGTGCTCATTGCTGCCTGTAATGTCTTCCAAAAGGAAGAAGTGAAGAGGGAATCCCTATCAGAAATAATCTTGCATGGAACACCATGAAGCCTGACAATGTCTCGCAAGAACACCTATGCCACTACTGGTGCTGTGAAGGTAGTCCAGACTGGTGAGAAGTGGGCCACTTTGGTCAACTTGCCAACTATCACCAAGATAGCATCATGGTGATGAGATGACATGGGGAGACCAATGATGAAATCCATGGATATAGTATCCCACTTCCACTCTAGTATAGCATGAGACTGGAGTAACCCACCAGGATGGCAGTGCTCTACCTTGACTCTCTGACACTCAAGGCATTGGGCTACTAACTCTGCGATAAGCTACCGCATACCTGGCCAATGATATAACTACCTCAAATCTGCATGCATCTTCTTAACCCTGGGATGTGCTGCATAAGGAGCTCTATGAGCCTCCATGACAATGAACTCTCGCAATCCCCTAGGAGAAGGTACATAGATACGCCCTCTATGGCGTAATGGTCCATCAGACTCTAAAGAGTAATCCACATACTTCCCCTCCAAGATATCCTAAGATCGGATCCTCTGACAAACCTCTAGATACCACCCATCCTCTAGCAACCGCTACAATATACGGTCTCTCAAATCTATGCTCATAGATATGGTGTATACCTCATGTCATCTCCTACTTAAGGCATCTGCAACTATGTTCTCCTTCCCTTTGATGTAGTGGACATCAAAATCATACTCGCAAAGGAACTCCATCCATCTCCTCTTATGGACATTAAGATTTGGCTGGGTGAAAATGTACTGCAAATTCTGATGGTCTGAATGAAGCTCAAAGTGATGACCCAAAAGGAAGTGTCACAACCTCACAAGTGCATGTACTACTACTGCAAGCTATAGGTTGTGTGTAGGGTAGTTAAGCTTGTGAGTCTTAAGTTTCCTAGACTCGTACGCTATAACTCTAGCCTCCTACATAAGTACTGCTCCTAATCCATCCAAGGAAGCATCTGCGCATACCATGAAATCAGTCGTGGGGTCTGGCAAAATAAGAATAGGTGCACTAGTGAGTGACCTTTTCAGATCCTGAAAAGCCCTCTCACACTTCTCTATCCACTTGAATTTCTTTCCCTTTTGCTGGAGGGATGTGATGGGGTGTGCAACTCTGGAAAATCCCTCAACAAAGCGTCTGTAGTACCCTGCTAGACCCATGAAACTACTGACCTCTGTCACACTGGTTGGCGCTGGCCAATCCATAATAGCTCTAATCTTTGATGGGTCGACTGAGATCCCATCACCGGATATAACATGCCCAAGGTACTTGACCTCTGATCTAAAGAAAGCACACTTCAACAAACTGCCAAACAACTTGTTGTCCCTCAAAAACTGCAAAACCTGCCTCAAATGCTCCTCATGCTCCTTCTCATTCTAAGAATATATCTGTAGTCACATAAATCTGTCCACTTAATTAAATGAATACTTAGTATTTATTTGATTATTTAACCATCAATTAATAATTAATTAAATTAATATTTAATTAATTCATCTTAACCCTATTCTCCTATTAATTAAATAAATTATTCAATTTATTTGATTTAATTCACTTAACCAAATTCAGACCATTAATTAAATAAATAAATCATATTTATTTAATTAAATCTTCTCTCACATTTAAATAAATTAATATTTATTTAAATCCCCCAAAATCCCACCTCTCACATTTAAATAAATAAATCATTTATTTAAATCACCTTTATCCTCCACCCACTTGTATTTGCCTACAAAAGCAAGTTGCACAATTATTTTAAATAAATAATTTATTTAAATCACCTTTATCCTCCACCCACTTGCATTTTCCTACAAATACAAGTTGCACAATTATTTTAAATAAATATTTTATTTAAATCACCTTTATCCTCCACCCACTTATATTTTCCTACAAAAGCAAGTTGCACAACTATTTTAAATAAATTATTTATTTAAAATCCTATTTATCCTCACCCACTTGAAACCTTTAATGGTTTCCCTTAAAGTAGTCAAACTTGATGGCTTTAAAGTCTTCAAACTTGATGGCTTCCTTCTATAGTCTTCTTAAAGACTTTAATGGTTTTCCTTAAAGTCTTCAAGCCTTTAATGGTTTCCCTCAAAGTCTTCAAGCATTTTAAATGCTTTATCTTCTTTTTCTCATTTAAATAAATTAATATTTATTTAAATATTTATCCAAATTCAACTTACACCATTTAATTGAAATAAATGATTTTATTTTAATTGAAAATACCAAAATTTCTCCCACTTGCATTTTCCTACAAAATCCACTTGTATGCCTAAACCCCTTCTAGATTCTTCTAAACCCTTCCTAATTAGCCTAAATTCATCCCTTAAATATTGTCACATTCCTAAGCAAATTGGAGTCACTTCTCAAAGACTCCAAAGTCTTTGAAAAGCAATTAATGCTTTGTGTGTTCAACAAATTAACCCTCAAAGTCTTGGATAACCTTTGAAAGCTTCCAACCTTCAACCACTAAATGGCTCAAAGTCTTTGATAACCATTGAAGGCTTTCAACCTTCAACCACTTAATCCCCAAAGTCTCCAATAACCATTAATGGTTACCTCAAACCCTCCCACATGGTTAAAACATTTGTTTTGACTCAACCTCTACCCAACCCAAAGGTCTCATCAGGCCATTAATGCTTTGACCATGATTATCTCTTAAACATTTGCACAAAGGTTTATCCTTGGATTAACTCTTAATCCAATGGGTAATCTTAATTTAGACTTGACCCTTACCTTCTAGATAACCATGAGGTCTTCTCAGGCCTTTAATGCCTCCAACCTCTTCTCTCAACCCAATCCTATGTTGAAACTTGTCACCATTTTATTGGTGCCAATTGTGCACATGGATCCCCAACTTTCAATCCTAACCCTTGTTAAGATTGCTCAATCTTAACCCTTCATTTCCCTATTTCTTCTATAAATAGAACCCTTCTCCTCAAGCAAAGGAGAAGCATTTTAGAGTATTGTTGTTATACTGGCATTAGCATAGAGCTTTTTCATAGCATCACTATCTACTCTAGCATAGTATTTAGCTTTTCATTTCATATTTGAAGCTTAGTATTAAATCTCAATCCTCCATAAGCATCCATAGTGCAAAAAGCTGCTGAGAGCTACACTCATTTGGGACTTGGAGAGGAGAGGAACAAGGGAGGAGCAACTATGAGCATCTTGATTAGCTATTTCATTTTATGTTTATATGCTTTCTATTTCATGCTTAATATCTCTCTTGATATGCCTGTTTAGGATAATCTTTTGTTGCTAACACTAACGTTTGTTTCTTGTGCTCTTGTGTGTGTTGCCATCAAACAGATTTTCTAATCTTTTTTGCAGAGCATCATTTGGTGAACCCGACGTGAATCCAAACACCAAAAAGATCAATTTTTTTTTTTTTTAACCAATAACATGTTTGAATGTTGAAAATGTCACACAGGTTGCACTTTTGACACTGTTTTGGTGCGTTTGGCATTATTTTGGCGCTATTCCCCCTGTTTCAGTGCTTTTCCCTTCTCTGTCTTTCCCTTTCTTTTAATACGTTTGTGTTAAATAGTGCCTCTGTTCAAACGCAGACTAGCGCTATTGTAACAAAACGTTGTACAAATCACTTTGTAACCAAAAAAAAATAAAAAAATTTAGGCTTGTAGAAGCCCACCAAATAGGCGGATTTTACTAACTATTTTTCTCTTTTGCGCAGATTTAAATTAGATTAAAGAGTAGATTTATATTTTTTACTAACTTGTTTTTGAAGTTGGTTTTAAAAATGAATTCACTTTTTATTTTGGTTTAAAATTAACTTCACATTTCAAATTTGGGCTTTTGAAAAAGAATCACACATTTGTTTGGGGCTATTAAAAAGAATT
Source organism: Cryptomeria japonica (assembly GCF_030272615.1). NCBI lineage: Eukaryota > Viridiplantae > Streptophyta > Pinopsida > Cupressales > Cupressaceae > Cryptomeria > Cryptomeria japonica. Next base: position 468,700,070 of record NC_081410.1, read on the forward strand.
TCACTGTTCAAAGGTAAAAAGAACCACAAACTTATACAAAAACAACTTTATTTTTTTTGCAAGTTAGAAAACAAACTTCGTTTTGGTGCTTAAAATCAACAAAGCAAATTTTATTTCTTGCATCAAGATAAAACTCACAATCCACACTTCCATTTTTGGTGCAAATAAAATTCACAATCAACTTGTCTCATTTTCAAAGCAATTTTACTTCATGCAAACGTGTTTTTCATTAAGTTGACCAGGATTTTCAAATTCTAGTTTACTCAAACAATTGCCTTTGAAAATTAAAAAGAACACCATGATTGTTGGAGAAACATCTCCAAATAGTTAGATCACATTGCAATGATAGATTAAAAAGAACAAGTGTTTTTCGTGCTTGGCACACTTGCGCAAAGAGTTGGTCGAGTGGTCCTACTTCTAACACACACTATCCTCTCCCTTGGCTTTCGTGGTCCTAGGTGCAAGAAAAAAGTGTTAGTAACGCTCAAATTTTATCTTTTTAAGAGAGGCCTGCCAAGGGATCGATACTCTTGGGAACGACCTCGAGCGGTAAATCCTTCGAGCCGCTATAGAAATCAGGTGAGAGCGAAAGCTGTAGCCTTGGGTATAGCTGTTCCTACAGTGTAACTGGCCGAAAGGACAAATGGGCCCCACCACCAGTTACAAGGCTCTTAAGTGAGTCACTACAGAATGAACTTATGTCCAAAAACATCGAACATGACTAAACACCTTTAAGTAGTAGCCCACCTGTTCTATTGATTGAGGATATTTGAGATATAATTTAGTGCAAGAGCATAGATGGTTTTGCTCCCAAGATACTCACCATACATATTTCCTTGAGTAGAAACATAGCGTTTTGAAAAGTCACTTGTGGCTTGATAAAAGTGGTGACTCCCCCATCATAGGGATCATCTATTTGTTATGCTCGTGCAAGACTTAGTATATCACATCCTTACCTGCCACGGCGGGATTCATAAGGTATGTAGTACCAAAGTCGAAGAAATATCAAGATGTGGGCTAAATTTATCACAACTGGCCATTTGACCTTAGGGATAAAAAGTGTTTGAAGTGTGTTCGTTTTACAGACCTAGTGCGAATTGAGCCGACTTCAGGCTTTGGAAATACACCTTAAAATAAATCTAAAGGAAGGGTCAAAAACAAGTCCAAGAATTGGGTTGATCTAGACCCATACTCATTTGTGCCTTTGAGGCTACAATCTTGTGTTTGTGTGCTTGCTTTGTTTTCTTGTCAAAGAAAAATCAGAAAATCAATCCCAAAAACAAAGTATTCATCCAACATCTGTCAACACAACCAAAAATACCAAAAACAAAGTGCAAACAAACAAAGAGTCAAAAATTTATGACCATTCTTCACATCTTGCGAAAGAAGAAGTGTCATCAGAGTATCACCTTGAAAAGGAGACCACTAAGCTCAAAGGCTTTAATCAAAAGGAGGAAATTCTTCTATATCAATCGACAAATCTTTGTCTCCCATAGAGTTTTTCTACATCGCATGCGTCTATACCTTCAAGGTACAACAAACGAGTTTGATTCAGAATCATTGAACCGCAGAGCTTTTATGCAATATAGAGCTCTGAGTTATCACAAAAATCAAGGAGGAAATATTAATCCCAACTTCTTCCCAAACATCTGTATCACCTACAACACAGCTCGAGAAGTGCCACCAACGTCTGAAAGGGAAGAAGAAGAGTTTGTCCCATTTGTGACACAAAGTTTTTATTGAAAGTTGAAAACATTTTCATCCATCATCCCACTCATACATCATCACTTCATCATCAATCCATCCCAACTCTCAAAACATTAAGAAGTTCTTGTCCCACGATTCCTTTTTAGATATTGCTTGAAATCAAACACATCACATCACTTTTAGATTGTTTCTACATCTAGGATAAGCTCATCCTAAGAGACACATCTACGCAGGTTAAAACTAGTTCATGAGTGAATCCTCTCATTGCTAGGTAGTCAAAATCTGTAACACATCTCAGATTTCTCTACACCTTATCACATCCAAACTTATCAAACAAACAAGCAAATCAAAGAAAGAATTTCGGTTACATTTACCTTTAGAGTGCTAGAGATCTACAATCCACTAATCATCCATCTTTCATCGAACAACTCATCATCATCTTCAATCAACTTCAAAAACAAACTTGTAAACAAAATGGCTCAAACCCGATCGCGATCAAGGCAGCGAGAAATAGAAATTGAGGAAGAAGAGGACAACCTCAATGAATTTCAAGAGGCACTTGGAGGAAATGGGAATGATGAAAACCCAGGTACACCCACTCCTTCAACAATCGAAAGGGTTCAGCATAATCCTCATTTTAACAGATTATTCGATGCAATACTAAGAAGCAATGCGGATGCTCACTTTTTATGACTTGCTCAAGAAGGAGCCAAACTCCCCTCGGACTTTGATCTTGCCCAATTAAGACAAGCATCAGAAAGACAAAGTCGCCATGAGGAAGAAAGAGGTAGAAATCACATCAGATATAACATTCCTCGAGGTAACCCACCACCTCCTCCTCCAAATGAAATGGAGATGTTGCGGCAACAAGTTGAGAATCTCGCCCAACAACTTCATAGTGGTGTTAAGACCAATCAATTCTCACTTAACGACATCTGTCCCTATCCATTTGATAGGAATCTTTATATGCCACCCTTTCCACGTGGGTTCGAAACACCCAAATTTGAAAAATATAGAGGAAAGGGGGATCCCCGTGATCATGTCCGAGAATTTCATTCTGCTTGTCTTGAAGTAGCTTATGAGGACACATACCTAATGCGCCTTTTTCCCCAAAGCTTGGGAGGAACAACCACATCATGGTTTTCCCGACTTCCAGGTGGCATAAGAACATTTGAGGAACTCATCCAGAAGTTCCTATCTCATTACTCTTATAATATTGAACGCGACATCACCATGGCTGATCTATGCAACACCAAACAAAAACCAGGTGAATTATTCTCAGTATTCCTGCAACGATGGCGCCAAATGTCTAGCAGACGTTCTCTTCAGTTACCTGAACGAGAACTAGTGGAAATTTTCATTTCCAACTTAAACGAAGAAATGGAATTTCACCTGGATGTCAAAGACACAGATTCTTTTAACGATATGATCACCAAAGGTATAAAATGTGAAAGGGCACTCATCAAAAAAGGACTCATCAAAATCTTTAATGAACCCAAAGATGGTCCTCGCCCGCGCTTCAATAGCGATAAACTGAACTTCTGGAACAAGAATAAGAATATCGTTAACAATGGAGTTGTGGATGCTCGGACTGTCCAAAATGCACAACCTGTGGTTCGGTTTGCAGGACAAAATCCTCCACCTCAAAATAACACAAATGTCCTTCCTAATCAAGGTCGCATCACATCTCATGATGAACCAAGACCTCGTCCACAAAAACAAAAACGCACATACACTCCCTTAGGGGAACCCATTGAAACAGTGATGCGACAACTCATTTCTCAGAATTTGATCACTTTACCTAAGTTATCAAATTATGAGCCTCAAGTCAAACCAGCATGGTGGAGAGATACTGAACATTGTGAGTTCCATCAAGGAAGAGGACATAAGACAAGTAATTGTCACCGATTGAAAGATCTCATTCAGGATCTTATTGACCGAGGAGAAATTGAAATTGAAGGGCATGACCCAAAAACAACCAATAATGATCATCAGATGTTCAAGAATCCACTTCCATCGCAAGATCAAAGGGGTCCTTCGACGTCCAGTCGAGGTCCTGATACAACTGATTATACGCAAGCTGCGTATAATTACACTGTAAATCACCTGTATGATGCCAGTGAACAAATTGCAACCATAACCTTCAAAAATCCCACCTCAAATTGCAATGTTGTTACACGTCGTGGCAAGGTCACCATCAAGGCAGCTCCACAAGGCACCACCTTCGTCCCAAAGCAGTACAATCTTGTGGAACAATTAGACAAAACCCCTGCACTTATATCCATTTTGGAGCTTTTGCGTCTGTCACCCTCTCATAAAACAATCTTGGATCAAGCACTCCAAGAGGCGTCAGTCCCTGCAAATCTAAATACGGACCAATTTCAAGCCATGGTTGGAAGTCTAAAGTCATCACCTTGTCTCACTTTTTCTGAAAGTGACAACTCTTCCTTCCAGCAACCTCATAACGCCTCACTCCACATTGAAGGCTTCGTCAACCAACACAGGATCAAGCGAGTCTTGATCGATAATGGAGCAGGCCTAAACATTTGCACACTACAGTTGGTCACAGCATTGGGATATGCAATAGAATCAGTGGATCCTCGTAAGAAGATCACCATCAAAGCCTATGATGATGCAGAGCGTTCATCCAAAGGAGCTGTGGTACTACCAATCCGAGTGGGCCCTGTGGTAAAGCATATCATTTGTCAGGTTCTGGACCTTCCTCTGCCATATAATCTATTATTAGGGAGACCTTGGATACATGCCATGCAAGCTGTTCCATCTACCTACCATCAATGTATCAAGTTCCCACATAACGGGGTCGAGATCACAATCCTGGGCGATGCAAATCCCTTTGCATTTTGCCATAATATCAGCCATCAACCAGAGATTACCGTTCCTAATAATAGAGAAGCCATTTCCTCCACATCATATATAAATCCCGCCTCTCTTGCCAGTTCAAACACCCCTATGCCCAAGCAAGAAAAGCTAAAGATGAAAGTAGCAGAGGAAGGTCCTGGAGAATATAACTTGAGTCAGCTCTTTTGTGTGGGACAAATGCCCACTTCTCCTAGAACACATGGTAAACCACAGCAGTTGCTCCAGCAACCACTAATCACGCCAGTATGTGCCTTAATGCCTTTCATCCTTGGAAAGAGTCAAGAGGAAGAAACACAAGATAAGGACCTAGCGGAATGGATCTATAAAGATCCCATCACCACTGACAAACCGCGAGTTACACTTCCTATAGAACAGTATGGCAAAGGCCTCCTCATTATGCAAAGAATGGGATATGATGGTCAGAGTGCTTTGGGATACTGCAAACAAGGACGACATGAACCTCTACTACCAGAATTCAAGCCCAAAGGTAATACAGGCCTTGGCTTTGAAAAAGAGATCCTTCCTAAACTCAGATTCAAAGGAAAACCCAGCAAACCATTTTGCCCACCTACTGCAAAGAGGATACCTTTCATAATCAAAGCACCATCAAGCACTATCCCCACTGCCCCCTCAAGGCTCACAACTCCACCATCACCAATGTCACTCATCCCATCAAACGAACCAGTAATCCTATCAGCAACACCATTTGTAGCAGCAACTATATTGGAACCCGCAGCAGCATCTATGGCACCAGTAGTTCCAGCAGAAGCCACTGAGTCACCATTACCAATACTTCCAGTGACAAATCCATTAAACCCCATCACAATTCCTGCAGCACCGATCACTACAAGGATACATAAACCAATCACACCTGTCGTGTTTAACTCCAAAGACATCCCAGTATGGTATAGCAATCGGATGCTGGAGAGTGATTCAGAGACCGACTCACATGAGTGGGAATTCGATTCAGTGCAACTTAACACTTCAGATGAGGAAGACACATCACCACCTCCACCCCACAAAGACATTCCTGTTTACGGAGAAGCACAGATAAAGACCACTTGGGTACCTGAGCTGGAAACATCTTCCACAGACCCTACGTCTCATCCTACGCCTGATTCTGACAGGGAGAGTACCATCAACGACCTTCACCACACTGTCTTAACCCTCACTGATACATCTCCCGCACTTAACTTAATCGATGAAGTAATGCCCATTATCCACCCTGAACTCATCGAATGGAACCAACCAAATCCCCCATGTCTTGACCTCTTCCAAAATGATGAGGCTATCATTGACTTTTTGGAATTAAGGGATAATCTACCAAGCGGGGATCACAAAGCTGGATTCGCCATTGAACTTAATAGCGCAGCATACTTCGGGGCGGATGCCAAACCCTTCAGCTGCAAAAATATAACATTAAAACATGGATCTTCTAGTGAAAACCACACTGTGGCACTGTTTGATCCAACAAAAGTAAAAAGAAAGAGCGTATCCAACGGTGAAAACCTCTCTGAGGCGCCTGAGGATGAAGGGTTTGACATTCTCCCTGCTAATACACAACAGGAATGATCAACGATCCTCATTGAGGAGACCAAAGAATACAATGTGGGGACTCCTGAAAACCCTCATATCATACATCTGGCATCTCTTCTCACTCCAGAGGAACAACCTCAATTTATAGAGTTCTTCCAACAGCGTCAGATCAACTTTGCATGGTCATATGCAGACATGCCTGGGCTTGATCCTGATTTAGTCATGCATCATCTCACAGTAGCAAAAGGAGCCAAACCTATCAAGCAGAAGCTTCGTAAGATGCATCCTCAGATTGCCGTGCTAGTCAAAACAGAACTCAAGAAACTCCTGGATGTTGGTTTCATTAGACCAATTGATTATGCAGCATGGATCTCCAACATTGTACCAGTTGGCAAACCAAAAGGGGGCATCCGCATTTGTACAGACTTCAGAGATCTGAATAAGGCATGTCCTAAGGATGACTTCCCTCTACCAAATATCGACATCATAGTAGATTTGACAGCAGGACATGCCATGCTTTCACTCATGGATGGCTTTTCGGGATACAATCAAATAAAGATCGCACCAGAGGACCAACATAAGACAGCCTTCACATGTCCATGGGGCACATACTGCTGGAATGTAATGCCTTTTGGTCTAAAGAATGCAGGAGCGACCTATCAAAGAGCAATGACCACCATCTTCCATGACATGATGCATACTATAATGGAAGATTATGTGGATGATTTACTAGCAAAATCACTTACTAGAGAAGGACATCTTCACATCTTAGATAAAATCTTTGATAGACTGGAACAGTACCATGTTCGACTCAACCCAAAGAAATGTGTCTTCGGCGTGACCTCCGGGAAGCTTCTAGGATACATTGTCTCAAGCAAAGGTATTGAGGTCGATCCAGCAAAGGTTAAGGCAATAATGGACATGCCACCTCCAAAGAATATCAGTCAGCTAAGAACACTACAAGGACGGCTTCAATCTATCCGCAGATTCATTGCACAATTGGCTGATAAGTGTCACCCATTCACACACCTGCTACACAAGAACATCCGCTTTCAGTGGGATGACAGATGCCAGCAAGCATTTCAGGCGCTTAAAGACTATCTCATGAATCCACCATTGCTGATGCCACCAGATCCAAGTAGACCATTATTGCTCTATATCTCAGCAACAAGTACAGCATTGGGTGTACTACTGGCACAACATAATGCAGAAGGAAAAGAGTGTGCTATTTACTACATCTCTCGCACACTTGTGGGCTATGAACTCAATTACACACCTATTGAGCGAGCTTGCCTAGCAGTAATCTTGGCAGCCACTAAACTGAGGCACTATCTGTTAACACACAAGGTGCAACTCATTGCAAAGATTGATCCACTCAAGTATTTACTCAGCAAAGCAGCATTGACAGGCCGCTTGGCCAAATGGGTGATGATTCTAAGTGAATTTGACATTGAGTATGTGGACCGTAAAGCTATCAAAGATCAAGTTATTGCAGATCAGTTGGCCGATGCACCACTCATAGGCGATCATCCCCTCATTTCCAATTTTCCAGATGAAGAGATATTCATGCTCACAAAAGTACAACCATGGAAGCTATATTTTGATGGTTCATACACTAGGCACGGCTCGGGGGCAGGCATTTTGTTTATCACACCTCAAGGTGATAGCATCCCGAAGTCTTACAGGCTCACATTTCCATGCACAAACAACATAGCAGAGTATGAGGCCTTGATCACAGGACTCAGGTTAGCCGTACAATGGAAATTAAAAGAATTGCAAGTATATGGCGATTCCCAACTAGTCATTCGACAAGCAACAGATGAGTATCAGACCAAAGATGATAAACTCATGCCATACAAGCAAATGGTGGACAATCTAAAGACATCATTTACTACTATCACTTTTGAGCAGATACCAAGAGATCAGAATCGAGCTGCTGATGCCATGGCTACCATCGCATCTCTACTAGATCTTCCACAGAATTCAACACGCTACGAGTTCTTGGTAGAACAGCTTTGGATCCCCGCTTATGATATCCCCGAATCCGAAATGATATGTCGCCTTGTCGGTTCTGAATCCCCATGGTATGGTGAGTTCTACACTTATCTCCGTGATCACACCCTTCCTCCCAACCAATCAAATAATCAACGTAAAACCTTCATTCGCCAAACTGCTCGATATACCATTATTGCTGAAACCCTATACCGACGTAGTCTTGATGGTACTCTCCTTCGATGTCTGGAACAAGATGAGATAACAAAGGCTTTGGAAGAGGTACATGAAGGAATTTGCGGGACTCACTCAAGTGGTCCGTCACTAGCCAAGAAACTCATGCGAGCTGGATACTATTGGCCATCTATGGAAAAGGATTCCTACTACTTTGTCAGGAAATGCAAGAAATGTCAAGTTCATGGCGACCTGATACATGCACCAGCACAGGAACTACAACCAATCACAACACCATGGCCTTTTTGTCAATGGGGCCTTGACCTTGTGGGTAAAATCCATCCATCTTCATCCAATGGCCATAAATTCATTATTACCGCCACCGAATATTTCACCAAGTGGATCGAAGTTGTTCCACTTACCCAAGTCACCGGCAAGCAGATCGCCTCATTCATCCTCAATTACATCATCTGCCGGTATGGTGTGCCCATGTCCATTGTCACAGATAACGGTCTTCCTTTCAAAAATCAGGATGTTCGTGAGCTTTGTGAGAAATTTCATATCCAACACCGCTTTTCCACTCCCTATTACCCACAAGGCAATGGTCAGGCCGAAGCATCCAATAAAAACATATTGAGAATCCTAAAGAAGACAGTCAATGATGCCGGTCGTAATTGGCATGTTCAATTGAATCCAGCATTATGGGCATATCGAACTAGCATTCGAACCCCTACAGGTGCAACTCCTTATTCATTGGTCTATGGTGCAGAAGCTATCTTACCTATTGAGGTCGAGATACCATCATTAAGGGTTTCCTTGCACAATCTCATTGATGATGAAGCATACAGAGTCTCACGCCTTCAGGACTTAGAGTTACTTGATGAGAAGCGACAAGCTGCATACAATCACCTCAAAGCCTATCAGCAGCGCATGAGTAGAAGTTACAATCACCGAGTTAGATCTTGTACATTTGAGGTAGGTGATCTTGTTCTTCGAGAAAATCCTCGCAACCAACCAAACAGAGAACATCAAGGCAAGTTTGAATCAAACTGGTTGGGCCCATATGTTGTCACTGCTGTATTCGGGTCCGGGGCATATCAGTTGGCTACATCAGACAGAGAACCGCTCGTAGATCCAATCAATAGCATGCACCTCAAACGGTTTTATACCTAAGGTATACATATCAGAAAATATCAAAAACATTCAGAAAATGTCCTAAAGAAAATACAAAACCATTCAAAACAAAAAAAAAAAAAAAAGTAAAGAAAAATCATGCATCCAAACGGTGAACAACCACTCCGGTGGCACCTTGGGTAAGTGCGATGGTGAAAACCTGGCAAACAGGCGCCACTCGTAAAGGCAATGGCTCCAGTATCTTTCACGCTCGTTGCGATCACATTCATACATACACACATCCATCCATCTAACCATGGCTTGTTATTTGATCTGTCATCCAAGAAAGTACTTCATGCGTCTAGCATCCCGCTTTTTCATAAATCATGTCCAACTTGGGGGCAATGCCCTTACAATCTAGATGATGGAAGTGGATTCTACATTACTGGTGATTCATTGGCAAAAACATTCAAAAATGTCTCGCAAAATACAAAAACATTCAAAAATGTCTCGCAAAATACGAAAACAGTCAAAAATGTCTCGCAAAATATCAAAAACATTCAAAAATGACTCACAAAATCCACAAACATTCAAAAACTATTACACAAAATCCAAAAACATTGAAAAACCATCGAAAATCACCCAAAAAACATGACAACACCTTGTACATATTCATCCGATCAGATACAAACTACTCACACAATGACCATTTACCAATCAACCACACAATCCACATCAACAATCCAAAACTGTCTTTAAAACAAGGATGCATCCTTCCTTAACAAAACAAAGACAAGATGATGTTTTCTTTGACAAGAAAATTCTGTTAGGCTGTCAAAAACTTGGTTGATTTGTGAGTACAATCGTTCGTTTATCTGTATCAGGATCTTGCAGCATTATTTTGTATCGTTTGCACATTATTTCCGATGAAGTTCTGGGGCATGTACTAATGGTGTCTACGTGGGAAGTTCACTAAGCTACGTAATCTTATGCCAAATACAGTCATAGATCATTACGGCTTGCTGACTACAGTGTATACCTCGACCATATGAGCATGAACCATTACCAAGGATCCATATTCTTTTATTCTTTATGTATATACTATTTGTTTACAGGTACAATGCTCATTCTTTGGTTCCTCCTCATCCAATTTGGATAAAGGTTTTTATTTCTTAGTACGGTATGCACTTGTCTCAGGATATGATCAGCCTAAGATCAAGGAGGACGATCCAAGTCATGCATGAACGGAGATAATCCTTGTCTGTTCTGCAAGCAATACTCAGGTCAACTTGATCCATTATATCAAGTTGCTTGTATTAACTTGCTATATAAAATCCATGTAAGAAATACTCTGGTCATCTTGAATCTTTATGTCAAGTTGCTTGTATTTTCTTACAACATTTTAAAGCTCAATGATGAAAATAGAGCACTATGGATCGTCATTCCATCTCATCTGTATATACTGCATTCCATTGCATTCCAACCATCCATACATTCATAATAGCTGCATATCATGCATACATAGTCATAATAATGCATACTCTATTTTCCTCTTCTTCCATAGGAATGAGTCATAGGTCCTCCATTTCTTCTAACATCGAACCCCCCCAACCCTCCCCATCTCGATAATCACCATCACATACCCTACATCATGTCCCAATCAACCTAATCAAGCCACGTTCATCACCATCCATCTCTAAATAGGAGGGATTGTGTTTCCTATCCTAAGTCATCCAATAAGTCAAGAAAGTTACTCTATTTGCACAGATACATCGACTCCCACACACCTAGACTATCAACAGATACTCTGATCAAGTATCTTCAGGTCTCAACAGGTAATCGGTCATGGTAATCCTAGACTACATCAGGCATTTATCATAATGACCTAGTCTCAACGGGGCTACCATGATTCCCCACAACCATCCATCACACACACATTATCAATTGATCAAACCAATCAAACACAATCCAACGGACAATTACATCAATTGTCTACGTCTCAACGAGTATTTTGCTTCATATACCTTGACTTCATCGGACAATTACATCAATTGTCTAAGTCACATCAGGTCACTTTGATTCACTTACTCAGACTTTATCATGTCCAAGCGACCAACTGACATCAACTGTCACGCTTTGACTTGACCGGGGCAATTCAACCGATTGCACCAGATTGTCCAACCAATTTTGATCAATTGTATAGCATCAATCCAAACCCCACACTACATCTGCTATGTATCTCTTGCATCACCTCAGGGTATTCGTTGGCTTGTTGTTTCTTCATATTCACTCCATTTTCTCCCATTCTTTCATCATTAGTTCTAATTTCTTCTATTCTACCTCCCCTTCACTTTTCATTCTTTTTCGAGAGATCGCCCGATTTTTCAAAAAAATTCGGCCCATCCCTCGAGGGGGCATACCACCCATTAAATTTACATTTTATGGGGCATTTCTTCACACCTATTTTTCTTTCTTTGAAACGACGCGATAAACCGCACCGTCTCAAAGAGGGGCAAATGTAGTCACATAAATCTGTCCACTTAATTAAATGAATACTTAGTATTTATTTGATTATTTAACCATCAATTAATAATTAATTAAATTAATATTTAATTAATTCATCTTAACCCTATTCTCCTATTAATTAAATAAATTATTCAATTTATTTGATTTAATTCACTTAACCAAATTCAGACCATTAATTAAATAAATAAATCATATTTATTTAATTAAATCTTCTCTCACATTTAAATAAATTAATATTTATTTAAATCCCCCAAAATCCCACCTCTCACATTTAAATAAATAAATCATTTATTTAAATCACCTTTATCCTCCACCCACTTGTATTTGCCTACAAAAGCAAGTTGCACAATTATTTTAAATAAATAATTTATTTAAATCACCTTTATCCTCCACCCACTTGCATTTTCCTACAAATACAAGTTGCACAATTATTTTAAATAAATATTTTATTTAAATCACCTTTATCCTCCACCCACTTGTATTTTCCTACAAAAGCAAGTTGCACAACTATTTTAAATAAATTATTTATTTAAAATCCTATTTATCCTCACCCACTTGAAACCTTTAATGGTTTCCCTTAAAGTAGTCAAACTTGATGGCTTTAAAGTCTTCAAACTTGATGGCTTCCTTCTATAGTCTTCTTAAAGACTTTAATGGTTTTCCTTAAAGTCTTCAAGCCTTTAATGGTTTCCCTCAAAGTCTTCAAGCATTTTAAATGCTTTATCTTCTTTTTCTCATTTAAATAAATTAATATTTATTTAAATATTTATCCAAATTCAACTTACACCATTTAATTGAAATAAATGATTTTATTTTAATTGAAAATACCAAAATTTCTCCCACTTGCATTTTCCTACAAAATCCACTTGTATGCCTAAACCCCTTCTAGATTCTTCTAAACCCTTCCTAATTAGCCTAAATTCATCCCTTAAATATTGTCACATTCCTAAGCAAATTGGAGTCACTTCTCAAAGACTCCAAAGTCTTTGAAAAGCAATTAATGCTTTGTGTGTTCAACAAATTAACCCTCAAAGTCTTGGATAACCTTTGAAAGCTTCCAACCTTCAACCACTAAATGGCTCAAAGTCTTTGATAACCATTGAAGGCTTTCAACCTTCAACCACTTAATCCCTAAAGTCTCCAATAACCATTAATGGTTACCTCAAACCCTCCCACATGGTTAAAACATTTGTTTTGACTCAACCTCTACCCAACCCAAAGGTCTCATCAGGCCATTAATGCTTTGACCATGATTATCTCTTAAACATTTGCACAAAGGTTTATCCTTGGATTAACTCTTAATCCAATGGGTAATCTTAATTTAGACTTGACCCTTACCTTATAGATAACCATGAGGTCTTCTCAGGCCTTTAATGCCTCCAACCTCTTCTCTCAACCCAATCCTATGTTGAAACTTGTCACCATTTTATTGGTGCCAATTGTGCACATGGATCCCCAACTTTCAATCCTAACCCTTGTTAAGATTGCTCAATCTTAACCCTTCATTTCCCTATTTCTTCTATAAATAGAACCCTTCTCCTCAAGCAAAGGAGAAGCATTTTAGAGTATTGTTGTTATACTGGCATTAGCATAGAGCTTTTTCATAGCATCACTATCTACTCTAGCATAGTATTTAGCTTTTCATTTCATATTTGAAGCTTAGTATTAAATCTCAATCCTCCATAAGCATCCATAGTGCAAAAAGCTACTGAGAGCTACACTCATTTGGGACTTGGAGAGGAGAGGAACAAGGGAGGAGCAACTATGAGCATCTTGATTAGCTATTTCATTTTATGTTTATATGCTTTCTATTTCATGCTTAATATCTCTCTTGATATGCCTGTTTAGGATAATCTTTTGTTGCTAACACTAACGTTTGTTTCTTGTGCTCTTGTGTGTGTTGCCATCAAACAGATTTTCTAATCCTTTTTGCAGAGCATCAATATCAATATGTCATCGAGGAACAAAATCACAAATCGGTTGAGGAAATTATGGAATACCCCATTCATGAGACTCATGAATATAGCTGGAGCATTCATAAGACCAAATGGGACCACAGTGAACTCATAGTGGCCATATCTGGTATGAAACGCTGTCTTGTGGATATCACTCTCCACAATCCTCAACTGATGATACCCTAACTTTAGATCTATTTTGGAGAACACTTTAGCACCCTCAAGCTGATCAAACAAATCATTGATCCTGGGCAAGGGATAACGGTTCTTGATGGTTACTTTGTTCAATTTCCTGTAATCCATGCATAATCGAAGGGACCCATCCTTCTTCTTCACGAAGATGACTTGTGTGCCCCAAGGGGAGATGCTAGGATGAATGTGACCCTTCTCTAAGAGTTCCTCTAGCTGCATCTTGAGCTCATTAAGCTCATGTGTGGTCATCCTATAAGGCACTCTCAAAACTGGCTCGGCTCCTTGCACGAAATCTATGTGGAAGTCAATCTCTTTGGTCGATGGCATGCCAGGTAGCTCGGCTAGAAATAGATCTACAAACACCCAAGGATGGGATGATCATCTATGGAAGGCTCCTTCTCATTTTCTTCCCCTCTATCACTGATGGTGATAGCAAACAATTGGCATCCCTTTCTCATGCTCCACTTAAGCTGCATAGTGGAAATCATACGAAGAGACACGGGCCTCTGAATCCTAGTGATTACTATGGGAGCACCATGATCATCCTCGCACTCGATCTTTTTTAGGCGACATTCCATCTTGACTCTGTGGACCTAAAGCCAATCCATGCCAAGTACAATGCCATAAGATCCGATTGGTGTAACTCTAAGGTCTACTAGGGTTGCGGTATTACCAATCTGGAGTAAACATCCCCTAACCTCTAAATCCAGTGACACTCTAGCCCTTGATGCTAACTCCACTTCCCAGCTAACACCTTGCCTAACTACCACTAGCCCATAACACTCCACAACTAGTGGAGATATAAAGGAGTTAGTCACTCCTGAGTCAAATAATATAGAAATACCGACACCTATAATCATACTTGCAGCCTAAATGACTATGGCCTAGTGCTCTGCCTGGTGGTTGTCAACCGCTATGAAGAATCTATGGGACTTGCCCATATCTCCAACTGTAGGCTCTGATGTTGCCCTCCTCTGATTACCTGCCATCTAACCCTGCAGACACTCTCTCGCCATGTGCTCCATGGCTCCACATGTGAAATAAGCACTGCATGCCTGGAACTGTGCACCCTGAAGCCTAGAGAAAGGCTCCCCACCTGTCTTGCTCAAACCACTGTACCCACCCCTGGAGGACTGCTGACTCCGTGCCGGAGGTGTGTATGTACCATGTGCCCTCTAGTCATGTCTAGGACCCTGTGACTACCACTGCTTGGGCTTAAAGCCCTACTATCCCTGAAGGGGCCTCTGCCTCTGACTCTGCTATGACTATTGTGGAGGAGGGGGTTTATAGGACCCCAATGCATTTCGGTGGTTGCCTTTCTAGTGGGGTTTCTGAAACCCGAAAGACTGGGGTGTCGGGTTTCGGTTCTAAAACTGATCCCTCATGTCTTGTGGCTTGACCTGAATCTCCTCAGCTATCAAGGCCTTCTCCATGGCAACTCGAAGGCTCCCTGGAGTAGCCATCCTCACCAGTCCTACTATCCCGACATTAAGTCCCCTGATAAATCAGTTGACTAGAAGCTTCTCATCCTTCAGGTAGTCTACATAGGGTAGGAGCTCAATGAACTTGCTCTTGTACTGGGTCACTAAGAGACCCTTCTGCTGGAGGTCATGGAACTCATCGATCCTACACTGCCTAAAGTGCTTTGACAGGTACCTCTCCCTGAACCTCTCCATGAAGATTTCCCATGTGAGGGTGTCTGTAGTTAGACCACACTTGAATTCCTCCTATTTCCACCATTTGGAGGTCGTCAGTCTCAGAAGGTGGACTGCAACTCATGCCTTCAGATTGCTTTTGTAAGAACGCAATGCAAAGCACCGATCTAGGCTCAAAAGACAAGCCTCAGCCTCTACCTTGTTGGTAGATCCCCCAAAAGATGGTGGCTAGAGGCGCAAAACCTCTCTGATCAGATCCCCTATTTCTCAACGTGTCCTCTCAATATAAATAGGTGTGGCTACCGAAGGTGGTCCAGGTAGATGAACGAACTTAGGCTCATGCTCAGCCTGGCCCTCTAAGGAATTAGGAGGTGGACTCCTACTCCATTCCCTATCTGCTGATCTAAGGGTCCCTGAGTTCTGATTATCTGCATGATGGTCAATTGCTGGAAGCCTATCCCATACTATCCCAATCAGGTTCTGAAGTGCTAGTAAGATGTCTCAGTTTGGGTCAACCAGTGGTTCAGGAGGGGCCTCCGAGTTCCCTTCTGGGACTGGTTCCTCCCTATCAACATCCTTGTGTGCCATACGAGTATGCTTAGGACCCCTTCCGCACTTGTGAGCTTGTCGTGTAGTTGAAGGCATCGTTATGAGAAAATAAAATGAAAATAAAATAAATAATAATTTTCGGGGAAAAATTCAATTAATGAAATAATTAAAGTGAAATGTAATGGAGAAAGGTTCCTAGTGTTGGAAACCTTGCTCTGATACCAAAATGACGTGCCCAAACTTTTGGGCTAAAAAAATGGAACAATTTTTTTTTTTGAAACACTTAAACTTTCAAAATAACCTACATTTAAACTGAAAGCAAATAAGTCATCTTAACTAGGATGTAAATAGAATTGTTTTCTAAGGTTGGATTAATTAACCAACTCAAATAAGTGACATTAATTAATGGAGATTAATTAATCCCAAGAGGGTTGTCACAATTTAGTTAGTTAATTTAATTATCTTAATTAAGTTGTTGTTAATTAAAATCGAGGGATAATTAGATATCTCAAATGCATATAAATCATTCCGACCTAAATAATGATAAAGCTATTTAAAATTAATTAATAATTTTCATTTACAAATTTTTTCCAAATTAATCTCCACTTGACGACATATTTAATTAAATACAAAAATTAGCTAAGAAATGTCCTTATTAAAATTCCTTGATAACATTACGTCAATAATGCAATAAGATAACTATATAAAATTTAATAAAATAAATTTAAATAGGTCTTCTACTTAACCCCAAATATGTAAAATTAATTGTATATATACTTATATGTAGTAAATATAGCATATATATAAATTATATACATATAAACAATTTGGGTAAACAATCTTTATATTTTAACCTATTTATACATGTATATTTCTTTTAATAAAAAGAACCAACTATGCCCATTAAATATAATCATGCAACTATTAAATAACCTTAAATTTTAAGTTATAATTTAAAAATTTAATTCAAATTCCCCCTCATATTTTACATGCAAACCCTAAGTTTAAAAATTATAATAAAGACTAAAATTCAAATACTTCTTTAATGTTTCTAAGCTAACCCTAACCCGAATATGGGCTAGGGTTGCATTATTAAAATACTCCTATTATTACAATGCTAACCCTAACCCGAAATTGGATTAGGGTTGCATATTATTTCTCTTTTCCTATTTGCTTATACCCTAACCCAAATTTGGGTTAGGGTTTAATATATTTATTAATTTTTTGTGAGTGTGTGTTTGTGTGTTTTGTGCAGGGCCGAACTAGGGCAAGGCGACGACCATGGAAAGGCAAAGGCCAAAGGAAGGTTAGGCATTCATGGTGCGGTCTCCCCTTGGTCACCACTGTGTTTACACACAGTGGCGGGTGGTGCTGTCCACTATGTGCACCCACAACGGTGGCCGATGTCATCCACTATGTGTACACACAGTGGCGGCCGATGCCATCCACTGTGTGAGCATAGTGGCAGCCGCGGGCCATCCACTGTGTTTATACACAGTAGCGACACCTCCCACACCAAACACTGTGTGTAAACATAGTAGCTCTGTCCGTGAGTCGTCCACTATGTTAACAAACAATGGTTCGGCCCGATACTCCCCCCTCCAACTTTTGTTTATTTCCTTTTTTTGGGGAGGTCTAAATAAATAAATACACACACACACACACACACACACATATATATATACACATATATATATATATATATATATGTATATATATAAATATCAGTCTCTAAGGGTTAAAAGCTCTATTTTTTTTTTGACAGAATATGCAAGAATAATTTAAAATATAGATAGCATAGAAGATCTATATATTTCATTTCTTGCTAAATAAATGTAGAGTAAGATTTTAATTTTCACATGAATATCAATATTCTTTTAGCTAGGTTATCTAGGCTCTAAATATACAACATTAAATTTATTAGAACTGTCAGATTTAACAGTTAAATATATCAAAAAGAAAAGCTTCATTTCTCTAATTTTCTAGATCTGTGAATTCTCCTATATCTCTTTTCATTTTTACAAACATATAACAAAAGACATTGTAAACTAACAGGTTTATCTACAACAATTTCTTTTCTGCATCTTTCATTTCTTTACTAAAATTGCAGGGATACAAAATAATAGATTTCATTATGAGACAGAATTAAAGAAAATTAACAACAACCTTATAGAATGCAATTTTCTTATAATGGATAGGTTTCAGATAAAAGAAAACAAACATTACAACCTTTCATTCAAAAATACTTTTCTCATAAAATATATATTTTTTTATACAATAGCCAACTTTTACAATGGGTGAAATAACCCAATTGGTCTCTCATTCCTAGTAATGAGGACTTAAATACAATAATACATTTCTTTATACAGAAATAAAAACAACATAAATCTCC
Source organism: Cryptomeria japonica (assembly GCF_030272615.1). Classification (NCBI taxonomy): domain Eukaryota; kingdom Viridiplantae; phylum Streptophyta; class Pinopsida; order Cupressales; family Cupressaceae; genus Cryptomeria; species Cryptomeria japonica. The sequence continues at coordinate 468,718,741 of NC_081410.1, forward strand.
TCACTTACATTTCTGCAACTAAAGCATAATATTACAATTCCTATTCCTTTTTCCGCAACTAAATAAATCTGCAACTCCTAGCCTTCTTTCCTCTTTCCAAGCAACCTACATACAATCATAAGGTTGTGACCATGGGGTGCTCACCTTCCAGCCTAGAATTACTAGAAGCCACCCCCGAGCTTGGAGAACCAAGTCCTAGACAGGTTACACTCAGGCAAACACAAACAAGCAAAGGGAAAAACATAACACAACAAACACATTCCCTTCCCAAGATGAAACTTCATCACATAATGTGATGTCTTACTAGGGTGGAAGTGGACCAAGTACCATAGAGGAGATCTGCTAGATAGTACTCATAGCCAACTCATGGCATCCAAGAAAACACAACAAAACTCATCTTAACCCCCATATCCTTATGACCCCCAAAAGGCATACCTGCCATATTTTCTCCCCTTATGACCCCCAAATGAAATAACACAAATATGCAGTAAGGGTCACATGGACAAACCCTTGAGATCACTCTCATAATGAGAGCCTCTCACTCTAAGGTTGTCAAATGCCTTCCACCCCCAAGACCATTCTGCCGTCCCAAGGGTAAGATTGTCTTGGATACTCCCAAAACACAACAAATGCATAAACAACAAATAGGAAAATAATCACATAAAGCTTTCACAAATACAATACAAAATAAAAAATACAATATTTCCATTCAAGCATTCTACCAATAGATTTTCAAATAAACATGTAAGAAAACTCCAACCTTGAGTCTGCCAAGGGTATTCTAGGGAAAGCTCAGAGAAGAGCAGCCCAATCCACAAGACTTTTCTGCAACACTTAGCCAAATTTTCCTATTCTCAAACTAGTTTTCCTTCAAAAATTGTCCAAAATCTCCAAAGATGGAGAGTGGGTGATTAGCTCACTAAGCTTCAATCTCTAGCCTAAGAAGGCTTCTCTCACTCCTTCCAACCTCTTGGATAGAGTGAGGGACTCCCATTGGTTGGTCTTCCCTAGGTCTTACACACTCCCTAACCAAGGCACCTCAAGAAGAGGAATGAAATGGGGAAAAGGAATTTACACCTATCAAGGAGGTTATCTAACCAAGGATGGCACTCCTATAGGTGGAATTCGTCCATCTTGGGAAAACCACTTTTTTGCATGGTTAAACAAGCCCTAGGGGAAAGACACATGGCCAAATTTGGCCTTCACCCATAGGTACCCCATGAGGCCTAATAAAAATGCTCTAAAACTGACTCTAGGAGTTGATTTAATCCTTGGAAAGTCCACCTAAAGTTAACCTATGGGTCAACTCTGACTTGACCCTCCTTGTGGCTCACTAACCTAGATTTCTTGGTACCTTCAAGGATAATTAGGAGATATAACAATTAAACAATATAAAACTCTCCAAAAAGTGACATGACAATTTCCAACACAACATACAACATATGTGTCAAGTGACACTACAAAATAATTCCACATCACAAATACACACATGGCAATTGTCCCTTGAATGATTTAAACAAATTTAATGAATACAATTTACACACATGCAAACAATTACGTTTATGAATAAAATATGATACATATGGGGTGTTGTCTCTCCAAATAGACAACCCCTGGTTTTAAGAACATACATAGGCCTAGGCTTGATTCTCCATAATATTTCCATGGTCACATGGATAATTTCCTATGCATCTCAATTTAAATATTAGTACTTTCCAATATCCTCATATAATATTAAACACGTAATCAAGAATACAATTCAATCACTCTGCATAGAATTGACATTATACACTACAATTTGCCACATATGAAAGCAATTCACATAAGCAATTCAATATAATCCTCATAATTTAATCCATTCATAAGATATGCAAGCATATTCCCATTATCATAATAAAGTCCTGCAAATCAAATAATGACATACATCGTCTCAATGTTACCCTATTCTAGGATCATATAAAATTCTATATCCACAAAGCATAGAAATGAAGCATCAATATATCAATGTTATCAAATTCGTGGGATCATATAAAGTTCTATATCCATAATGCATAAAAATAAAGCATCCATAATAGTTCCAACATGAAAATCACTGAAAAGCTAGGATGGGTTGGTGTAGGGACTCACAATTTCATTTCATGCATTATTTCTGAGACACCAATTATGATGTTTTATTAGAAGTTTATAAGAGGTTACCAATACTGATAAGAAGTTGTTTGAGAAATTATTTGATCTTATTGATAAGGTTAATGAGTTGGTAAATGATCAAGTTGATATGATTGCTTTGGCAGTGAAAGTTGTGGTGAATGATTTGATTATTGTGTTAAGAAAATCTGAAAAAGAGGATATTAGATCTAATTAAATAAGTTGAGATATTTGTTAAATGGTTTCAGATCTAAGATAAGTTTGTTTTTGAGTTAAAGTTTCAATTGGTATTAATACTGATTCACCGCCTCACCCCCCTCTTAGTATTAATCGGATCCTCATAGAATTAACACAAGAATCCTTCAAATCAAGGTGTGTCCTAGCTTGGAAGAGCACTTGATCTCTAGGATGAGTACCCAATGAATGAGGGATAGTTTGATAATAGACCTAAATTATATGCAACTAAGATATTAGTGAATGATTTTGATATGAAACTAGATAGTGATATGTTTCAAGAATGATGATATTGATATGAAGTTAAATTAGCATGCAAATGATATTAAGATGATATTAAGCTAGCATGGAAATGAGACTAACATGATATATTACTAACATGATATGAAAACAATGATAAATCTATGCTATGATACTACTAAAATGATCTAATTACAGTTATCAAAGAGGGACTAAAATTCTTGATGAAATGAGACTATAACTTAGATGCATGAAGACTTGGATCGATTAATAATGAGGGAAATGGAGCCTATTTATAGAAGAAATGGTCCATTGGAGGGTTAAGATTGAGTAATCTTAACAAGGGTTAGGATTGAAAGATATTCAATCCTTGTGATATTTTCAACCCAATCCTAGGCTGACAAGTGTTACCACGAGGAGGCTTGAGAGGAGATGTAAGAGACATTAAATGCTTGAGAAGATAGGTGGTTACCTTGGGAGGTAAGGTTAGGGTTGAGTTATTGGATAATCCTTTTACCCAAAGGATAAAAGAATGTGCAAGGGTTAAATGGATAACCATGGTCAAAGCAATGAATTCTTGAAGAGACCCATGAGTTAAAGAATGGTTAAGTTAGAGGGAAAGTCTCTAACCATGGTTTGAGGTTGAGTTAACCATTAATGGTTATTGAAGACTTTGGGGGTTTGAGAAGTGACTTTATTTTGCCTAGGAATGTGACAATATTTATGAGGGGGATTAGGCTAAATTGGAAGTGATTAGAAGAATCTAGAAGGGGTTCAAGCATGCAAGTGGATTTTTTAGGAGGATGCAAGTGGGAGAAATTAGGATTTTAATTAAAATAAAATGATTTATTTCAATTAATGGTGCAACTTGCATTTGTAGGACAACACAAGTTGGGGGTATTTGTAAATAAGTATCAATTTATTTGTATTAGAAGATGAATTTAATTGTAAATTTAATTAAATGTGGAAAGGGGATTTAATCAAATAAATTGAATTTATTTAATTAACATAAGAAAGGGGAGTTAATCAAATGTTGAATTTGATTAATGGCTGGATAGAAGAAAAGGGGATATTAATTAAACCTTAATTTAATTAATAGGTGGATAAGTGATAATTAAACAAATAAAATTCATTTAATTAAGCGTGCAGATTTAGTTGTCTACAAATATAATGTTTGGTTAACATGAAAATAAATATATGTTCCTATAAGAAATTTAAGAAAGCACCTTTATGCATGATGTTACCATTATTTGAGATTTCATGGATATGGTATTTCAATATATTTTTGATGATTGTATTAAATGAAGTGGCTTTGAAGGTATTGAACATTATCAATATAGAAATTTTGAACAAAACCAGATGCTGAGAGGTTGGGGGTGAATCAATATATATTAATGATGTTAATGTCATTTATTATGTCATATCTTTGTCATGGCGTCTTACTGTTGTGTATGTGAAAGGGACTATGTCACATCACTCATATATGAGCGGGGTGTGGTGTTGTGATTCTCTTTCACCTTCTTGTGTACCTTACGTTTATATATATGTTATGCATAGACACTTGGTCTTATGTAGGATGCAGGTACTAGGCATCAACTTCACCAAGTTCCACAGGTCTAAGTGTGCCTTTAATCTTAATGGCAGTTGATTGGAGGTGACATTAAGGACCTACCATATCTTAGCCCTAGTTAGTGTCCTATGTGAGTTCTAGTGTTTTTGGTCTAGATTCATCTTGTTGTATGGTTGACGTAAATAATAAATTATAATGTATAATCCTGTATGAATGATTAATTATATGGGGGTATATTAAGTAGGCCTCATATTATATTATTTTGTGGATATTATTTTTGCATGTTCATTATGTGGGAATGATTTATTATTATTTATTTATTTATTCACTTATTTGTGGGAGATGTTATTTGGTAATTGAGTTTAAATTGTTATTTTTATTTATTTGATGTGAGTGATCTTTTGTACAAATTAGGGGTTGCTACTTCAATCCTGAGTGCAAAAGCAAAGTATTATTTTCATTTGAGTTTTCATTTTTGGGGTGTTGAGTGTGACTTGGAAGACATGGAAGGTGGGTTTGAAAATTATGGGAGGTTGTTTTTGGTGGGCGGTTTTCCAAAAAAATGGAGTTGGAGAAGGGTTTTTGGATCTAAATGTGTTTGGGATTGATTTTAATGAGGATTTGATAGGAGAATTTGTGAAGATCACAAAGGGGTTTTGTGGATTTTGTATACACCTAAAAATGGTCTGAAGATAATTAATTAAATAAGCAATTATTTAATTAATCTCTCCTCCCCAATTTAATTGAATTCACTAAGCAATTTGATTAAATCTCTCATTCATCTACTTATTAATAAATCTAAGGATTTATTAAATAGGTTCATTTCACACCCCTTTAATTAATTAATTCAAATTAATTAATTCCCTCAATGCAAAATCATTTCTTCTAAATCCCCTAATTAATTAAAACAAATCAAATCATGAGTTGTTGAGATTAATTAGCCATTTTCCTAATATTTGAATTTTTAAACTCAAATTCTCCTAACTTCTACCACTCCTAAACCTAACCATTCCTAAACCTAACCCATTCTACCTACCACCATGTCCCCTTTCATCCAACATCTTCTAGAACCTTTGTGACACTTTTCACTAAGTGTTCCCTTTAATCCAACTCCCTTTGCCAACCTCCTCCAATTTAACCATTGATATCTTCAAGTCAATCTCAACCGTTGATTCATGCCAACTCACCCCTAGCCTTGGAAAATCCTATAAATAGACCTCATTTTGGAGCAATATTGGTCCCAATTTCATATCATTCTTGCATATCATTTGATCCCATCTCATTCATATCTTAAGCATTGTTACTATAGGCATCTAGCTTATAGTTTATTAGTTTTAGCAATGTTATCATGCTCAATTTTAGCTTAAATCTTAGCTTCAATCATGCTAGATCAATCATTCATATAGATTAATCATGCTATTCTTGCTAGATCATACATTTTCAGCATTCAAATCCTCCATCTAAGTGTAGTCAAGTCACTGAATTTTGCATAATCTGATCTGAGAGCATTTTTCATACTCGCATTTACTAGGAGGCAATAAGTCGATTAGCTATGGTTTTGTCTTTCATTGTTTCAATTTACTAACCATTGCTTATAATGATTTATTGAGTGCATTGTGTTTGCAAGTACAGGTACACTTCACAGAGTATGACATTTTGGCGCCCACCGTGGGGTCAAAATCATCATTTTCAGCCTCCCAAGCTTCCTCAAACTTCATCTCTGCTGGATCAGAATCAAACTATTGTACGAGTTGCCTTTTTAGCTCATACGAACTTCCTTTTAGTCTCGGATGACACCTCATCCTAACTCGTATGAGGTATAATCCTGACTCGTACAAGGTTTTAGATTGCAAATTCTTTACTCGTACTAGGCTGATCCTATGTCGTACGAGTTGATTTTCATGCTCGTACTAGGGCTAATCCTATGTCATACGAATTTCTGGCTATTAAATCTTATGTCGTACAAGTCAATTTTGGTCCCTGTGCAAGATGTAATCATTTGTCTTTCTGTCTGATAAATCATTTCATACGAGTTTCTGCATCTATGATTTTTTGGAAAAAAACTACAAATTAGAAATTTCAAATTTGTCTATACGTCGGTAATTTACATTTTTGAAGGTTTTCTGGTCATTTTTAGCCCCTGAGAGTGCCCAAAGAGCCTGGCTGAAATCCATGCCCTTTGAAAATCACATCTAGAACTCTTGGAGACCTTTCCAACCAGGTAAACGGCTTGTAATTTTGAGTCTCGAGTATGCCTATTTGAAGTTAGGATAAAATTTCATATAATTTTTTTGAAAATTTCATAGTGCGGATCACTAATGCTAACTTTGATTTGTTTATGAGATTTTGGCAGCCTAACACTTTCTTGCAGATACGCTTGTCAAAGACAAATTCAAAACACAATCATGACTACTAATGGATCTATTTTGTAGGTTGCCTAAGGATTCAACAAAAAAAAAAAACTTTGTGTATTCTTTAAGATTTTTAGGCACATTTCAATTTGGGCTTAAAGAAATGAACTATCACATCTTGTGTGTCTTTGATGATAGGCGAGTATGCTCTCACCTTTCTTAGGTGATCAGAAAGCTAGACTCATCTTTTTTCTTTCATTAGTGCATCTCGTTAGCAGGCCTACCCTCCCGAGGAGGTATTAACTCTTAGCCATTAAGGCCGGTGAGAGGGAAATGACCTAAGTGGGAATGGCTAACGCCAAGTAATCCAACCCACTATAAAATAAATGTGTTTTTTATGAAAATCAAAGCAACGGTAGTGCTCAGGAATAGCTCTCCTCTGTACCTTTGGGTATATCGGTTTTCAAGGCTAGGAGACCTCTTAATTGAGTTTATACCCCGACGAGCTGAACTGATCCCTTACTAGTGCCGGTTAAAATAGAAGCTACCGGATTCACCTCCGAAAGGGTGATAATCTTTGTGCAAGAGAGATAGTAACTCTCCCAAGACACTTGCCATATCATGCCCCCATTAGCATTTGGAGTTGGATAATATGGCGTTGAGAATCCATTACATGATACTCAACGACCGTATTCTGATTAGCTATTGGGTGTGTACCTAAGTTAGGAAGCAAAGGTTTTCATTCTCAGCCAACTTCCTTAGGGTTTAGCTTGATTGAGAGTCATGTATCACATCATGTGTTTGTTGTGTATTCATCCCTAAAATTAAAAAATCAGACACTTAAAATTGGAAAACCAAAGTAAAACATCAAAGTTCAGTGATCAAAACTCAAACAAACAAACACTTTTTATCACTGTTCAAATACCTGTCGTATGAGTCAAGATATTATGTCGTATGAGTCAAGGTTCTATGTCGTACGAAACACTGCTTTTCACATGAAGTCACTAGTTTGTCATTCTATTTTGTATCTTGTGTCATCTTAAGCTGAATCTATCATATGAAACTCTGCATCTGTTAGTCCAAAGCTGTGTCCTGCATGCTTGTTTTAGATTTATCATTTCTGCCTAATCAATTTGCAGTAAGCATAAATACCTGTTATCTATCAATCCATGCTTATATTGTCTACTTTCTTGGTTTGCTTGGTCAAGTTATCATCCATCAACATCAGACTTTAGAAAATATACACCTCAAGATTTTCAAGTGCTTACCCCCAACAAGTTCAAAATCTAAACATCTCAAAGTGTATTATCACCCTCTTTGATAAACTGATCACTCAAACATAGTTTCTCATTAGGATCAATCATCCTTTATCATGAAACTGAAATGTTTGGTTAGGATAACCTTGTCCCACATCGTAGGATAGATCGTTCCTATTGGACTTGGTTCTTATCAATCATCATCATTGCACTCTTAAACTGAAGATCGAAAACTTGCAAACCTTTAAACACTTGAACCATCTTTTAGTGTCATATCACTCTATTGCTTTGAAACTGACTATTGACCACTTACCCAAAACAATCTTTTGAACAATCAAATCTTAGCACAATATCAAACACAATGCCCATTTTAACAAGAGATCAGAGACATAAGATCGCTAAAACATTTGCAATAGCTAAAAATCAAACTGACATGACATACCAAAGTAAAAGACAAGAAGAACACATGACAAACCAAAATATCAGAGCAATCAAACAAGTTCAAAATCAAAATCCAACTATGTTAAAACCTCACAAGGATTTAAACACATCTTAGAAGAAAAGTGGCTCTTTTATGCACCTCTTAAAGAGATCCCTAAAGGATTTGGCTAAAGAAGATCACAATCGTGCACCCATGTCTAACAATTATCCATCCATCCATACAAAAGTTGACTCTCCAAATGCATCTATCCCTACACCCCCTGAAAGCTTGCAAGAACCTTTCATAGCATCCTTGCCAAATAATACATCCAAAGCTAAAGTTTCCCAAGGGATATCCATAATTTCCATCAAACCTATTTTAGAGGATCATATTCAAAGCTCATCTCCTTCATATCCAAGCATTTATTCATCACAACATCCCCATAGGGCTTCCTTGCAAATTGAAGTCCTCATTCATAGAATGCTTGTTAAACGTGTCTTGATAGATGGGGGAGCTAGCTTGAACATTTGCTCTATGAATCTTGTCCATGCTCTAGGCTATTCAGAAGATGTAATTGATCCCAAGAAAAAGATCAAAATCAAAGCACGTAATGAAGAAGAGAATTCATCTAAAGGAATGGTGATATTACCCATCATAGTGGGACCTTTGTAGAAGGACATAGCATGCCAAGTTCTAGATGTGGACCTACCCTACAACATACTCTTGGGGAGACCATGGATATAGGATATACAAGCTATTCTATCAACATGTAATCAATGCTTAAAATTTCCATACAAGGGACAAGAAATCACAATATCAATAGAATCCAATCTAGTGCAGTGTTGTAGTAATCTGAGATCAGCTCAAGAGGTCATTGTTTCACATAACAGAGAGGTAGCACCTTCAAGCACACAATCCAAGGAACAATTTTTTCAAACATGGAAAAACAAATGCAGCTGAAAGATCAAGGAAATGGAGAATATTTGATATCATGGACAAACAAACAAGAGAAACTTCAAATTGAGAGGGAAGAAGAAGAAGATATAGTAGTTGATGTAGTTCACACGTATGTAGAACAAATGTTAGGAACTAGCCTACTTGAATCAGAATCACATGTGACTGACATGGACTTAACTGAGGATGATCAAGATTTTCTTATGCGAGGTCATTCTGATGAGAGTATTGTTCTAGACATCGACATACATACTGAAAGCTCTAACATCTCTATCATGACCCCTAATATCTTTGAAACTATTCATCCTGAAGATCCTTTATCCTTAAGCTATCTTGAACCTATGGACTGGGAAAATGAAGGACATACTGCTATTGATACCTTTCCAAATGACCATGCCATATCCTTATATCTTGATGAAATAAAACCCGCAACAACTTTCACAAGGGATTCCACTAACGTATCTTCAGGTCAAGTGGGTGTTAAATCTCCTAGTCGCAAAAGTGAAAATCAAGAAAACAATATCAGATCTAATGCTGAAAACCATTTATTGGCAACATTAGACCAGGAAAAAGTAAAAATAAAGGATTTATCTAATGATGAAAACCTCCTTGAGGCGCCGGAAGATGGGAGATTTGAGACCTTACCAGAATGTTATCAAGAGAAGTTATCTATCATAATAGCACCAACGAAGGTAGTTATCATTAGCACAACTGATCTACATCCAGCAACAACAATCTCTCTATCAAAACTAGCAAGGCAAAAATATTTTGAATCATTCAAAAGGTGGCAAATCAATTTTACCTAGTCATATATAGAGACGTTCCAAGGTTCAATCCATATTTTACAATACATCACCTGAATATCAGTCTAGGAGCAAGCATCAATAATGGAACACATCATGGATCAAGAGAAAGCATCAATAATGGAACACATCATGGATCAAGAGCAAGCATCAATAATGGAACACATCAGGGATCAAGAGAAAGCATAAATAGAGGAACACAACATAAATCAGAAGCAGACATTCTATTCATCAAAATGGATATAGAATGGAACATAAAACAACTTCAAGTCTTTGGAGACTCTCAGCTTGTCATTAATCAAATCAATGATGACTATCAAACAAAAGATGACAAACTCATGCCTTACAAAAATATGGTGGATGATATCAAGAAGTACTTTGTAGAAATAACTTTTGAATAGATTCCAAGAAATGACAACAAAGCAGTATACGCCATGGCTACACTTGCTTCTCTATTGCAGACACAGGAAAATCAAGAGCATTATGAATTCTTGGTTGAAGAGTTGTCTCATCCTGCCTATAATTGTCCGGATTCCCAAACCATCTGCCAACTCATTGGACATGATTCATCCCACTATGCCCAAACTTACACATACCTGAAAGATAATATCTTACCTCCTAAATTATCAAAAAACCAAAAGAGAAACTTTATTCGCCAATCCTCACATTATACTCTCGTCGCGGATACCCTAAATAAACGAGGTCTAGATGGTACTCTCTTAAGATGTCTTGAACAAGAAGAATCTAAGAAGGCCTTACATGAAGTCCATAATGGCATTTGTTGCACTCATTCAAGTGGTCTTACCCTTTCAAAAAAATCATATGCTTGGGCTACTATTGGCCGACTATGGAACGAGATTCTTTTAAGATAGCCAGAACATGCAAACAATGTCAAATCCATGGGAACTTGATCCATGCACCAGCACAAGAACTACATGCTTTAGCAACATCTTGGCCTTTTTGTCAATGGGGACTTGACCTCATAGGAAAGATAAATCCTTCCTCATCTAATGGACACAAATTCATCCTGGTAGCTACTGAATATTTCACAAAATGGATTGAAGTTGTACCTCTCATCAATATCATAGGAAAACAAATTGCTACATTTATCTTGAATTATATCATCTGTCGCTATGGAATACCAATGACCATTATCATTGATAATGGGTGACCATTCAAGAATCAAGATGTACAAGAACTCTGTGAGAAGTTCAAAATCCAGCATAGATTCTCCACACCATGTTATCCACAGGGAAATGGGCAAGCAGAAGCATCTAACAAAACTATCCTGAAAATTCTTAAAAAGACAGTGAATGATGCTGGGAAAGATTGTCATATCCAACTAAACCCTTCTCTATGGGCCTACCGCACCAGTATCCGCACACCAATAGGTGCCACACCTTTATCTCTTGTATATGGATTAGAAGACATATTTCCAATCAAAGTAGAGATACCCTCTCTATGTGTATCACTAAAAGGACTCATCACAGATGAAGAACAAAGAGTATCTAGACTACAAGAGTTAGAACTAATCCATGAATGCAGACACAATGCCTTTGATCATCTAAAGATATATCAACAAAGAATGTGTTGGAGCTATAATCATAAGGTTAAACCAAGAATCTTTCAAGTTGGAGAACTAGTGCTAAAGGAAAATCCACGCAACCAGGCAGATTGAGAAAACAAAGGAAAATTTGAACCAAACTAGTTAGGTTTGTTTGTGGTCACAATAGTATTTGGATCAGGAGCATATCAATTATCAACATAGGATGGAGATCAACTCGAGGAACCTATCAATAACATGCACCTGAAGTTCTATGTCTGAAAAATCAGAAAAAATAAAAAACAGTGAAAAATCAGAAAAATCAAAAACACTAAAAAATCAGAAAAATCCTAAAAAGTGAAAAAGCAGAAAAAAATCCAAAAAAAAAAAATCAAATATCAGAAAATGTGCAATAAAAGTAGATGGTGAAAACCTGGCAAACATGCGCTATCTGTCTGCTAGCTCTTCCATCTATTAGTTCATGCATTCATTTTTCCATCAGCGCTGATCATCATGAAGCTTTTATACATACACAGACATCCCAGGTGGCTTCTTACCATGGTTTGGATCACTGGATATATCATAACGACTTTGTTTCTAGGCTTGGGGAAAAATCCTACACCTAGCTGGGGGCAAACTCTTGACCATTTTGAGCTTAATCAAACAAGTAGACCAAACAATTAGACAACTCTTATCAAGCAAAAATTGAGACACATCAAATGTTGAACACAAGATCAAACTATCAACTATCAAGCTATCACGAAATCAATCTAAGCACATCACACACTTTTCAGTGGATAATGTCTTTTTGAATGATTGATTGTAACATGATTGTTCAACTTTTCTATATTGTTTTTCGCTATCATGATTTCTGAGTGACTCCAGGATGTCTTTGACTAGAGGAAGAAGGAAGAAACATGATATTTTTCTTGTCTGCTGTCTGAAAATTAATCATTAATATGTGCAAATTTGTCTCGGGACATGATCATCAGAATATCATTGAAGACATTTCCAATTTGCGTATTGAAATGATTAATACTCCCTGTTTTATGCAAACAACACTTAGGTCATCTCAGTTCAATTATACCTCGATGCTTGTGTTAACTTGCTATATCAAAATCCAAGAAAGAATTGCTCAAGTCATCATGGTTTAATTATACCATCGATGTTTGCACTCACTTCGCACATTTCAAAAGCTCAATGATGACAAAAATGCAAAATAATCTAGTGACTGGTCCGGTCATAGCTTTGCATTCCGTTGCATTTCATTTGCATTCTAGCTTGCATGGGATCCCAAAAGCTCCTTTTATCCAAGGCTAACTCTATCACAGGAATCATCAAAATATCATCACAAGTGTATACGCAATTAGAATAATGACTCTCATATCTTTCATGATATTATCGACCTAGCTCAAATCTTATGCTATCTCCCTCAAATGCATCAACAATCAGCATATCCAAAATATTTCTGCAACTTGATATCAACAAAATGTCAGTTCTTTATCCAATCAACCTTATCAAATCAAATCAATCAATCAAACATAATCAATTCTATCACATCTTATACAGAATGTATCCTTCCTGAAACCAGATGATCTGATTCTGATTCATGTCTTATACAGGATGTATCCTTCCTGAAACTAGATGTTCTGATCATGTCTTATATAGGATGAATCCTTCCTGAAACCAGACACTTTGATCATTGTTGTCTTATACAAGATGAATCCTTCCTAAAACCAAACTAAATCTAATCAATCAATATTTTTCAATCTTACCGATCTAGGCAATCAAGCTAATCAAATACCTCACACTTTCATCAAACCACAATTGCAGAAATTAAATTAAATCTATCGAGATATCAATCTCGCAAAAACTCCAAAGATCAATTATCTCAATTGATCTCCCGAGGGGGCATCATCATACCGTGATTTAGCAATCAAGAGCTAGGGCATCCTATCAAATCAATACCATCATCAAAATGAGATTATTCTTTGAATCAACATGTCATCACACCTCGCTTCAAAGAGGGGCAAAATGTATACACCTAAAAATGGTCTGAAGATAATTAATTAAATAAGCAATTATTTAATTAATCTCTCCTCCCCAATTTAATTGAATTCACTATGCAATTTGATTAAATCTCTCATTCATCTACTTATTAATAAATCTAAGGATTTATTAAATAGGTTCATTTCACACCCCTTTAATTAATTAATTCAAATTAATTAATTCCCTCCATGCAAAATCATTTCTTCTAAATCCCCTAATTAATTAAAACAAATCAAATCATGAGTTGTTGAGATTAATTAGCCATTTTCCTAATATTTGAATTTTTAAATTCAAATTCTCCTAACTTCTACCACTCCTAAACCTAACCATTCTTAAACCTAACCCATTCTACCTACCACCATGTCCCCTTTCATCCAACATCTTCTAGAACCTTTGTGACACTTGTCACTAAGTGTTCCCTTTAATCCAACTCCCTTTGCCAACCTCCTCCAATTTAACCATTGATATCTTTAGATATCTCAACCGTTGATTCATGCCAACTCACCCCTAGCCTTGGAAAATCCTATAAATAGACCTCATTTTGGAGCAATATTGGTCCCAATTTCATATCATTCTTGCATATCATTTGATCCCATCTCATTTATATCTTAAGCATTGTTACTATAGGCATCTAGCTTATAGTTTATCAATTTTAGCAATGTTATCATGCTCAATTTTAGCTTAAATCTTAGCTTCAATCATGCTAGATCAATCATTCATATAGATTAATCATGCTATTCTTGCTAGATCATGCATTTTCAGCATTCAAATCCTCCATCTAAGTGTAGTCAAGTCACTGAATTTTGCATAATCTAATCTAAGAGCATTTTTCATACTCGCATTTACTAGGAGGCAATAAGTCGATTAGCTATGGTTTTGTCTTTCATTGTTTCAATTTACTAAACATTGCTTATAATGATTTATTGAGTGCACTGTGTTTGCAGGTATAGGTACTCTTCACAGAGCATGACAGATTTAATTTTGAATACTTTCATTTCTTTAGGCGATTTCATTTTTGAAGGTTTTTTTGGTTCGTGTTGATTTGTTGTTCGTGTGGAGGTTGTGTATCTTTGATTTCATAGTCCATTCATTGTTTTCCATGTTTAACATACTTTTTCTCCAATAAAAAGAAAATAAATGTCTATTTTGTGTTTTTATAGTGTTTTAAATGTTTTGGAAGATATTTGGGTTCTCGCTTTGTTATTTTATTGAATGGTTGATTTGGGTGCTCTCATTTCATTTTTTTAAGGGTTTTTTTTCGATGTTTGATTTCTTGTGAATTGATTTTTTCTCTTGGGTATGATACAATTACATTTTTGAGTATGAAACTCACCCATCTCAAATAGATCTTCATTATTTTTTGCATTTTTGGTCATCTGGGTGTCGAGATTTGAGCCCTAAGTCAACCCAAGTATGCAATCTTGATTCTATTGCATATGAGCTAAAAAAAAGTGCAAATGTGCCAAAATAAATTGAAAATGCACTTAAAGATTATTCAAAAGTGTTAAAAGACTTAACATATACACCACTTCATGGGGTAAAAGCATTAATTCACTATTTTTGCTCTCTGGATCAAATTTGGGAGTTCGAGTCTATAATGCCTGCGAAGAAACCCTAGATAATTAAGTCAACTAGCAAGCTATCTAAACATCATAGAGAAAAAAAATTAAATTAAAGAAGTAACAATATACTTAACTAAAATTAATCACATAATCTTAAGTACATAAGCGAAAATTAAAGATACAACATCACATTATTCTTTAAGGAACAACATTCATCTAAACTTACATGATTACATATTACTTAAAGCACAAACATTAATAAAATCTAACATCTAACTCACATCCTCTAAGGTTCTTAACATCATTACTAATAAATCATCAACTAAAAGATACTTAAGACATTTCCCACTTAAACTATTTTACACGACATAGAAAAGTTACCATCCAAACTATAGGATTCTAATTACAGGACATAACTTATCTAGCATTAACTTACTACATTCACTTCACCAATATCCAATTGTTCTTAAGCTATTAAAACATTCAACATGATAAATACTATCCATTCCTATAATATAGCCAACACCAATTCCATATAAAGCAAACATATGAAAACATCATTACATTACATAATACCTCTCATACATGGACTACATTATAGATATAAGTCAACTATTACATATAGATTGTCATGATACAATGATCACATGAATGATATACAAATACAAGTGCATAGATGAATCTTTACGTATAACAGAGCTTACATTCACATCATGAATCCATAGCACAAGAGCTGAAGAAAAGAGGTAACATCCATCAAGGAAAATCCTAATGGAAGAAGGCATCCAACCAATCTACCATGTGGAACCAAATAGGTCTACCCCTTATGCTTCAGAGAATGACATAAGGGCCCCACACACACTTTAGACCTAGGTCGACACCTTAACATCCAAAGGAATATAAATATACACAAGGGATAGACACAAACAAGAACCTAAATACAACAAGGCATAGGTTCAAAATACAAACTCTCTAGAGGCTTTTTCACAAAACAAAGGTTAAGGTCCTAGGAAACACATAGGGAAGAGTGTCATCACACTTCATAAACATGGAGCAGTCTGGCCCTCTCCAAAATCTAGACCCCAATGCCCATATGATGCACATGCAGAACCAACAATCCTTCCATGGAGGAAAGGAAGTCAATATGCTATATAGGCCTTCCCAATCTCATCCTGAGTCTAAACAAGCACTCCAAGCCATGAGATCCCATCCTCTATCTACATGAGCACATGAGGTATGTTTTGGGGCACCAATAATTATCTTATTAATGTGTGTAAAAACCAACCCAATAAATTTTATTAATGTTATCACTTGATTAACCAACTCTCAATGAGATTTCCTAGCAACCACTTGCGGGCCTCAACACCCACTTGAAAGCCACTCCCCCTAATATGCTACTAAACCAAGGGTATAATAAAAGAACCACAATAAAATATCATAACATCCACGATTTATATAATTAATCATCATGACAATGTCCCATAATCAAGGACCTCATAATACCACATGAAATTTTATACATTGGATCCATAACCAAAATTTGATCCTCATTATCACATCTGATCATAATACTTTTCCCATCAAATAAATCTTATACAACATCAAATTATTCAACAAATATATCAAGAGATCAAATACATAGAAAGGAATGAAATATCACATAAAATCCTTATAATTAATTAAATAAGCCACATGAAAGATATCCACGATAAATCATAAACTCCAAACAAGCCTCAGGTTTGACCCAAATTGACATAGACTTAAAAAATTAACCAGGTTTACAAGCCTCTGGTTTGACATCTCTTTTAGCACATTTGACACTTCTTATGGTGTATTTACAAATTATTTTTCTTCATTTAAAACTTATTTTAGCGCATTTGTAACATAGATTAGTGCTTTTACAAAACAATCTAGTGCATACAAGACATAGAATGTTTTTTTTGCAACACAAAATGACACATATGCAATATAGAGTAGTGCATTTTCACTCTGTTCTAGCACATATAAAATAGTGACCAAAATATGACATAGAAAATAAAAAAATCATCAACTAACTTTGGGAAAACTTGAAATACGATTCGAATCTTACAAAGAGAAGGGCGTTTTCCACCCAAAAACATAGCTTGAAAAATTAACAGTTAAATCACGACTCACTAAATCTCAAACAAAAAAAATGGTCTCTACAAGAAGTGAAACCCAAAGCCCAAAATGGGTATGTGTAGGATCATGAGGGGCCAATAAGTGGTAATATTCTGACTTAAGTCCTGGATGATAGGTTGATTGAAAAATATCTATAACTTTCAAATAGTATCACATTTTTTTAATCTAAAGCATGCATCACATTCTATGTTTTGTATACTATAGTATAAAAAAAATGAATTTCATAAGGTTTTTGTTGGTGTAAATAATTATTCATCATGGATATTATTACACTTACTTAAGTTTACTTAGGATAATGCATTTCATAGTAGTTTGGATATGAGACACTTGGGTGTTTGTGCCACATTGGGATAGTGTGTGTAGGAGAAATTCCACCTCTTATGGTGTTGATCTTGTTATTACACTATCATATCCACTTATTGTGGAGTGATAATTCCACCTTCGGTGGGTGATCCACCTCATGTGGAATATTATATTATTTCTCCTACCTACCCACACCTATTTCCTACCTACCCTTGTTTCTCATTGAGCCACATGTCATATTTGTGTGCTCATACATATCCCTAGCCTTGCCTATATAAGCAGGCTCATCTACATTGTATGTAACAATGATAATCTAGTTGATTATTGATCATTTTCTATTGATGAGAATACAGTTTATTCTTATCCCATATTATGTCTCTATCTTGTACATTTCAATGACTTCTTGATCTTGGCAAAATCCAACATGGTATCAGAGCTATTGGAGTCTCATTGATTCGTCTTGAAGAGGCATTATTGCGACGTTAAGAGGTAGATCTGAGGAGCATCATTATTTGGAGGCGTCCTAGACCAGATCTGACCTCTCCATTGCATCCGGAAGGCCATTTCCATGAATTTTGGTTATAAAGTTGGCCTATTTTGGTGAGGAAAATTTTTTTCCCCAATTTTGCTTATCGTACGGATTTTTCGAATATTCATTATTTTTTTCAAAAAAAAAAAAAAAAATTTCTGCAATATTGTTTCGAAAAATTGAAAAATTCGAAAAAAAAAATCAAAAAAAAATTTGAAAAGAAAGCAAAAAAAAAATCAAAAAAAAAGAAAAGCTGTTTTTGGGGGGTCCGCAGACCCCCCCCCGTACCGATCCCCTGCAGGTTGCAGGTTTGATTGGGCGCCTACCGTACTCTGCACCCACGTACACCTGCAGGCTCGCCGTACCCTCGTCCCCTGCGCCGAAGTCTCACCGCGCACCTGCCACCTCCCGCGGTCCCTCGGCTCCCGGGCCCGCGCCTCCTCTACGGCAGCTCCCCTCGGCTCCTCTGCCAAAGCTTCTCCGGTTCCAGCACCTCCTTCCGCCCGTCCTCGTCCGCCGCTCGCTCCGCTCGGCACCCACCACCTGCGACGAACCTCCTCCGCTCGCCGCTCCTCGGCGCCCTCCGCCTCCCGCCACGCAGACAGACACATCAGCAACCTGCACAGTCAGCTCAGCCACGTGGCAGCACACGAGGACCTATTCCGTACGCCGTACAGTGACACATCATCGCACAGTCACCTCTGCCACGTCATCATTCCGTATAGTATGGAATATCCAATCAGCCTGCCACGTAATCTGTCCGTACGGTACGGACGCACAGTCAGCCAGGCAGTGAAGTTTTGGCGACGGCCATACGGCCGTCAAATTTAACCTAGTAAATTGCTGATGTCAGCGCCACATCAGCAGGGTTTGAAAATTTTTTGACCCCCTCTCATTTGCATTTTTGATTTTGCAGTTCAACTTCAAATGGCCATAACTTGCTCATTTTTGCTCCTTTTTGGGTGCAATTATTTTTGAAATGGGCTAGAATTTCGTGCTCTCCGTAGTGGTAAAAGAATTTTTTGATTTTAATGCATGGATTTTTCAGAAAATGCAGTTTTTGGTGACTGTCCCTGAGTAATCCCAGTTTTTGCAACTTCAGAGGCTTCGTTTGGGGTCATCCGACCTCCTTTTTAGGTGCCATTTTTTTTGAAAGTGAGTATTTTTTCATCTACTTTCACATGATACTATCAGATTGATGTCATTGTAAGTAGAAATTGTACTTTCAGATTTAGGCCATTTTTGGCTATCCTGGTACTTGTATATTTGCTTGAATCTCAGTTAGATTCATTGCACTATTGATTGAAGTCTCTTGTATCTCATTTGAGAAGTTGTAAAATTTGCATCATAAGCCCACTTTGCCTTGTTTTGCAAGTGGCTCATTGTAATCGCACTAAGTATAAAGTGCCAAAATCATCACTTTTGGGGGGGTACTTTGATTGATTGAATTTGGGGGGTGTCTCTTGTGCTTTTGTTCTCTTGTGTTCTTTCCTTTTTGCTGCTATGGGTTCTTCTAAGTTTCCTCTCTTAACTCCACATAATTATGCTACTTGGAAAATTGATGCATGGAGTAAACTTATGGAAAAAGGACTCACTCATTACATTGATGGAACTATTGTTGCTCCAGCTGATCCTAAGGCTGATCCAGTTGGTCACTTAGATTGGCTCACTAAAAATATCATGGCAATTGGTACCTTAAGAAAGTATGTATCAAAGGATCTCATTTTTCATATTGAGAAATGTACTCTAATCAAGGATGCTTGGCAAAAGTTTCAAGACTTGTATGGTCAAGTTGATGAGATTAGGGGATATCAAATTGATAGTGATCTCACCATGTTAGATCCCAAGAACTTTGATACTATACAAGATTATGTCACTAAGGCAAATGAGTTGAGGGCACAACTCAAAGATTGTGGCATTGATAAGAAGGATACTCAATTGATATTCAACTTGATAGGGAAGCTTCCACAAGAATATGCATCATTTGTTTCTAGTTTCCAAACTCATAGGATGACAATGGGTTCAAGCTACAAAATGCCTACATTTGATGCTTTCAATGAAATGTTGATGATGGAACAAACTAAGTTGATAAGCATGGGCATTCTTAAGGCTTCTTCTAAGTCTCAAGCATTAGTGGCAAATCAAGGGAACAAAGGAAATCAAGGAAAGGACAACTCAAACAAGAAGAAATGGCAATCAAAGCCTAAAGAAAAAGCACAATCTTCTCCACAACAAGGAGATTCATCTTCTTCCAAGAAAGATAATTCACCAAAGAGAGAGAGACCTACTTGTGCTTATTGTAAAAAGATTGGTCATGAGGAACATCGTTGCCATACTAAGAAGATTGATGAGCTCACACATATCATCAAAAAGCATAACATTGATTTGCCTAAAGTCTACAAGAAGGATGATTCATCAACTTCCACTTCCTCACATTCAAAAGGAAAAGGGCAAGCATTCATGGCTTCTACAAGTGGAAAAACTCACTCTTTTGGAACAAGAAAAGGAAAAGCTCTATGTGCTACAACAAATCATACTTCAGAGAGATGGCTTCTAGATTCAGGGGCTTCTCATCATATGGCATCTTCACAGTCTATGTTCTCTACATTTGAGCCTTGCACCATGCCTCAGATTTTGATGGGCAATCATACATACATGGATGTGATTGGGAAAGGATCTATTGACATTGGGGATAACTCCTTCAATGATGTGTTGTGTGTACCCCACTTGACAAAGAATCTCCTTTCTATCTATCAAATCACACATGGCGCAACTAAGAGAGTTGTGGAGTTCACACCGGACTCAGTTTTTATTAGAGACATGGAGACTAGAGCTATCATTGCAACTGGGGTGGTTGATCATGCATCTCGGTTATACTCCTTTTCAGATTTTGTTGATGATGATGATTTCACATTTGATGATTTCACACATGATGATCACACTTATTATGATGATTCAGATTTTGAGGAGAACTTTGGACACTTGAACATGGGGATTCTCACATGTGACCCAGTTCTTGAGTCTTGTATTTCATCTCCTCATATTGATATTACATCACCTATTGCACCTGATGATGCAGATAGTGCGACAGTTTTGCCTTCATGTGATTCAGTGCAGCAGGATATACCTTGTCTTCCAGCTTCAGATTCATGGGATGATTACTTGACAGACATTGCAGGTTTGTTTGTGGAATCCTACATTGCAGATTTGGGAGACATCATTGATGACATACATCTTCTCTTTGATGAAGATGATCCTTCTTCGATTGTTGCGAGGGCACACTCTGACCCTCTTGTTCATTCTCTACATGATCATTCTTTCGAGGTTGACATGATTGTGGATACTTATGTACAGCAGTTGGAGGAGGTCTCTTTATTCTTTGAGGAGACACATGAGTCTTTGGATATTGTTCTACATTCATCTCCACTAGATGTTGGAGTTCCTTTTTCAGCAGTGTGGCACAGTTTACCACCTTTGGAAGGGGCATCTTTTAGCATCGACATGGGGACATTTGAGCAGTTTTCAGAGATTCCCTTCATCATGAGTTTTCTTCATACATCTTCCCTTCATGATTGGGGAGACTTCATGGATACACCTTTGGTTTTGTTTCTTCCTAAGGGGAGGAATGTTGTTCGACGTTCGTGGAGCAGTTTCTTCATACATCGAGCTTCTATCATTGGTACAGATTCTTCATTGAGGGATGATCACAGTTTGACTTCTCTTCTTCTCTCATATGGGGGGGACTTTTTCCTCACATGGGGTTTTGTTCCTCACATACTTCTTTGAGAGTTCTCATGTATAGCTTTCATCTCTTCTTTTGGGGGAGGGTTTTTTCCCATTGGGTTTTTCTCTCTTTCCCCACTTTGTGAGAGATTTCATTTCATTGGTTTGCATGCATTTGCATTTGTGCATGGGTACCTAACATGGCCTCGTAGCCGGGACCCATCTTGCATTGCTTAGTTCCATTGTAGACTTAAGTGCATTCCCCTAAGTTGCACTTAAGGGGGGGTGTTGGTGTAAATAATTATTCATCATGTATATTATTACACTTACTTAAGTTTACTTAGGATAATGCATTTCATAGTAGTTTGGATATGAGACACTTGGGTGTTTGTGCCACATTGGGATAGTGTGTGTAGGAGAAATTCCACCTCTTATGGTGTTGATCTTGTTATTACACTATCATATCCACTTATTGTGGAGTGATAATTCCACCTTCGGTGGGTGATCCACCTCATGTGGAATATTATATTATTTCTCCTACCTACCCACACCTATTTCCTACCTACCCTTGTTTCTCATTGAGCCACATGTCATATTTGTGTGCTCATACATATCCCTAGCCTTGCCTATATAAGCAGGCTCATCTACATTGTATGTAACAATGATAATCCAGTTGATTATTGATCATTTTCTATTGATGAGAATACAGTTTATTCTTATCCCATATTATGTCTCTATCTTGTACATTTCAATGACTTCTTGATCTTGGCAAAATCCAACAGTTTTGACCAAGTTATGGTGGTCAGACATACAAGTTTTTGTATTTTTAAAAAGTTGTAGTAAAAAAATCATAATTAATTATTTATTTCAAAAAAGTAACAAAAAAATATGTGTCACATCCGGACATGAGTCTTCTACTTATTATTAAAAAACTTATAAAAAAATATTATGATTTGATTGTGATTAGGGTGGTTAGACAGACACCTACTTCTTATCATTTTCCTGAAATTTTAGTACTAATACATTGACTTTCAAATTTTCATGAAATAGATTCTTTTTCTTTTTCATAAAACAACTAGTAGCTTAGAAACTACATTCAATTTTCTACAGATTCTATTCTTGCATATTTTTGAACTAATGTTGGTAACTTATTCAAATTTTTATATCAAGTTTCCTAACTCTATTTTTCTGATTTTCATTGTCACTTAAGGGCCTATTTGGCCCACCACGATCCTGTTAGGATAACCAGTGAAAAAACTAGATGAGGGGGTGTGAATCAATTGTTAATAGATTATATCATTTAATCCACTTAATAACATTAAACTAGATTAAGTATCGGTAAAGCATAAACATATGTTGGTAGGAACAGATATCGGTAAACAATACAACTTAATAATAAAATAGATAATCAACACAATGCAACAATACCACATAACACCATGATTTGTATGTGGAAAACCAAGAAAGGGAAAAACCACGGTGGGAAGCCTACCCACAGTGAGATGATACTTCTATAGAAAGTATGTGATATAATGAGGGGCCTGTACATGCAAGAAGGCACACTTCCTAGAGCGTATTGCTCATTACAAAAGAGTCTCACTAACTACAGAGAGGTTATAACCACCTCAAGATAAATGGACAACAATCTAATAGAGTGAACTGCCAGAGATAACATCTACCATGCCTGATTACAGTCCTAGTTAAGCTCAATACCGGAGGCCTTTGACCTCTTCCTTAATCCCAATTCAATCACCTATGATCAACCAAATATCCTTCACATATGCTATTGAATTCCAAGACCATGACACTTAATCCCCATTTCCATACCCTGATCTACAATGAGATCTTACATCATTTTATACCAACCCTAAGACCTAAACCAATTAGGTCGGCCACCTAAAATATATTCCAATAAGATCATTACATAAATCCATATTATAATGATATGCCATGTCGGCTTAAGACCAAAACAATAATAACCAATCCATAGAACATCCTCAAACATCCTAGTAACGTGCGGAGTACACGTTAACATGATACTGGTCCATAACCTAGATAGGCACCAGACCTATTATGGGTCCACCACACCAAAGTAGTGTCTTCAAGCAGTTGAAGCATGATCAAAGAACATCTTCAGAATCCTAAAATCCATCTAGAAGCTGCATCGACACCATTTATGCATCCTGTCAAGATTTCTCAGTGAAAGCTCTATTGGTTAAACCTTAAACTAATGTCGGTATAGGTTTACAAGAGTGTATGATAGCATCCAATTACCAAGTCAATACCAACTGACCAAAACATGCTCCAATATTATGTAACACATAAAATCAAACATAATCCATTGATCCAAACATGTCGAAAGTGTCCAACAGATAGTCTCTTTTGCCGATAACACTAGATCTTCTACTGGTAACCAAAACCTGGTTGTCGATAGCCAACCATAACAGCTAGTGTTGACATGAATGACAAAACATCAATGCAACACATAATCAATTCATCCATAATTCCAACAATCTCCCCCTTTGGCATTGATAGAAACACTAGATGTGAAAAACATCTAATCACCAAAAAAATGCCAAACAAGTCTCCCCCTGTCGAAGACAACCAACAATCTCTTGAATAACTCTCCCCCTTTGAATGATATCTCTGTAAAGTTCTGAATTTATTTTCACATCACTATCTCTCTCCCTTTGACATCAATGCCAAAAATTAGACAAAAATTTCAAAGAAAGAATATAAACCTCTATATCTCAAAGCTAACTACTCCCCTTGAGTAGTAGCACCACTCATCAATGTTGGAATGAATAATATCTTTGATAATGCATGTTGGACTGATGACAAACTATATCAATCAAGTCTTTGCCGGAGGGGCAGAAACCCCTAACCAATCTCTCAAATACTCAAATGATTCCTTAGACAGTGGTTTAGTGAATATATCTACAATCTGTTCTTTAGTGTTCACATAAACCAATTTGACTTCCTTTCATTCTACCTTGTCCTTCAAAAAGTTATACTTTCTTGATATATGCTTAGTCTTAGAGTGAAATACTGGATTCTTAGACATGTCAATAGCTACAGAGTTATCACAGTAGATAACTACCGGTTCACTACAATTTACCTTGATATCCTTCAACATTTTCTTCATCCACAAGACTTGAGTGCAATTAGTTGTTGTTGCAACATGCTTGGTTTCTGCAGTACATAAAGAAATGCATGACTATTTTTTCTGATCCATGAAACTAGTTTCTTTCCAAGAAAGAAAGCTCTAGCACAACTGCTCTTCATCTCATCAGTATCTACTGCCCAATCTGAGTTAGTATATGCACATAAAGTGAAATCATCATTTTTAGAATACCATAAGCCATATTCTATTGTTCCTTGCAAGTACCGAAATATCCTCTTTACTGCACAATCATGATTTTCTTTAGAATTACTTTGATATCTTGAAACAATACTTACTGCATTCATAATATCTTGTCTAGTTTGAGTTAAATATAATAGACCACCAATCATATATTTATACTTTGTCAGATTTACTGGTGTAGAAGTATCCTTGATAGATAATTTCTCACTTGTCACCATAGGAGTACTTGCTGGTTTGGAATTATCCATACCAAACTTCTTCAACAATTCCCTCAGATACTTAGTTTGAAAGATAAAAATTCCTTTGTCAGTTTGAGTAATCTGCAAACCTAAGAAAAATTGCATCTCACCAATTATGGACATTTCAAATTCATTCTTCATGTTGTTAGCAAATTCCATGCATAATTTATCTTCTCCTCCAAAAATGATATCATCAACAAATAATTCAATAATCAGAATATCATCATCAGTGATCTTATAATATAAATTACTATCAGCATTGCCTTTATTAAAACCAAGCTTCAAAAGATATTTATCCAATGTTGCATACCAAGCTCTATGAGCTTGTTTCAATCCATATAAAGCTTTCTTCAATCTGCAAACCATATCTTTATCATCTATTAATGAAAATCCATCAGGCTGCTCAATGTATACTTCTTCCTCAAGTTCACCATTCAAAAATGCACATTTGATAAACCTTATAGTTCTTATAAGTTGCATAGGCAAGAAATAGTCTAACAACTTCAATTCTAGCTATAGGTGCAAATGTCTCACCATAATCAATTCCTTCCATTTTAGAATATCCTTTACAAACCAATCTAGCCTTGTTTCTTATAACTTGACCATCCTCATTCGGTTTATTCCTAAAAACCCATTTAGTTCCAATAACATTCTTATTTTTAGGCCGGGGAACTAAAGTCCAAGTTTCATTCTTCTCTATCTGATCTAATTCATCTTCCATATCTTTTAACCAATGTTTATCTTTACAAGCTTCAATAACAGATGCCGGTTTAATTTGAGAAATAAGAAATACCTCTTCATTTGCTAGTCTTCTTCTTGTCATAACTCCCTTGTTCCTATCTCCAATGATTTGATCTTCAGAATGATTTAATCTTACATACCTTGGTGTCTTCTGAACTTCAAGTTCACTGCTCTGATCATCAGTCACAGTTGAATTTTTTTATTATGTCGATGTAACTGTCTCAGTTTCCTATACTGATTGAGGCATTTCCTATTTAGTTATGATCATTTCCACTATTGGTTCCCTGTCATATGATATAGATTGATTTATGTATTGCTCATCCACTTTCACATTAGCACTCTCCACAATTTTCTGCAATCTTTTGTTATAACATCTATATGCTTTGCTTTGAATTGAATAGCCAAGAAATATCCCTTCATCACATCTAGGATCAAAATTTCCAATTGAATCATCTCTTTTGATATAACATTTACTTCCAAAAATTCAGAAATATTTAACTGTAGGTGTATGACCAAACCATAATTCGTAAGGGGTCTTACTAGTTTTACCTTTGATGTGAACTTTGATGAATGTGTAGACTGATGTACTTACTGCTTCTCTCTAGTGGATGTGAGGCAATTTGGCTTCCATCATCAAAGATATTGCTGCATCCAAAATGGTTCTGTTCTTTCTTTCCACTACTCCATTCTACTGAGGAGCCCAAGGTGCAGATAACTATATCCTAATTCCATTTGTCTCACAATAATTATTAAATTTATGAGAAGTGAACTTGTAATACCCACCCTAGCGGCTTCTCTTGGCATGGACATTATTTGTTATATTTGGTGATATTGGACTCTATATTTCCTTATTAGAGTAGATGACGAGACATATTTAGTTATATTTGCACCTTTATGGTTCAGTATGTTATCTAATGCATTAGTAAGTTAGGGGTTTCATTTGGTTTATGTACATGATTTCATTATGATAATATTTTCATATGGCTGCTATATTATATGTTTATTATCTCGAGCTAACAATGCTAACCCAATCATGCTTGGAATAGATTACTATATGAGATATCTGTAGGATGAGGGGAGGTAGTCGTAGTTACTCTACGAAGACCCACACGATGCACACTCCCCCTCCTTGTATGTCATTTGTATATGGATATATATTTCTATCATTCATTGATGCAGGATTGCAGGTACTAGGCATCGACTCCACCTGGCTACACAGGTCTGAGCGTGCCTCTAAATCCTTGAATGTTGTTGTTGTAGAGATGACATCAAGGTTCCCACAAGTAAACCTATTGGACACAGGCCTCCTATTTAGGAAGATCACCCTATCTTGAGGGTTCGGAAATGTCATGTTTATGATGGGTATTGGGTTGAGTATTTTGATTGGTTCTGATTTATGTTGTTCGTAATGATTTTTATATAATGTTTGATTATTTATTTGATAGGATACCTACACATTAAATGATTTTAGTGGCTTATGTTATGTTGCATTAAAAAGATGAAACAAAAGTAATATGGATGTATTATGTTATATTTATGAACATATATATATATATATATATTCGCATATATGGGTGCACACATATATGCCTATATATATATATATATATATATATATATATATATATATATATATATATATATATATATATATATATATATATATATATATATATATATATATATTGTGTGTATGTGTAATATAATATTTGTTTTTACTAATTATTTATATATATATATAAAAGGATAAAATAAAAAGATCGAGGTTTAAAATAATGTTATCTTAGTCAATGAGTTTTGAACCTATGACTTCTCTTGTATGAGTCTTGATAGTTACCATTGAGCTATATGTGTTATTTGAGATTTTTATTAGCTATCTAGTATTTAGTATACTTATTTTGGTGGGGTATCTATTAAATTTTAAATAAACTATTATAGTTAGTGTTAATAAATAATACCAACCGTAGAGGTTGGAACGGTTGCTTCCCGTAGAACAACCTCTCCCACTATACAAGTTGGTATTATTTATTGAAGTTTGTATTTTTGGAGGAGGGGGTTGGTAATTTTTGGGAAGATAAATCAGAAGGAATTTGAAGGCTTAGAAGAAGGAAGAGAGATTTACATAGGAAGAGGTTGGATTTTTGCTTGTTCTTTCTCAAAAGATTTTCTCCGCAGGACCCAAGGTAGGCCTCATTCCAAGAAGAATCCATGTGGCTTTCTTGTGCTATGTTTGCATAATTTAAATAAATATTAGATGAAAATTTAAATTTAAAAGTCTGAGTATTATTCTAGAAATAATTTCTTCTGCTTCTTTCCTTGTTTGTGTAAGGGATATGCTTTGGTTGGGAAATTCAATTTGGAGAAAATGAGTTTTATGTTGGGGAGTAATGACTCTGGTATTTATTTTTAGTTTAATTTATATATATATATATATATATATATATATATATAATTATTTATGATCTGTAGTGATTCAAATATAAATATACATCTATAATTAAATGTCATATCTCAACCAACAACTATTCTTCAAGTGTCAAGTATCAGCCCAACAAACAATATTTCCATTGATTGTCCCAGTTTTGATAGTTTTGATTTTGTTAATCATAACTTTCATTTGCGATACTATTTTTCAAATCTCTTTGGTGAAAATGTAGAAATCTAGGCGTATAAAACATATTAAAAATTTAGGAAAATCCAACGGTTGGTTTGAAAGTTACGTTCCCTGTACCAAGACTAATTTTCTGTCAATCAAAACTCAAAAAAAAAATCATTGTTTGTGTCATTAGGGCATCAAATATTTTCCTCAAACTAAAACCAAATGATACTAAAATAAATGGATATGAAAGATAAATATTATAATAATCCAAAATATTTCATCTTTTAATGGTTTAAAATGAATTTATGAACATACTCATTTACACAACTCTATATAACCCACAGTTTTAAATAGTTTTAAGAAAATTTATTTAAACTTTTATTATAATCTTTGGTTGAGGCTAAAATTAAAATAAATCATACTATATTATCAAATATATTTCAGTCTTCACTCAAACCATTTATCAAGATAAATATCTATTAAACAACAATGGAACATGGTTCAATTTTTATGGGTTTTTGAGTTGTTATTTGGGTTGCTTTTCCTTCTTAGGGGTTTGGGTGCTTTCTTTAGTAGGTACCTCTATTTTAAAAACCTCTAATTCATGTATGTGAGGTGTTCATGATAAAAATAAAATAAAATGTTTTATATATGTTATGAATTTGCCACCTCCTTCTCATGCTTGATTGTGACTTAGAGATAAGGGTCAGACTCATGTTTATGGTTTGGAGGTCATGGGAGAGTACTTGAACTTATATGCTTATTGTGTGAGATGAATTATTATTTTATTTTGATAAATGTTTGAGTAGGGTAACTAGATACCCTAGGTGGGTGGCTCACTATAGGTTGCCAGGACCCAAAGTGGTTGCTAGGAGATCCTATGAGTGGGTTTAATTCAAGTGATAACCTTTTTAAAAATGAACTTGGGTTGGGTTGGGCTATAACACACTAATACAAGATAAATGATTATTTTAGTCCATATAGGCCTGTTGGAGTACCGCAACCATTGTTACAGGCTGGGTGGATCCTTTTGAGAGGGGACCACGGTACATGGTAGGAAGGGTGGATCCCAACATTAAGGCTATATGATGGCACCCACCTAGTAGGTGTTTTGGTTCTCTCTCTCTTGTGATGTTATTTGATGTTGTTATGTGATATGTGGTTCTTGTTTATTTTTTTGGGGAAACATGTCTCATAGCCTTAGTATTACCCTAGTACCTGTGTGGACCTTGGTTTTATCTCCTAGCATAGGGGAGTGGACCTTTGTGGTTCCACGTGGTTGGGTGGTAAATATTTTTCGAGGTGTGTTTGTGATCTCTTTTGATGATGTTTCTTGATCCTTGATTGAAGATGTTGAAGACCTTTCTTTTGAACTAGTACATTCAAATATTGTAAAGATTATTTGTAAGCCATGAATGGCCTTATAATAAACATGTAATTTTATGAAAAGCATTGTAAAAGGGAGGATATTTTATGGGAACTATGATAAGGGATGATTACGTTGTATTTGAAACCATGTTTTTAAAAAGTTATGTTACCCTTCCTATTCTATCTCTTTATGGTCTTATTGTGTTGTTATGAAAATTGAGTAGAAGGCATTAATAGAAACTACAATTGCATTATTATATATGTTGTTATCAAATGAAAAGTATTAATTGCATGGATGTTGTAAATAATAATCAAGGAGAAAATGATGCAACAGATAGTTATTCATTCTATAGTGGGAATGGGATTATGGGAAATAGGACTGTTATGTGTCATGCCCAAACTTTAGGGCACGAACGAAATAATTTTTTTTTTTTTTTTAAATACTTAACTTAGAACGACTAACTTGATTTAAATAATGCAAACTAGTTTGGTCTTAACTATGTTTTGAGTAAAACAACAATTGAATTAATTGGGCGATAATTAATCTAAGTTATGAACAAGCTAATATCTCTCCAAAAGAGTTATCGCTATTCTTCCTTTAATAAATGATTAAACTCCCTTAGCAATTAACCTCAAACTTAATATATGATCTTTAAAATTAATTGACCAATAATCTCTTATAGTTCTTTAATTACCTAGGGACTGACTAATTAATCCTTAGCTTATTTTAACAATAAGAATAATTTACCTAACACTTGACTAGAGGGTCAAATTAATCCCATAATAGCATTTGTGCTATAAAATTAGTTTAATGAGGGCCAAGATAATTTAACTTCTAAAGCTTCCTAATGCAAGGGTAATTATTAATATTTCTTCCTAGCCTTAACTCAAAAATAAATCTAACTCTAGCTCTTAAATAAAACCAAAAGAAAACTCTACTTAGTTTTACAACTAACTAATTCAATTTCAAATAAATATAGAAGTTTAACTACTTTTATATATATATATATATATATATATATATATATATATATATATATATATATATATATATATATATATATATATATATATATATATATATATATATATATATATATATTTATATGTATGCTTATGAAGATATTCCAAAGAGAGGAGAGGGGTTTATTTTATTTTAAATATTAACCCCTTAAAAAAACATTCCCACACATATTTCTTTTTAAACAATATAGCCAAGTGAATTTTCCCTAACCCGAAATTAGGGTTAGGGCATTTGTGTGTTTTAACATACATATGTTTTTTTTTTCTTTTTACTATTAGCATTTTGCCCTAACCTGAAAACTGGGTTAGGGCTTGTGAGTGTGTGTGAGTGTGTGGAGGTCGAAAGTTGGATGGCGGCCATGGGAGGCGGCATTCTCTATTTTATCCACGGCAGCGCGCAGGGCCGAACCGGGAGCTCTTTCCATGGCGGAGGAAGGGAGGGGGAATGGAGAAGGTAACCCGAGTAGTGGAGCGAAGGGGGGGAAGGGCGGTGCAGAGGCTACCGCGAGCTGCGGACAGCGCCGCCATGGCCACGAGCTCCGCAACCTGTGGACGTCACCGCCCACAGCTGTAGCTTCCGCAGACTGTGGACGATGCCGCCCACAGTTGCGGCTTCCATAGACTGTGGACGTCTCTTCCCACAACTGCGGGCTCTGCAGCTTGTGGACAACGCCGCCCACAGCTGCGGCCCTTGCCCTCCGACCATGTTTTAGTTTTTTTGTTTTATTTTTTTTTTAAAGTGTTTACAAAATATGTTAAATAAAAAACATACAAACATAAATATATATATATATATATATATAAATCCATTTTTTTTTGGTTGTTTAAAGGAATAACATGCAATAATTTCTTATAAGGCATGAACTAGCATTATTTATTTATATATATATATATATACATATATGTGTAAACAGATTTAGTAAAATACATTACTGTTTTTATTTTTTTATGTTTTTGCTTTTCTAAAAAGTCTTAAAACATATGCAGGAATTATTACTAATAATCATAGCAAGATAATGGGTGAAATATATTACTTTCTATAAGGCTAAAAATAGGAGGCTTATATTCTGTTCTCTCTCTTTTTTTTTTCTCTAAGGCATAAACAAACAACCAAATGTACATAATCAAATTTATTTTCTGCAGTAATTAAGATGACAGATTGTAGGAAATTTAACAGCAACTATATTAATCTAGGAAGCATTAAAACAAATTTAAGACTAGAACTATATGCTATTTTTTTTGTATAAAATAAGCTACTACTATAGGATTTATTTTCTGCTTTAAATGAAAGTAAAAATGATAGATTTAATTAAATTTGCAGCAGCATAAGTAAAATCAAAATATAATGCATGAGCTTTCATATACCATTTCTATCTTGCATAAGTGAATAAATGAACCTTTATTTGCAGATTAATTATAAATGCTACAACTTTATTTCTTTTTTTTTTTGAGGATTCAAATACAAGCTAATATATCACATCTTCTTTTTTTTTGTTGCAAAACTAACCATAATAGGAGAAATACATTTCTATAGCAAATTAGGATACAAGGTAAATAACAATACAAATAGGTTTGAAAACCCAACAAGTATTTTCCCTTCCATAGTAATATGAATAAAATAAATACACTTCTTTCTTTTTGATAATAAATACAACATAACACTCTTTCTCCTTCCTTTTCTTACTACAAATAAATACATTCTTTTTGGACTATTTTTGCAACATAGAACAGCAACTAATCCCTTTTCTTTCTTTTCCATCCCAAGCAACCTGCAATAAAAATACAACTTTGACCATGGAGAGCTCACCTCCCAGCCTAGGCTTACTAGAAGCCACCCCCGAGCTTGGAGAACCAAGCACTAGACGGGTTACAAACAAGAAAACAACACACCAAATATGGCAAACACTCAACATACATCTTCCCATCCCAAGCTACACTTTCACCACATCTTGTGATGATCTTTCCATAGGTGGAAGTGGACCAAGTACCATTGGGGAGATTGCAAGCCAAATTACAACTCAAGCCACCTCATGGCAATTCAAAATACAACAAAAGATACACCTCCACACCTTATGCCCCCCAAAGGCTCAAAGGCCATATTTTCTCCCCTTATGACCCCCAAATGCATACACAAGGCTATGTAGCAAGGGTCACAAAGGACACCCTTGAGATCACTCTCCTTAAGGAGAGCCTCTCACCCAAGGCTGTCTTGCTTCTTCCACCCCAAGACCTTCCTACTCTCCCAAGAGTAGGAGGTCTTGGACACTCCCCAAAAAAATAAGAACACATAAACAAAAAAACATAGAAATGAAAACTCACATTTTTCTCCTACAACAATTTACATAAACACATCTCTTTCAACAAGCATTTCTTTCTTTCAAAAACAACATAAACAACATAAACAAAAGGAAATAAAACCAACCTTATTCTGCCAATAGGTATGTTAGATTTAGTTGGGGATGAGTTGCCCAAATCCACACAAAATTTCCACCAACCCCTTCACCAAAATTCTATCCTACAACTAAATTTCAAAAATTGCATAATCTCCAACAATGGAGAGTGGGTGATTGTTCACTAAGTCCCTAATCCTTGCCTAAGAAGGCCTCTCACACACTTCCCAACCCCTTGGGTGAGGTCAGAGTTCCCATTGGTTGCTCTTCCCAAACTCTTACACATTACTAAAACTGGAAAGGGAAAAGGTGAGAGAAGATGGGGAAGAGAATTTGACATCAAAAGGGAAGGTTGTCTATCCTAGGAGGACCTTCTAAGTTGAATTTTCGCTCACCTTGGAAAAACCACTTTTTGAGGTGACTAAACAGTCACATGGGAGTAGTCACATGTTTCAAAATACCCCTAACCCATAGGTATACCCTTTGGACCTTTGGAAAAGCCCTAAAACTGACCCTAGGAGTCCATTTAACCCCTTAGAAACCCAAC
This sequence comes from Cryptomeria japonica, assembly GCF_030272615.1. Classification (NCBI taxonomy): domain Eukaryota; kingdom Viridiplantae; phylum Streptophyta; class Pinopsida; order Cupressales; family Cupressaceae; genus Cryptomeria; species Cryptomeria japonica. Next base: position 468,752,855 of record NC_081410.1, read on the forward strand.
TGAAGTTAACCTACGGGTCAAACCTGAGTTGACCACTCCCAAGACTCCCTACCCAAGGCAAATTTGGGACCACACTCATGTGTTTGAATGGCTTTGGTAGAAGCAAAAGTCCATCCAAGAGACAAGTCAAAATCAATGACACTAATCATCACATGTGTCAAGTGAGACAATAAAATACAATATAAAAATCACACATGGAATTTGTCTCTTGTAGGTTTACACAATTAAATAAAATCAAATTAACACACATGCATAATTTACTTCACAAATAAAATATATTACAAACGGGGTGTTGTCTCTCCAAATAGACAACCCCTGGCTTAACAAACATACATTGGTCTAGGTTTGGTTCTCCATATAAATTCCATGGTCACATGGATAATTTTCCTGCGCATCTCAATTAACACATTAGTAATTCCAAATAATCACAATTATACATAATTAAATACATGGATTTCATTGCACATGAAACACTCATACATTTGGCAACAATAATTCAATATCTCATTCATTCAAATTCGATTCCACATAAGCAATTAACATAATTCTCAAAATTTGAACCATACATAAAATAAGCATCATTTTTCTATCATCCAAAATGAAGTCCTACAATTCCAATAATGACATTCACCATTTCAAGGTAATTCTATCCTAGCAACATATAAAGTTTCATAATCATCAAGCATAAAATAAAGCATCATCATATGTCAATGTGATCCAAATCATGGAGTCATATAGGTTCTAAATCCATATTGCATAAAATAAAGCATCCATAATAGTCTCAATATGGAAATAACTGAAAATGTCAAACTGATTCGGGGTAGGGCCTCACATTATGTACTTTTACTTTGGTCTCAAATGAAATGATAAAAGATTTGTAGCGTATCAATTACATAGTAAAGTTAATGTATTGTGAAATATTATATCATGCTCAAAATTAAGAAGATCATTGTATGTTTATTTTATGCACATTATGTTATGTGTTAAGTTGTTATATCTTTCAATTATGTTGATGAACATTAAAGGGAACCTGTAAGGGCATTAAGTATGTTTACTTTCTATAAGTGGTAGATGTATGTTATATTAAAGAAAAATTAAAAAAAATTGTAGCATATTTTGGAACTTTGATCTTGTCCTACCGGGTTCTCTGGCGGGGCATGGCGGAACTCACTGCCTTGATTTGATCTTAAAAATTTGATTTTCAATCCAGTTTCTATTTCAACCTTTTCTTTAAAGATCCTGAATTTCTCAAAGGCTTCAAACTTCTCCCTTAGAAAAGTCACCCACATCATCCTAGAATAGTCATCAATAATCAACATGAAATACCTATCACCTTGAAAGCTTTTAGTCCTTGCTGGACCACATAAGTCAATGTGAATCAAATCAAGTACATCATTAGATTTATCATGTATGCTCTTAAAATAAGTTCTAACTTTCTTTCCCAATTGACATTCGTTACATACCGGATTATGAGGCTTCATAATCTTAGGTATATCTCTAACTGCCTTAGTTGAATTGATCTTAACAATACAATCAAAATTAACATGACACAACCTCTTATGCCATAACCAACTCTCATCAACATGAGCAATCAAACATGTCTTATTACCAAGGTTCAAGTAAATGATATTACCTCCAGTCTAAATACCGGTTGCAATCTCCAAACTAGTCTTGTTAATGATTTTGTATTTTCTATCTTTAAATTGAAGTTGGAAACCCTTGTCCACCAATTGACCAACACTTAAAAGATTATTCTTTAAACCTTCTACATAATAGACATTATCAGTATTATGCTTGCCATCCAGGGAAAAAATACCTCTACCTTTGATCATACATGCTTTGTCATCTCCAAATCTGACTTGACCACCATTGTATTCTTGCAGGGACAAAATTTTTCTTTTATCTCCAGTCATATGATGTGAGAATCCACTATCAATTACCCATTCATCCTTATCTTAAACTTTTTCTGCCAGGGCCTTTTCTTCATTCATGATATCTGGTTCCGGTTCATCTTCCTTTAAAGCATAGAACACCCATTCCTTTCCATTGCCGGATCCACTAGCAGAGTCTTCTGCCAGTTTATCCCCAGAGTCATTACTTACTCCTTCCTCATCCGCTATGTAGCATTGTTTACTTTTCTTGAATCTATATCTATTCTGGTTAGGCTTAAATGATTTCTTAACTCTTTCTTCAAATCTTGAATTCCTTTCAGGACATCTAGATGCAAAATGACCAATCTTATTACATGCAAAACATTTAAAAGATGCTTTTCCTTCATACTTACTTCCTGTCGGTCCTTTAGGTACTCTTCTAGCAAATAAGGCTTCAATTTGCTCAAATTCTTCATCTTCTTTCCTCATGTCTTCCAATTCTTTTGCATATAGGAATTTCCAATCACTTTTTTCAATAGATGATGATGATGATGCATGAAATCAGCGTCAGACTTTACAGCTCCAGAAGATCCAAATTCTTCAAGCTCAAACGTAGATAATTTCCCAATCAAAATGTCTCTGTTAACTGAAGAGTTGGCCATTGTTCTCAGCTCATTAATTGTAGTTGCCTTCATCTTGTAAGTTGGTGGAAGGGCTCTCAAGACTTTGGAAACTATTTCATCTTCACTCAGAAATCCTCCACAACATTGAATTCCCATTACAATCTCATTTACTCTTTCCATAAACACAACAATTCTTTCATTATCTTCCATCTTTAAGTTTTCATATCTTACCCGGTAACCATCAAGTTTAGCAATTTTGACAGTAGGATCACCTTCATTTAGAGTTTGCAATTTATCCCACATAACCTTTTCTGATGATTTATCAGTCAATCCCATGATTTGCTGATCAGTAAGTGCACACAAGAGGGCTTCTCTAGCTCTACAATCATTTTCAATATTCTTATCCAAGTCTATAGGAGCAAGATTGCTAGATGTCAGATCATAAGGTGTGTATCCTTTCTCAGTGATCTCCCAAATATCCTTGCCAAGACATCTAAGATGAGTCTCCATTCCAATTTTCCATATCCCATATTTTGTTCCATCAAGCTTAGGGATTTCTCTTCTGAAAATAGTTGCCTATGGATTTCAAGTGTTAGCTGCCATAGGATCTACCTCAAGTGGTTAAGCTTTTGTAAAAGAGGACCAAAGATTTGATACCAATTGTTAGGATAATCGATGAACAACTGAGAGGACCGGGGGGGCTGAATCAATTGTTAATAGATTATATCATTTAATCCACTTAATAACCTTAAACCAGATTAAGTACTGGTAAAGCATAAACAAATGCTAGTAGGAACACATACTGGTAAACAATACAACTTAATAATAAAATAGGTAATCACCACAATGTAACCATACCACATAACACCATGATTTATATGTGGAAAACCCGAAAAGGAAAAAACCACAATGGGAAGCCTACCCATAGTCAGATGATACTTTTGCAGAAAGTATGTGATGCAATGAGGGGCCTGTACATGGAGGAAGGAACATTGCCTAGAGTGTACTACTCATTACAAAAGAGTCTCACCGACTACAAAGAGGTTATAACCACCTCATGATAAATGGACAACAATCCAATAGAGTGAACTACTAGAGATAGTATCTACCATGCCTAGTTATAGTCCCGATTAAGCTCACTACCGAAGGCCTTTGACCTCTTCCTTAATCCCAATTCAATCACCTATGATCGACTAAATCTCCTTCGCATATGATATTGCATTCCAAGACCATGAAACTTAATCCCTATTTCCATACCCTGATCTACAATGAGATCTTACATCATTTTATACCAATTCTAAGACCTAAACCGATTAGGTCGGCCATCTAAAAGATGTTTCAATAAGATCATTACATATATCCATATTAAAATGATATTCCATGTCATCTTAAGACCAGAACAACAATAACCAATCCATAGAACATCCTGAAACATCCTAGTAACGTGTAGAGTACACGTTAACATGATACCGGTCCATAACCTAGATAGGCACCACACCTATTCTGGGTCTACCACGCTAAAGCAATGTCTTCAAGAAGTTGAAGCATGGTCAAAGAACATCTTCGACATCCTAAAATCCATCTAGAAGCCACACCAACAGTACTTATGCATCCTATGAAGATTTCTCAGTGAAAGCTCTGTCGGTTAAACCTTAAACCAATGTCGATATGGGTTTACAAGGGTGTATGATAGCATCCAATTACCAAGTCAATACCAACTGACCAAACATGCTCTAGGAACATGTACCACATAAAATCAAGCATACTCCATTGAGCCAAACATGTCGGAAGTGTCCAACAGATAGTCTCTTCTGCTGGTAATACTAGATCTTCTACTAATAACCAAAACCTGTATGTCGGTAACCAACCATAACAGCTAGTGTTGACATCAATGACAAAACATCAATGCAACACATAATCAATTCATCCATAATGCCAGCAGATCCTGCACATACCCAAATAACAAAATATAAATTAAATACATAATATTTTTTTAGAACAATCAAAACCTCAAAAACACAGACAAAGACAATATTTATCCATTTGAAGAAATACACACAAATAACAAATAATAAAAAATACCAAGGTAATGATTCAGATTCATTCTAGAATTTAAAAGACAACATGCTGACAAATAACAAGCATTATTTCTTTTTAAACACACACACACACACACACACACACATATATATCAGATCGCCAACCTAGAAGGAAGACCTCGATAAAATATTTGTAAAGGAAGGTGAACCCATATGATCAATCAGTTTGAGAAAGGAACAATATTCTCCACACATACACAATCACTCCAAGAATGCACATAAAATCATCTTCAAAATCCTAGATCCAAAACTTCTTCATGACAATACCCTTCTCTCAAAATCACTTGAAAATTCTATTCTAAATAGCCTAAAATATATCTTCCTTTTATATTAAAAAACCCTATTTGAAATTTCCCATGCAACCACCAAAACTCACTTGACTTCAAAATTCAAGAAGAAAAGAAATTAAATAATAACCATCAAATACAATTCCCAATAATCAATTAAAATAAAATAAATAATTAAATGCACAAATAATCATAAATGTTCAAAAAATATAATTTAAATTCAATTACTAATAATATCTAACACAATGCATATATAATATAATAAATAAATAGGTTGACACACATAATTATAAATGTCAAGTATTATAATCCACAAAATAATAATAAAAAAAAAATATGGGTCTTACAATATTCCTGATGAATAATGATGAACAAATAATACCCTAACTGGTACTAAGAGGAGGGGGTGAATCAGTACAGACAAAAACTTTCTCAACGCTTTATCATATTAAAACAATGCTGACCAGTTGTCTTCACCACTGAAATTAACCATGGGTATACTGGTTAAACACAAATACTTTAGACAACATTTGACAGACCTCAAATCTTGATGACTACTTCCTGATATAATCAAGCATGAGTTGTATCAACAATACCACAATCATTTAGCACTACATGCATAACTAACTTAATCAACATCTACTCAATCGTCACATGAAAACTCACAACCCATAACACATAGATATTTTTCACGTGGAAACCCAAATGGGAAAAACCACGGTGGGGATGAATACCCACAAGCTTGTTTTGAACTCTTTCGAAGTCCACTCTGATAGGAGCCTAGTTCGGTTAAAGACTTTACAATATGGTTCTGTTAAGAACTGATCTTGTTAGAGATTACTCGGTTAAGGGATGGCTATAAACCCTATTAAAGGTTGAAACTCTCTTAAAGGTTACCTCGCTAGAGGATTTAAAGAGCTTAATGAACTTGAGTCACCTAGTTAGAGGATTTGCAACAATCTAATTAAAGCTACCCGGTCAAGGGATTTTCCTTCTGTTGAAATGGTTAGAAGTCAATAGGTAAAGCTTTGATCTGACAACAACACTACTTGTTAAGGCAAATCCTTTTCAGCTCCTCTCCTCTACATTCACACTGCAGATTCCACACTCTGGTTTGGCAAGTATCTCAACATGTGGACACAAACACATCATTTTACAGCAACCTACAATAACAAACATCATCGAACTTATAGACAACAATTAGGTTTGTAGCATAAACTCTAAACCCTGAACATTTTAGGTTTACAATTACAAGTGGTCCAATCCTGACCGTTAGATCCATTTCATAGAATGAAGTGGTCTAAAATAGATCTTAAGTCATTTTGCATCGTCCATTCTTCATCACATCTAGAATTCAATAACCCATCATGTGTACTTCATACACCGCTCAGAACATTGCACATTCCTGGGGTAGACATTCAAATGCATTCGATCTTCATGCTAACAAGCACATAGCTAACGTGGCACCACGGTCTCATCCTTATCTCTTAACTAACTCATCACAGAATGTCATCGGTTGCACTGCATAGGCCAAACTGGAAACCCTAGAGCTGAATAGGGACTACCAACTGGTAATCACACTTAGTGAACCTCGACACCGATCCACTCCATCTCGAATGACCATAACCACTTCCAATCTTCATACCAATTCATATGGGTTCACCTATTGACATCAATGACAACATGCGTTGGCACCTCTTCATCATATGCCAGCAATTCCCACATGAATAATTAATTACACAGACACAAGGCTATACATAATAATATATTTATTGATCACCACAACATTGATCAACAATTAAAAATTAAATAAAACACATCAAACTAAGAACACATAGAACCCAAAAAGATGAAAAGGCTTAAACACTAAAAATGACAAGATATCAACTAGGTTAAAAATGTTATAAGGCCTTATGTCATCTCTGATCAACTACCATTTGGATTAAAGGCACACTCAAACCTATGAGACTAGGTGAAGTCGATTCCTAGTATCTCCATTTTGCATAACATCAAATATTTGTACACAACATATATATATATATAGACCAGGTGAAGTCGATGCCTAGTATTTGCATTTTGCATACATCAAATGTTTGTACACAACACACACACACACAGACATAGATATATATATATATATATATATATATATATATATATATATATATATATATATATATATATATATATATATATAAACATAAAACACACAAGCAAGTGAGAGAGAATCACAACATCACACCCTCCTAAAATATGAGTGATGTGGCATCGTCCCTTTCACATCCACAATAATAATGCATCATAGTAAAAACATAACATAGTAAATAACATCAATATCATCTACATCTAATGTAGACACTAAATTAGGGTTTGCATAAGATAAATCATCATAATAAATAAACATGAACTACATCTCCTAATTAGTGGATAATCATGAAGCTAATCATAAACCTATCTCCATTAATTAGTCCATAATATAGAATTTAAGATCATCATAGTAATCATAACAATCGTAATGTCCACTATTATCAAAGGGAATATCAATGTAAGGAGAAAAACAAGAAGTAAGGAGTATCTAGAACACAAACAAACCCATAAGTATCTAATGTTGGTATTATGGATGTGTTGCATTGGTTTTGTCATTGATTTCAACACTTGAGAACACTTGGAGATATTTGGTTATGTTCACCGCCATGTTCAGTGACTTATGCACAGTCACCGGTATCTGGTTCACCGATAGGTTATATTGTTCACCGACACTTAGGATGATCTGTTATCATCTGGAGATTACTTGGTTATGTCAAAGAAATTGTTTGGACACTTGGTTTTGGTGATTTAATAATTGATACAATCAAGTTTGCATATTTGTTGTTGCCAGCAAATAGGTTGAGGTTATGGACCGATAAACATTATCTATTCCAGATCAGCACGACACGTTATGGAGATGATTTGTTATTGTTGTAAATGCATTGAGCCAACATCATGCATCTCATATTGATTCATTTGTAATTACTTTAATTGTAATATCTTAGTGAGAAGACCTACACAATTGGTCTTAGGTTTTGGTATATATGTAAGATCTTATTTGTGAGATTAGGTAGTAGAAAAGTGTGAAAAGGATTGTAATAAGGTATATGCGAATATAAGTAGAGCTATACATGAAAACATCATTTGAAGATTCAAGGAAGGTATGAGGAAGGCAATCAGAGCTTAACCAGTACTGAATCCAGCATATGAAGATGCTATTTTGAGCAGTACATTATCATTGGATTTAACCATCCAATTGTAGTCAGTGTGACTCCCTTTTTTTGATTGAGCAGTGAGCTCTGGGCAGTTGGCCTTTCTGCATGTGCAGACCCCATTTGCACACACATACTATCTGCAGCAGTATCATCTAATTGTGGGTAAGGTTTCCCACCATGGTTGTTTCCCTTACAGGGTTTCCATGTACAAATAATTGTTTTATGTGTTGTGTATGTTAGTTGTCTTTCTATTTCATGCATTAAACTTTATCGGTACTGTTATTAACTAGTAAACTATATACCGATGTTAAAGTTTGGTTAAGTTATATTTGGTTGAAATCAATAGACAACTGATTCACTCCCCCCCTCTCAGTTGCCTCTGGGTCCTAACAATTGGTATCAGAGCTAAGTCCTCTCTTTGCAGAAGTTTAACAACTTGAGGAGATCCTATGTCTACTAACTATTTTAGGAAGGAAAGTCTGAAGCTTGATGGAACTAACAATGGTATATGGAAGATCAGAATGGAGACTCATCTGAATTGCATTGGAAAGGACATATGGGATGTTACAAAGAATGGCTATGTTGGTCCTACTCAAGGTCAACCTAATTCACCAACCTTCGCTAAAGATGAAGAAAATGATTGCAAAGCAAGAGAAGCACTTTTGAGCACATTATCAGATCAACAAATCATGGGATTATCAGACCGATCTACTGCTAAAGCTATTTGGGATAAATTGAAGACATTGAATGAAGGAGATACCATAGTCAAAATTGCAAAACTGAAATGCTTCTGGGTCAGGTATGAAAATCTGAAAATGGAAGAAGATGAAAGGATTTTTGCTTTTATGGAAAGAGAATGAAATTGTTTTGGGAATACAATGTTGTGGAGGATCCTGAAGTGAAGATGAAATTGTTTCTAAAGTTTTAAGAGCTTTGCCACAGAAATACAAAATGAAAGTAACTACTATTAGTGAATTGAGAACAATGCCTAATGCATCAGTATCTAGAGATACTTTGGTTGGAGAACATTCATCTTTTGAACTTGAGAAATTTGGTCCTATTGCTACAATTAAGACAGATTTGGCTTTCAAAGCTTCATCATCTGCAACATCATCATCATCATTTGAAAAATCTGATTGGAAAGTACTATATGCTAGAGAACTTTAAGAAATCAAAAGAGAGAATGAAGAACTTGAAGAGCTTGAAGCACTATTTGCAAGGAAAATGCCTAAAGGTCTAGTTGGACGTAAGTATGAAGGTAAGCAACCATTTAAATGTTTTAACTACAATAAAATTGGTCATATGGAATCTAGGTGTCTTGATAGACATGCAAGGTTGAAAGAAGCTAAAAGAACATATAAGCCTAACTCTGAATATAAAAGGTACAAATTTAAGAAGAATAGAGACAAATCATGTTACTATGTTGATGAAGGAGTTACTGATGATTTTGATGAGGAACCGATAGACAATGGATGGGCTTTTGTTGCAATAACAGAAGATCAACCAACAACTACTATTCAACTGGTAGAGCAGGCCCTGACAACTAAAATTGAAGAAAAGGATGAATGGATCATTGATTCTAGATGTTCAGATCATATGATTGGTGATAAGAGTAAATTATTAACCTTTGAGGAATACAATGGACATCTAGTAAGATTTGGAGATGACAAATCTTGTTTGATCAAAGGAAAAGGCACTATATCTTTTGATGGTAAGCACAATACTGATAATGTTTACTATGTTGAAGGTTTTAAGCATAGACTTTTGAGTGTTGGTCAATTAGTTGAAAAGAGATTTCAATTACAATTCAAGAATGGTAAATGCAAAATCATGAATAGAACTGGTTTGGAAATTCCAACTGGTAATCAAACTAGAGGTAATATCTTTCATTTGAATAACAATGAGAAAACATGCTTGATTGCACATATTGATGAAAGTTGGTTATGAAACAAGAGATTGTGTCATGCAAATTTTGATTGCATTGTGAAAATTAGTACAACTAAGGCAGTAAGAGATTTACCTAAGATTGTTAAACCTCACAATCCGGTATGTAAGGAATGTCAATTTGGAAAGCAAGTTAGAGAAACTTTTAAGAGTATTCCAGAAAAATCCAATAATGTTCTTGACTTAATTCATACTGATTTATGTGGTCTAGTAAGAACTAGAAGTTTACAAGGAGATAGATATTTTATGCTAATCATTGATGATTATTCTAGAATGTGTTGGCTTACTTTTCTCAGGGAGAAATCAAAATCTTTTGAGAAATTCAAACTATTCAAAGTGATGGTAGAGAATGAAACTGGTAAGAAAATCAAATGTTTGAGATCAAATCAAGGAGGTGATTTCACATCTAAGGAATTTAATACATTTTGTGAAGTGAATGGGATCAGAAGACAATTATCAGTACCTCAGACACCCCAACAAATTGGAGGTGTGGAAAGGAAGAACAAAACTATTTTGGATGTAGCTAGAAGCATGATATCAGAAGCAAACCTACTTGATGAGTATTGGAGAGAAGCAGTCAATACAACTGTTTATACATTCAACAGAGTTCACATCAAAGGTGAAACCGGTAAGACCCCTCATGAAATATGGTTTGGTAATACTCCTACTCTTAAATATTTCAAAATATTTGGATGCAAATGTTATATTAGGAGAGATGATTATATTGGCAAATTTGATCCTAGAAGTGATGAAGGAATATTTCTTGGTTATTCATCTAAGAGCAAGGCATATAGATGTTTCAATAAGAGATTGCATAAAATCATTGAAAGTGCAAATGTGAAGATTGATGAATAGTTTAGAAGGTCTATAGACTCTGAACCGATAGTTGAGATAATCACAAATGAACCTGCTATGAGTACACTGGTACAAAATTTTGATTCAATCACACCAACATCATCAGAGAATTCCATAGTGACTAAAGAATAGCAGCAAGTGAATACACCTAGGTATGTAAGATTGAATCACTTTGAAAGTCAGATAATTGGGAATAAGTATCAAGGAATTATGACTAGAGGAAGACTGCCAAATTAAGAGGTATGTCTAATTTCTCAATTTGAACTAGCAACTATTAATGAGGCATGTGAAGATAAACATTGGATTAAAGCTACGGAAGATGAATTGGAACAAATTGAAAAGACTAACACATGGACATTGGTTTCCCAACCTAAAAACAAAAATGTAATTGGAACTAAATGGGTATTAAGAAATAAACTTAATGAAGATGGTAAGGTAATCAGAAACAAAGCAAGATTATTGTGTAAGGGATATTCACGGAAAGAAGGAATTGATTACAATGAAACCTTTGCATCGGTAGCTAGAATTGAGGTAGTTAGATTATTCTTAGCTTTTACAACACACAAGAACTATAAAGTATATCAAATGGATGTTAAATGTGCATTTCTGAATGGTGATCTTGAAGAGGAAGTTTACATTGAACAACTTAATGGATTTTCTTTGACAGATGACAAAGATATGGTTTGCAGGTTAAGGAAAGCTTTATATGGATTGAAGCAAGCTCCTTGAGCTTGGTATGCTAGATTGGACAAATATCTTTTGAAGCTTGGTTACACTAAAGGTAATGCTGACAACAACTTATATTACAAAGTGACTAATGATGACATCTTGGTTATTGAAGTTTTTGTTGATGATATTATTTTTGGAGGAGAAGATGGATTGCGTAAAGACTTTTCTAATAAGATGTAGGAAGAATTTGAAATGTCTATGATTGGGGAGATAAAATTATTTTTAGGATTGCAAATTTCACAGATCGATAAAGGTATTTTCATAAATCAATCAAAGTAATTGAAGGAATTACTTAATAAATTTGGCATGGAAAACTCTAAACTGGTAAGTACACCTATGACTACAACTGATGAACTATCATTGCAGGATGAATCAACACCTGTTAATCCAACAAGATACAAGTCTATGATAGGAGGTTTATTGTTTTTGACATAAACAAGACCTAATATTATGAATGCAGTATGTATTATTTCAAGATTTCAAAGTAATCCTAAGGAAAATCGTGAATCGGTAGTGAAAAGAATTTTCCAGTACCTACAAGGCACATAAATCTTGGCTTATGGTATCCTAAAGATGAAAATTTTGATTTATGTGTATACACAGATGCAAATTGGGCAGGAGATGTAGATGATAGAAAAAGCACCACTGATAGAGCATTTTTTCTTGGCAACAGACTAATTTCATGGCTGAGCAAGAAACAAAGTTGTACATCACTATCAATAGCAAAATCAGAATATGTTGCAGCAGCAACTAATTGTATACAAGTATTATGGATTAAGCAAATGTTGAAGGACATAAAGGTAAAATGCAAAGAACCTATAATCATTTACTGTGATAATATGGCAGCAATTTGTATATCAAAGAATCCAGTATTTCACTCTAAAACTAAACATGTTTCTATCAAATTCAATTTTCTAAAAGAGAATGTTGAAGCAAAAGAAGTGAAATTGGTTTATGTGAATACTGAAGAGAAGATTGCAGATATCTTTACTAAGCCTTTGCCTAAGGAAACTTTTGAATATCTAAGAGAGGGTATAACTTTGGAGTTATACCCTCACCAGTAGAAACTTAGACAGTTGGAGCATGGCATCAGACTGACATAATTAATAGAGAAATATTTTTTCTGACTTTGATGAAGGAGAGCTACTTCTCAGGGGGAGTAGATTGAATAAATTTGGTTATAACAATTGGTATTTGTAACAACTTCTATGACCTGATTTTTGTTTAGTATTGATTTGGCATTTGACGTCAAAGGGGAAGAGATATCTATGGAAAAACACATTATCTTTTGGGGAGAGATTATTCATTGGGGGAGAGATTTTTACTCTCTGTATCTGTATTTAAATGATCTCTTTGGGAGATTGTTGGTTTTTGGTTTTTGTCATTTTTGTTTTGGCGATTAGATGGTTTTTCCATCTTGTGTTGTCATCAATGCCAAAGGGGGAGATTGTTGGTATTATGGATGTGTTGCATTGGTTTTTTCATTGATGTCAATACTTGTCAACACTTGAGAACACTTGAGAACACTTGGAGATCTTTCGTTATGTTCACCAACATGTTCAGTGACTTATGCACAATCATCAATATCTAGTTCACCGATAGGTTATATTGTTCACCAACATTTAGGATGATATGTTATCATCTGGAGATTACTTGGTTATGTCGAAGACATTGTTTGGACACTTGGTTTTGGTGATTTGATTATTGATACAATTGAGTTTGCATATTTGTTGTTACCGGAAAATAGGTCTAGGTTATGGACCGGCAAGCATTATCTATTCCAGATCAGCACGACATGTTATGGAGATGATTTGTTATTGTTGTAAATGCATTGAGCCAAAATCATGCATCGCATATTGATTCATTTGTAACTAATTTTTGTAATATCTTAGTGAGTTGACCTACATAATTGGTCTTAGGTTTTGGTATATATGTGTAGACACCTAAAAATAGTCAATGCTTGCGGAATCATACTTTAACATTTGCACATTGCCTTATGTTAGGTTTTTGCGTTGCATTAACATTTTCTCCTATGTCACGCACTTAGTCTTTATCATTTGCGAGCATCGAGTCCTTCTTCTACATTCTTCATCTATCTCGCTCTCGAATTTGGTCTTGTCGACAACAATATTTGTCATGAATTTGGTCAGTCTTATCTTGTCGCATCAAATGTGCGTATTCATTTGTCATTATTTTTGGACATCGTCAATCCTAATTAGGGTTTTGTCCTCTTATCGATCTTGTCATCTTGCGATCGATTTGTCATCAATCGTTGTCATTTTTCAATCTTGTCATCATGCGATCAATTTGTCATCGATTCTTGTCTTTTGATCGATTTGTCATCAATCTTGTCATTTTGCAATCTATTTTGTCATCGATCCTTGTCTTCTTGTCAATTTTGTCATTTTGCGATCGATTTGTCATCGATCGTCATCTTTCTCAATTGTGTCAATTTGGATCAATTAGTCATTGTTCCTCGTCAATTGGCGCATTTATCAATCAAATCGTTTGTCAGCACTGGTCCTTTATCAGTCAGAATTATGATTAAATCGAATCGATATCGATTATCCTTTGTCAAGACCTAATTGTCATCCTTGCATTTCTAATTCATCTTCTAGGGTTTTATGATTTATTCATTTAATCCTGTTTGTCATTTCTCTCTCTAGGTTAAATAAATTATTTATTTATCCTAGGTCTTCGTGTCACAATTAAATGTTTATTTAATTGGCTAATTATTCCTCTTTTTATGAATTAATTAATAAATGACAAATTATTAATTGATTTACCTAATCTCTCCTAATTCTTAATTTCCTAATCTTTCATCAATTTCTAAATTTCCTCTTTGTAAATTAATTAATAAATGAAAATTTATTAATTCATTCACTAATTTCCTATTTTCTATTTTTCTAATTTTCCTAATTTATAATTCAATTTCCTCCTATTTTTCTCCTAATTTCATGGGAATGACATTTCAATTTGTCATAATTTGTCATAATTGACAATCAATCAATTTTGACATAGAAATTTGTCATAATCTTGTCATAAATTATCAATCAATCAATTTTGCATAGAAAGTGCAAATTTATCATAAATTTGTCATAATTGACATTCTTGATTTGCAATTTCCATTTGAATTGAATCATGTTAATTTGATCATTTCTCCAATTTATCTATAAATTGGATGAATTTCTTCAATCCTAAGCTAATAATTACTTTGTCGAATCAATCATGCTTTGAGTACTCTTGCGCTAATTGTCAATCTTGCTTTCACATTAGGTTTATGCACTTGAAGGTGAGATCCACAAACAAAAGCTATTTGAAGAAGAAAGAAGGACAATGGAGCCACATGAAGGAGATATTCAGATTTGCATTTGGTTTGCTTAGCTTTTAATCTTGAATGTTTTGCTTTCATGTCTTTATTGAGTGTGTTTAGGATTGATCATTGCATTTGAGCTTTCGTGATTGAGCTAGATTAGTATTTTGATTTGCTTTGATGATTTCTGATTTCTTAGCTACATTAATTGGTGAACCCAATGTGAACTAACCCCCTAATCATTCTTTTGAGTGCTTTTGAGTGCTTTTGAGTTGATTTGCAGGTCAAAAACCCAAGAAACAGGGTAGTGCAGTGTTTTCTGGGAACTTCTACGCCTGTGTCAAGCATTCTGTGCCTATGTCAGACATTCTGCGCCTATGTCAAGGACATTCTGTGCTTGTGTCAGACATTCTACACCTGTGTCAGACATTCTGTGCCTATGTAGGGCCAGAAACAGAGGTAAAAGGCAGTGTTTTTCACTTGCAAATTGTTTTCTTTTGCATTCTGTTTCTTCTTTTTTGGTTTTGTTGGTACTGATTCTCTGTGCAGAACCTTGGCATACACATGACAAAGAAAACAAATGAAACTACTAACATGTTTTATGCAGGTTCGATAGTCAAAGACTGAACATATCAAACTTTTGACTTGGGTTTTGCAGGTTGCCTTGGACATACAACTAAACTTTGTGTTTGCAATTAATGTTTAGGCACCTAGTATGATTTCTAAATAGGATGGAATGAATCTATGTTTTCTTTGATTGTTGAGTTTGACATTGGAGTAGGAGAGTATGCTCTCATCCTTCTTAGGGTGATCAGAAATCCAGATCTTTGATACCATGCTCATGTTTTTGATTGTGTGTCACCTTTAGAGGGCCTGCCTTCCCGACCATTTGCTTTTGCAAGCAAGTGATAATCGTGAGAAGGGAATGACCCAAAGTGATTATGGCTAGAATATCTTGGCATTCTAACTCACTATAAACAAATACCTGATGGGCGAAAGCTTTGAAGGAAGGGTTACGTGGGAATTGCAATTACTTGGGAAGTGATGACCCTTGAACTCTTTCTCATATCAACATCTAAGTAGGACCTCATGATCTAAATCGTTCTTGCGCGACTACATTTGTTTGGTATCTTGATGGGCTTAATGTCTCAATCATGCTTGTGTGACATCAAGGAGTAACGCTTAACAGAAATCCTTATTAAACACCTTGTATTTAGAGGCCAAAAACCCTTCTAGTTGCTTGAGAAGGACAAGTTCGGATACTTGGAAGAGATACTAAGTTCGCCATGGGGAGATTTCCATGGGGACTGATGCTTGGCTACCCTGAGAAGTGAGTTCCATGGAGGGGAGCCCATGGGGTCAAGCATCTATGTATTCTCCTTGAATCCCATAACGAGTCTACCTCTCAAGTACCTACTGTCCTTGCCATCCATAAGAAATGTGTGAATGAGCATGATTGTCTTGAGTCTAAGTTGAAGTATCTTGTCTTCTTTGCTTGTCAAAAGTTGAGTTGTGTCTCATTTCAAAAGCAAGACAAATTGATTCAAAACAGGGCTAAACACAAGAACATTTCATCCAACAAAGTCCAAATTCAAGACATCTTCAAACATGGTTGTCAAACATTTTTCAACGTTTTGTCTCAACATTCATGTCACTTAGATTTAGGTGCATCTTAGGTTTGCATTTTGCAAAGTCATTGTCAACTACCAAGGTTAGGTTTCACCTAGGTCATACTCCTTTGCATATCAATAAGGGTCATCCATTTGCATGTGTCCTCTTGCATTAGAGTAATACCATTGTCATACATCTGCATTTGCATACCCTAAGTCTCTTCATTAAGTTTAGGTCATTATCATATCATATTAGGGTCATTTGCATAGTAATTGTCCCTTTGCATATAGTGTCAAAACTAGGTTTTTTCATACTTGAGTAATCCAAATCTTTGATAAACTCTAATTCATTGTTAAGAAGTCTAGACCTTAACAAACCTTTTCTTTTTATGTCATTATTGTCATTTGGTCAAGCCTAGCTTAGTATCCAAGCATATAGGGGAGACTTTGTCATTTGTCCTTTTGTCACTTGGTCCTTTTTTCCTTTGAGGTCTAGACATCATTTCAATTTCCTAAGGGTCTCTTTTAGATCTGCATTCCAAAAAGTTTGTCAAAATCTTGAAAAACAACCAAAAACATAGGTTGCATTTTTGCCATAGATTGCATTTTCATCTATTTAGTTTGCATTTAGTTGCATATCACATATTATCCTTCAAAATTTCCAAAATATTGCATTTGCATAAGTGACATGCCTGTTGAAACAAGATCAAAATCTAAAAAGATGGGTGAACCAACGTATCAACCCATTGACAACATATCAAATTCACAATTTCAAACCAGTCAAATAGTGCAAATTGAAGGTTCATCAAACACATCACTACCACCATATGGAATGGTTCAACTTGGACCACCTCCATTATATGAACCAGTGTTTGTACCTATGAAACTAGGACATGGGAGTGTTCCACCAACTCCAAGAGGAAATACACCTTTTGATTGGAATCAACCAAACTTGCAACATGAAATACAAACATTATATGAAGAACAAACCCTCTCACAAGGATTTGGTTCAGATCAAGGCATTCACCAAGAAACGAATCCAAATGTCCAACCGGATTCTTCATCAGATTCCGATGCTTCTGATGATGTTGACATGTTCCTTCAAGATCCAAAGTTGACAAAAAAGATGGATAAGTTCTTGAACAAGGTCTTTAAGATGTTTCCACAAAAGTATCTTAACATGATGAGTAATGTGACCTCCTCAAGTGAGAAAATCAATGTGCAAAAACAACAAGGTGGTGAGCTGTTAAGTTTCTCTCCGCATCCAAATGAAGAAAATGCATAACAAGCAACTCAACCTACCTTGATGAGTAAACGTGCTTCAAAGGCATTGACAGTGACTATTCCTCAAAAGTCACTATTTGAGACAATAAATAATCCATTATTCAACACAACATCTGTAACACAAGATCAAATAAAGAACACACAAATATTGACAACTATCCCTCAACAAGAAGTGGTTCCTTACATGCATAAAATTGGATCAAAATCTAAGATGCAAGAAAGCTTCACAACTGGAATGCCTG
Source organism: Cryptomeria japonica (assembly GCF_030272615.1). Lineage (NCBI taxonomy): Eukaryota > Viridiplantae > Streptophyta > Pinopsida > Cupressales > Cupressaceae > Cryptomeria > Cryptomeria japonica. Next base: position 468,770,954 of record NC_081410.1, read on the forward strand.
ATATCACCAATGTCCAAAACAATTCCATGATGCAACAAAGTTCTTATATCCCATTAAGCTCAATATATCTGCCAAACACTATTGTGATAGATCCTTCGATAATGGCAACACAAAGAACTACAGATAGTGATTTGCACCAACAACAATTGTTGCAACAATTGAGTAATACACAAAAGGTACAATTGAATGTGCAAACAAGCAATGTGCAACAACAACAATTTCGCATTCGACAACAAATTGCAGCGCCTTCGGCACCATTACAAGTTAATGCAAACTTGCAACCATCACAATGGATTGGACAAACAACATAGCAAGTTAATGCAAGTGCTATACCCCATCTTAAGGAGAAACAACAAAAACCACCTAAACAAAGTTTTTTGCAAATGATGGGATATACACTGTGACAACAATTGGCACAAAGTCAAAAAATTCCAATTCGTCAGCATCAACAACATGTGCCTCAATATATGCCAAGGTAAACGAGCTATCATACTTCACAACCGCAATTGGCGCCTGTGCAATATCAACAACACACTCAATTGCAATATCAACCTAGGCTACAAGAAGCACAACAACAAGGTCGATATCAAGGCATGGCACAACCACAACAACAAGAGATTTACCAAGAACATTATATGCCGAAGACACCAAAAATGGCCATTTCGGAGCATCAACAACCAATCAGAAATACAATGTATCGACAAAGACTACCCACCGGGATTAATGATGGACCTCCAAAGTCTGATACAATTGCGCAACAGCTTGAGAAGTTGCAGCGACAAGTTGATGCATTAGAAACTAAAGGAGCAAAGAAGTTGTATACAGATCAGGATTTATGTCCTAATCCATTTGACAAGAGCTTATACATGCCTCCATTCCCTAAACATTTTGAGGCACCTAATTTTGAGAAATATAAAGGGAATGGCAATCCAAAAGATCACATTCGAGCATTTTTCGCGGCATGTACTGAAGTGAGCTATGAGCAGACATATTTAATGCGATTATTTTCACGAAGTCTCATGGGACAAGCCATGGATTGGTATTCGCATCTGCCAGGAAATATAAAAACTTGGTCTGAATTGGCTCAAAAGTTTATATCTCACTTTGCATTCAACATCGCCAGTGACATGACCATGTCAGATTTATGCAACACCAAGCAAAAGCAAGGTGAACCATTAGTGACTTTTTTGCAATGATGGCGAAGCTTGTATAGTCATTCTTCCCTTGATATACCTAAAGAACAACAAGTGAATCTGTTTATCCAAAATCTAGTCCCAGAAATGATGTATGAACTAAAATTGAAAAGTCCCAGTACTATAGAGAAACTCATTAAGAAGGGGATGAACATTGAAAATGCTCTTGTAGCTAAAGGAATCATTAAGCTTAACAAAGACAGTGACAACACGAACAATTCAGGGGACAGAAATAGATTTTGGTATAAGAACAAGAATGTCACTAATGATGGAGTTGTTGATGCAAGAGCGATGAATACAAATCAACCCCCATTTACGATCAAGAAATTGAGTGTTCCTAATATGTCAACTATGGAACAAAATCGAACACCAGCAAGCAATGTTACCCATCAACCGCAATATCAATAGCATCTTCAACAATATAATCAACAACAAGGCCAGCAACAAAGCCAGCAGCGCAAACCTTTTCAATCAAGGGATGGGCCTCCTCGACAATTTACGCCATTGGGAGAGCCTATTGAGTCGGTAATGAAACAATTAATATAAGAAAAATTTATTAAGCTACCAGATATCAAGGTAGAACCAGTGGTAAAACTGCATTGGTGGAATGATAATGCATACTGTGAGTATCATCGGTCCAAAGGACATAAAACCGCGTCATGTTTTCAATTGAAACATATGATTCAAGATTTATTAGAGCAAGGAGTAATTGAGGTAGATCCACCCCATGGGACCTCTAACACTGATCATACTATTTTCAAAACTCCTTTGCTTGATCATGACAAGGGTAAAGCGTCTTCTTCAAACTCTACCCAAACAACAAATTATGCAAATACTGGTTATAACAATGTCATCAATTATTTTCGCATGTCAAATGAGTATGTTTCCACCCTAAGAATAAAGGGACAAGATCCTTCTTGCACAGTTACCACTCATCGATCTAAAATAGTCTTGAAAGGAGCTCCTACAGCTCCTTCCAAACCAACTCCTGCAAGTCAGTATAATCTCTTGGATCATCTAGGAAAGACACCTGCACAAATATCAATCCTTGAGTTGTTGAAAATGTCCCCCATGCATCGTGTAGTCCTAGATAAAGCTTTAATTGAGTCCACTATCCCGATAGACATTGATGTTGACCAGTTTCAAGCCCGAATTGGACATCTAGCTATTTCCCAAAATGTCGCATTTTTTGATAATGATATCTCACCTGATAAGCTCCCTCATAATGACCCTTTACACCTTGAAGTCTTTGTCCATAATTGCAAAATCTGACGAGTCTTGATAGATGGCGGAGCAGGTCTTAATATTTGTACCTTGAGAGTGGTCATTGGCCTTGGATATACAGAAAATGACACTGATGCTTCCAGAAGAATAACAATCAAAGCATATGATGATGCTGAGTGCCCATCCAAAGGGATAATTACATTGCCTATCAGAGTCGGTCTAGTGACAGAAAACACTTTCCTGCAGGTCTTAGACCTTGATCTCCCTTACAATATGATTCTTGGCCATCCATGGATCCATGCAATGAAAGCCGTTCCATCCACCTATCATCAATGTTTAAAATATCCTTACAATGGAACTGAGATAACAATTCTAGGAGATCCTAATCCATTTCAATTTTGTGCTACTCTAAAGGACACCCCTCAGCAGCAAGTCCCAGTCAATAGAGAGGCCAAATCACATAGTTATGTGGATCCTAATGAATTGTTAGATGCTATCAAAGGAAAATTGAAGATACAGGACCAAGGATGCGGAGAATATTCAATGGATCAAACATTCCTCATCGGGAATTTACCAATATCTCCAAAATCATATGGCAAACCGCATTTATTGCAAAAGGAACCTAAGGTGGTTATTCAATATCAGCCTCCCACCACATTTACAAGATGGGGTGAACTTGACAAAGAAACTTTAGATGATGATGTCATAGATTGTCTTTATAAGGATCCAACTGAGACCCCACCTATCAGATTGCCAGTGGAACGATATGGCAAAGGATTTACTATGTTGCAAAAGAAAGGATATGACAGCTGCAGTGGCTTAGGCCTGAACAACAATGGAAGGCTAGAACCTGTTATACCCAAGATGCGACCTCCAACTTTAGGGTTAGGTTTTGTACCATTGCGAATTGGATCCTCATCTACCAAAGTGACCACGTGTAAAAAAGGGCATGACTCTAATGATGAAATAACACCTAAGGATACCCGACCCAAAACTGATTCCAATGAATGGGAGTGGAATTCCTTTTCTTCTAGCTCCTATGCCCTTGACAATATTTTCCTTGACCCTGATAATTTGCCTATGGAAGATAAACATGAAATCACTCCTCTTCCTAAAACATGTCCTCATGCTTGGATAGAGTCATTCTGGGATCCAAGCTCCAAATCAGATACAAGTAGTTGAGACAGTCATACCACAGATGTTTACATCTTTACCATATCAGCCCCCTCTCTCCTGAAAACTGATGATGACATACCCCTCGTCTATCCCCAGCTTATCCAATATGACCAACAAGAACCACTCACATTGGACTATTTTCAAAATGACGAAGCAATTGCAAAATTCCTTGGACTACGGGAAGGCCTACCACAAGGTGATCATAAGGCAGGATTTGCTATTGACCTAGATTCCATAGCATATTTTGGGGAGTCAAATCCATCTTCCAGTCATCAAAATGAAAAAAGAAAAGAAAAAGTAAAAAATTAAAAAAATAGATCTTTGAGTGAAAACTGTAAGGCACTCTCTGATCATACAAAAGTAAAAATAAAAGACATACCTGCGGGTGAAAACCTCTCTGAGGCGCCCAAAGGTGGAAGAGTGGACATACCCTAAGGTCATTCATTTTTCTGCTTCTCTATCACAACAGGAAAAGATAGATTTTGTCAATTTCTTTCTTGAGAAGAAGATTAGCTTTGCATGGTCCTATGCAGATATGCCTAGCCTCAATCCAGAATTAGTCCTTCATCATTTGCCATTAAAAGTAGATGCCAAGCCTATCAAATAGAAACTTAGAAAGATGCATCCCCAGGTAGCTCTTTTGGTCAAGGTAGAACTAAAAAAATTACTAGATGTGGGCTTTATCAGACCCATCGATTATGCAGACTGGATTTCAAATTTGGTACCAGTTAGCAAAGTGACTGGGGGCATCAGAATCTACACAAATTTTAGGGATCTCAATAAAGCATGCCCTAAAGATGATTTTCCATTTCCAAATATCGACATCATAGTTAACATGACTGCTGGATATGAGATGCTCTCATTGATGGATGGTTTCTCCGGCTATAACCAAATTCGCATTGCTCCTGAAGATCAACATAAAACTGCATTCACATGTGCTTGGGGTACCTACTATTGGAATGTGATGCCCTTCGGTCTTAAAAATGCAGGCGCAACATATCAAAGAGTAATGATGACAATTTTCCATGATTTTATGCATACTTTGATGGAGGACTATGTTGATGACTTATTATGCAAATCTGTCACAAGAGATAGTCATCTAGCCATCTTGGGCCCAATCTTTGACCGAATGGAGACCTACAAGCTCAGACTCAATCCAAAGAAGTGTGTCTTTGGTGTCACAGCTGGCAAATTACTAGGGTACATTATTTCTCACAAAGGCATTGAGGTCGACCCTGCCAAGGTTAAAGCAATAATGGATATGCCTCCACCTTCCAATCTCCGGCAATTAAGAAGTCTACAAGGAAAGCTATAGTCAATCCGCCGCTTCATAGCTCAGTTGGCCGACAAATGTCATCCATTCCAGCATCTATTGCATAAAGGTGTCACTTTTAAATAGACTGAGCAATGTCAATCAGCCTTTCAAGCTCTCAAAGACTATTTGCTTTCGCCGCCTATTCTAATGCCTCCTATAGAAGGAAAGCCTTTTATATTGTATATTTCTGCAACTGAAATGGCACTAGGAGTTCTCTTGGCCGAATAGGATGAGAATGGCAAAGAGTGAGCTATTTACTATATTAGCTGGACACTGGTAGGTTATGAGCTAAATTATTCAACTATTGAAAGGGCATGCTTAGCAGTGGTATTTGCAACACAGAAGCTCCGACATTATATGTTAAATCACCAAACATTGCTGGTTGCAAAAATTGATCCCCTAAAATACTTGCTTAGTAGAGTAGCCTTGACGGGTTGCCTAGAAAAGTGGGTTATGATCCTCAGTGAATTTGATATTGAGTATATGGAGTGAAAGGTAATAAAAGGACAAGTCATAGCAGATCAACTTGCAGAGGCTCCTATTTATGATGATCATCCCATGTTGACCGATTTTCCAGATGAATCAGTCTTTGCTCTCACATCTTCTAATGAATGGAAGTTATACTTTGATGGATCCCACACCAAGTTTGGGTCCGGAGCTGGCATCTTGATTGTCACCCCTCAAGGTGATGCTATTCCCAAGTCCTATAGGATAACTTTTCATTGTACCAATAACATTGCCGAGTATGAAGCACTAGTCACAGGACTCCGAGTAGCGGTCCACTGGAATATCACACATTTACAAGTCTATGGAGATTCTCAATTAGTCATTCGACAAGTGAATGATGACTACGAAACAAAAGATGAAAAGCTTATTCCCTATAAGCATATGGTAGATTTCTTCAAGACAAAATTCACGGCTATCCATTTCAATCAAGTTCCAAGAATGCAAAACAATTCGGCAGATGCGATGGCTACGATTGCTTCCATGTTGAATATGCCCCACAATATGGACAAATGTGAATTTTTAGTCGAACAGTTGCTAGTTCCTTCTTTTGACATTCCGACAGCAAATGTGATGTGCATTATTGTTGGTCCCAACTCCCCGTGGTACAATGATGTATATCAATATTTGAAATCCCAAACCTTACCACCCAACCTTTCTGCTAACCAGCGCCGAGCCTTCATCCGACAGACAGCCAAATATGTCATCATCGCCGACACCCTTTACCATCGTTCCTTTGACCATACCCTCCTTAGGTGTTTAGATTCTGACGAAGCACAAACGGCTTTACATGAGGTTCACGATGGTATATGTGGGGACCATTTCAATGGTTTGAGCTTAGCTAAAAAGTTGATTCGTGCTGGGTATTATTGTCCCACTCTGGAAAAGGATGTTCATGATTTTGTTAAGAAGTGCTACAAATGCCAGATCCATGGAAACTACATTCATGCACCAGCCCAAGAGCTTCATTCTGTCATATCTTCGTGGCCCTTTTCTCAATGGGGATTGGATCTTATTGGCAAGATTCACCTGACATTTGCAAATGGACACAAGTTTATCATTACAGCCATAGAGTATTTTACAAAATGGATCGAGGCTATCCCCATGACCTATATCATTGGTGTGCAAATTTCAAAATTCTTATTGAATTATATCATATGCCGGTATGGGGTTCCTCTTTCCATAGTCATAGATAATGGTCATCCCTTCAAGAATAGAGATGTCAAGGAACACTGTGAAAAGTTTCATATCCAACACCGTTTCTCCAGTCCATACTATCCATAGGGGAATGGTCAAGCTGAAGCATCAAATAAAACCATTATCAAGATCCTGAAAAAGGTTGTCAATGACACTGGTCAAGATTGGCATGTACAGTTGAGTCCAGCACTATGGGCCTATCGCACTTCTATCCGCACACCTACTGGTGCAACACCTTATTCTTTGGTGTATGGTGCAGAAGCCATTTTACCCTTGGAAGTGGAGATTCCTTCCTTGTGTGTTTCCTTGCAACATCTGATTGATGATGAGATGCATAGAGTCTCTCGGTTGCACCCGCTTGAAATGTTAGATGAGAAACGTTAGATAGTCCTGACACATTTACAAGCATATCAAAACCGTCTCCATCGCTCTTATAATAAGAAGGTCAAAGGCTGGCACTTCGAAGTGGGAGATCTAGTTTTAAAGGCAAACCCTAAGAATGCATAGCCTACTGACATCATCAAAGGTAAGTTTGAACCTATTTGGGTTGGGCCTTTCATAGTGACTGCAGCCTATGGCTCAGGGGCATATCAGCTTGCCACTCTAGAAGGTGAACCTTTGTCTGATCCTGTCAACAACATGCACCTTCGCAAGTACTGGTTATAATTTTCTATCAGCCCTTCTTCAAGTATGATCCTGAAAAAATACAAAAAAAGTGAAAAAAAGCGAAAAAATACAAAAAAAGTGAAAAAAGCAAAAAAATACAAAAAAAGTGAAAAAACAAAAGAGAAAAAAAAAGAGTAAAGAAAAATGATTCGCCCTTTAGTGAAAACCTGGCAAACAGGCGCTTTGGGCAAGTACCTTGGTGAAAACCTGGCAAACAAGCACCATGTGTAAGACGAGATCATTGCTCTATCATCTGTCATGACCTCTAAGCTATGCTTTCTCTCGGTCGGTTTATCATGTCTATCTTTGTCTTGACCTAATGTTCTATTCCAGGCCTGTGATTGGTCAACATCATTGTCCTACTCCGTTTCTTGTGCATATGTTTTGGTCCTGGTCACTTTATATGTCTTTCCACTGTGCATTGGGTGCGTTCCCCTTGTCATGATCAATCACTAGAACTTTTGCATTTAAAATGTCCTGAAATAATTAAAAAAAAATTGAAAAATGTCCTGAAATAATTCAAAAAAAAATTGCAAAATGTCTTGAAATAATTCAAAAAAATTGAAAAATGTCCTGAAATAATTTCAAAAAATTGAAAAATGTCCTGAACAAATCTCTAAAAAAATGGAAAAATGTCCTGAGAAAATCCCTAAAAAGTCAAATAAAGTACTGAAAAAATGAACACAAAGCAAAAAAATTGTAAAATCTCGAAAAACATGCATAACAAAAATATATCCCTTTTGTGCATAAGACAAATCACTGAGCATCCCTACAACGACACTTGCAATAACACACTGTGCTTTAATGAAATCATGCATAAACAGATGAACTTTTCACTCAAACCAAACTTTCAACCTGATCCGAATTGTCATATCAATCAACCTCAACATTGTTTGTCCTTGGCACACTATCATGGGTCTTATACAGGGTGTGGTATACTTGAAACCAGACTATGTCCTGTCTTAGACGGGGTATCGCATTCCCTAAAACCAGACAGCATGATCGTCCTATCAGCACTTTCAACTTTTGACAATGAAGATCAAGATGTTTGTTTGACTTGTTGGAATTTGTGTATCTTATCTTTTTATTGATTTATCTTCGATCATGTTCCTATGTTGCTCGATGATGTCATTGAGTGATTTAGAGTGACCAGGATGGTTCATGGTCTCTTTCTTTTTTGTTGTGATTGCTGTTTGTCTGTGATGTATCTGTCTTTTGCAAAAAGGGTTGCATTTCAGCTCTGGCCTTCAATGCCATGATGCTACGCATCCATTTTGCTACATTAACATAAAGGTTCTCACCTACAAAGTGCATTACTGAAAGCAAGTTTATCTTCATCTCTAACTATCCTCTATTTCATTTCTTCCTACTAACATTTCTTCCGTCAGTTCAGATAGTCAGTTTGGTCTAGTGCACCAAATTTCCCCAAACACATATGCTGCATCCTGCATTCATTGGTTAGTACATTTGCATCACATCAAGCCTCACATCAAGCATTTTATCCATTTCATATTATAAATGCATCAAAAAAACATAAAAAAATAAATATATCCATACATGTTCCATAATGGTACATAAACAGTGCATAAGTCATCCATACATGGAAAATAACATAAGTCATAACACATTGCATCCCATCATATTGATGCATATCATATCATATATCCAAATAATATTGGAGTACAAAATTGGACTATCTATCCTACGTATGGCCCGCAAGATGACTATATAATATCAAACTACATAATGTCCACTGTCTGTCATAAGGAGCACGTGCCTCTATCACTGGGTGCTCCCTTTGTCCTCCCCATCCCTGCCATGTCTCGCGGATGATGTCCCTCCTGGTCCTGGCTGTGGTGGTCTCATAGGTCCACTCACCCCCATGCTGCTCAATGACCTCCGAGAGCGTGCCCTGCTCTCTGTCCTCGATTGTGCCCGATATGAAGCTGCTCTCTACTTTGGTGGAACTGCACTCTCATATAGTGTCCTCCAATGGCGTATCTCCTCTCTGGTCTCTACCAACATCTATGCCATCTCCCGTGCACTAGCATCCCGAATCGACCCAATATACTCAGTGACTCTCTATTCTTCTCGCTGTGCCTGCGTTATCGCTGTATCTCAAGCCGCTGTGAGTCTGGCTATCTCTACTCTGAACTGATCATTTTGTCTCTCTAATGTTGCAATATGATCATGCTGACTCACTATTGTATCCCTGCACATCTCCATCTCCTCTATGCTAGCTGTCTCCGGCTCTATGGGTATATCCTGCAATGCCTCATGCTCGCCTGAATCTGGCTCATCCTCGTCATCCCCATCCTCATCTCTGGCCATGTCATCCTCCTTATCCTCATCCCCACCCTCATCCTCCTCATCCTCATCATCTCCATCCTCCTCTCCTGTGAGTGGGAAGTCCTCCTATCTCCTAGGTACCGAAATATCAGGATCTATCAATGGCACTGGCTGCCGTTGTGCAAACCATCGCTCATACTCCTCTGTCATCCTGGCATCCTCCACATTTGATCTCCAATCCCACTATCTCTTCTGTAGCTATGTGAAGTCAACATATGCTATGTGTGGCTAAATCATACTCCCCCACTGACTCGTCTCTCTGTGAGATCGGGCAAAGTGTGCAGTCCTCCTAGGTACATCCTGCCTCTCTCCAAACTGTCATCTGACTCTCTCTGGTAGGTATAACTCAATCACTCTTTGGTGATTCACTGGTCGCCCAATCAGCTACCTCTCCTATCTACAATACGGTAGCTCATCACTATCATCTGACCATCCAGGACAATCACAATATGGCCTCCATGTGAACTCTCTCAGTCTATCTAGCTCGTGTCGCCAATATAATATGTATCCAAAAGGACCCTGTCTCAGTGCTCCCCCATAGCAGTACACATATGGTCGATGTGGTACTACCTGTCTCTTTGTAATCAGTCAACATATGGCTATGTGCTCAAATGCCCATACCTATAACAATGTGACTCCACAGCTCAACATCTGCACTCCCTAATATGCTATCTGATGCAGCTAAAAATACAGCATAGCCAGTACACATGGTCCCCATGCATAGACCATCCCCTCTATCACCATCCACTCTAGAACTCTTCCCCATCCAATAGGGAATCCATGTCCTCATCTATCCCCTGCTATTAGACATGCTATCACCACTGCTATCACCACATATCGTCGATCATACTCTGATGCCATAGTCTCCCAGCTGATCTCCCTCTCTACGATATCCAGATCCTCTATGTCACACTCAAATAATCTACATAGAGAATCTCTCCCTGTCACTAGGTTGTACTCTACCATCTCTCCATGAATCGAAATGCGGAGGATACGCCATACATCCTCTAGTGTCACAGCCGCCTCTCCAGTCGCCAGATGGAATGAGGAGGTCTCTGAATGCCATCACTCTGCCAATGTGGTAAGAAGTCCTGTGTTTGCCCTAATCTCAAGCATGAATGTGATATAGTATATCCCAAGTCCTGCTAATGTATCTCTGTCTATGCTCTTGAGTCTATGTCATAGCATGAAGCAGTCAGGTCAGTTCTCTCGTGTGATCAACGGATACTGTCGACTCTGCATCACAATTGGGGCATATTTTTTTAGTTTTAGGGTTTGCTCCTATGGGTTGCATTTCCTCATTTCATCCACAAATCAGGGTGTTTCTAAGCTATTCTGACCTATCCTACCCTTATCCCCCCTTTTCAGATCATTTGCATGCTGTTTTGACCAAAATTAGGGTTGCCAATGCACTTCTACGCCTGTGTTCTGCATCTTGCGCCTGTGTATCATAACCTGCGCCTGTGTCTCCCTACACAAGCGCAGAAGACCCTACACAAGCACAGGATTCTCCCTACACAAGCGTAGAAGTCCCTTTCTGCATCCCCTGTGGGCCCCGAAATGTCCCACAAGCAAGTCAAATTCATAAAATTGAAGACATGGGTTTTTGAGATACATATCGTTGCTCCTATGTCGTTCGGTCATCTGAATGTGTGTACACATTCTTCGAGGTGATCTACCCTTGGAATGTTTGCCATCTCTCTACACGTGTCCTTTTCTAGAGCAACAAATTCTCCTCTTTGGCTAGTGTAAATGAGAAAATATCACTCTCCTTGTCTCATTTATAGATCTTTGTCAGTGCATAGATGGACGTGCACCCTCTCCATCTCATGTTGGTCATGGTCTTTGCGTCTTCAATTGCTTGTCCTTCGTGCATCCAATCTCCGATTGTCGATCTGTTCAATCCTATCATTTTTATCGATCAATTGGCCTCTTCTCTGCATGTTTCCGGCCAATTCCTCAAGGGGGCATGCATATGTCACTGTCATTATCTGGGGCATTTTCATTATTGTTCTTTGAAACAATGCTTAAAATCGCTTGTCTCAAAAAGGGGAAAAATGTAGACACCTAAAAATGGTCAACGCTTGCAGAATCATACTTTAACATTTGCGCATTGCCTTATGTTAGGTTTTTGCGTTGCATTAACATTTTCTCTTATGTCACGCACTTGGTCTTTATCATTTGCGAGCATCGAGTCCTTCTGCATTCTTCATCTATCTTGCTCTCGAATTTGGTCTTGTCGACAACAATATTTGTCGTGAATTTGGTCGGTCTTATCTTGTCGCATCAAATGTGCGTATTCATTTGTCATTATTTTTGGACATCGTCAACCCTAATTAGGGTTTTGTCCTCTTATTGATCTTGTCATCTTGTGATCGATTTGTCATCGATCGTTGTCATTTTTCAATCTTGTCATCATGCGATCGATTTGTCATCGATTCTTGTCTTTTGATCGATTTGTCATCAATCTTGTTGTTTTGCAATCTATTTTGTCATCGATCCTTGTCTTCTTGTCAATTTTGTCATTTTGCGATCGATTTGTCATCGATCGTCATCTTTCTCAATTGTGTCAATTTGGATCAATTAGTCATTGTTCCTCGTCAATTGGCACATTTATCAATCAAATCGTTTGTCAGCATTGGTCCTTTATCAGTCAGAATTATGATTAAATCAAATCGATATCGATTATCCTTTGTCAAGACCTAATTGTCATCCTTGCATTTCTAATTCATCTTCTAGGGTTTTATGATTTATTCATTTAATCCTGTTTGTCATTTCTCTCTCTAGGTTAAATAAATTATTTATTTATCCTAGGTCTTCGTGTCACAATTAAATGTTTATTTAATTGGCTAATTATTCCTCTTTTTATGAATTAATTAATAAATGACAAATTATTAATTGATTTACCTAATGTCTCCTAATTCTTAATTTCCTAATCTTTCATCAATTTCTAAATTCCCTCTTTGTGAATTAATTAATAAATGAAAATTTATTAATTCATTCACTAATTTCCTATTTTCTATTTTTCTAATTTTCCTAATTTCTAATTCAATTTCCTCCTATTTTTCTCCTAATTTCATGGGAATGACATTTCAATTTGTCATAATTTGTCATAATTGACAATCAATCAATTTTGACATAGAAATTTGTCATAATCTTGTCATAAATTATCAATCAATCAATTTTGCATAGAAAGTGCAAATTTGTCATAATTGACATTCTTGATTTGCAATTTCCATTTGAATTGAATCATGTTAATTTGATCATTTCTTCAATTTATCTATAAATTGGATGTATTTCTTCAATCCTAAGCTAATAATTACTTTGTCGAATCAATCACGCTTTGAGTACTCTTGCGCTAATTGTCAATCTTGCTTTCACATTAGGTTTATGCACTTGAAGGTGAGATCCACAAACAAAAGCTATTTGAAGAAGAAAGAAGGACAATGGAGCCACATGAAGGAGATATTCAGATCTGCATTTGGTTTGCTTAGCTTTTAATCTTGAATGTTTTGCTTTCATGTCTTTATTGAGTGTGTTTAGGATTGATCATTGCATTTGAGCTTTCGTGATTGAGCTAGATTAGTATTTTGATTTACTTTGATGATTTCTGATTTCTTAGCTACAATATGTAAGATCTCATTTGTGAGATTATGTAGTAGAGAAGTGTGAAAAGGATTGTAATAAGGTATATGCGAATATAAGAAGAGTTGTACACGTAGACATCATTTGAAAATTCAAGGAAGGTATGAGGAAGGCAATCAGAGCTTAACCGGTACTGAATCCAGCATATGAAGATGCTATTTTGAGCAGTACATTATCATTGGATTTAACCATCCAATTGTAGTCAGTGTGACTCTCTTTTTGTCATTGAGCAGTTAGCTCTAGGTAGTTGGCCTTTTTGCATGTGCAGACCCCATTTGTACACACATACTATCTGCAGTAGTATCATCTGATTGTGGGTAAGTTTTCCCACCGTGTATTTTCCCCTTACAGGGTTTCCATGTACAAATAATTGTGTTATGTGTTGTGTATGTTATTTGTCTTTTTGTTTCATGCATTAAACTCTATCGGTACTGTTATTAATTGCTAAACTATCTACCGGCATTAAAGTTTGGTTTACTGGTATTATGAACTAAATTTGGTTAAGTTATATTTGGTTGAAATTAATAGACAACTGATTCACCCCCACCCCCCTCTTAGTTGCCTCCGGGTCCTAAGATCTAACACATCCTATCATAAAGGATGAATCAAGGAGGGACACTATAGAGTTAGCTTGGGTTGGTCCAAAGGCTGCATGATTTTTTATGATGGTTTCATGTGTCTCCTTTTAGCGACGTGTTATTTTATTGATTCTACATTTATAAAGATGCTTTGAGAGCATTTGGTTAAAGGAAATATTTGTGGATCAAAAGTGATGTTATGGTTCATATTGTGTTATGGAACCAATGATTTATGATTTTATGATGTTTCATGTTATCATGTGTATAAAGTTTTTGAGTTGGATTGGTGTTCATAGGCCTAATCCCATGCTTTAATGTTAATGAGTCAGTGGCTAGGTATTTGTTGTCAATTCATGACTTAACCCCTTTGTTGATTGAGTTCTTATGGAGGTCCTATTTCTATTTATGAGGTCTTTGCTTATGAGACATAGTTGTGATGATTCATTATGTGTACCTTGGATGTCTTGAGATTGTTGTGATGCTTTTATTGTACCCTAGGTTTTAGGAGCATATTAGGGGGAGTGGCTTTCAAGAGGGTGCCAAAGCCCTAAAGTGGCTGCCAGGATATCTCATTGAGAGTTAGTTAATCAAATTATAACATTAAATTAAATGAATTATATTTGGTTGAACACACATTAAAAAGATAATTGTTAGTACCCCAGTCATTCCTCGTGTGCTTGTATAGATAGAGGATCATATCTCATGGCCTGGAGTTCTTGTATAAACATAGGATGAGATTGGGAAGGCCTATATGGCAGATTGATTTCCTTGCCACCATGGAAGGATTGTTCGATTCCACATGTGCAGTCAAATTGGCATTGGGGTCTATAGTTTGGAGAGGGTTAGACTTGAGGATAACCCATGTTGATGGCATGTGATGACACTCTTCCCTATGTCTTTTCTAGGACCTGTTGTCACAAAAGTTTGCACCCTTGTTGAACACAAATATTCAACAACCTTATGAAACATGGAAACAACTTCCAAGTGTGGGATCTTGTACATGTGAGGCTAAATCTCTAGAGAAGGCCAACTTCCTTTTCAATTAGGATGCAGTGTTGGACTAATCCATCACTTGAAAAACCTACTACTAAGCCTATTCCAATTACTTGCAGAAGAAAAGGGAAAAGGAATGCTAAAAGGGAAATGAAAGGTGATACACCAAGATTGAAATATGTTTCTTTCCCCTACTTATGAGTGCACAAGACATCAATCAAGCAACCCAAATCATACACAGGATCTTATCCTTAATCAATCCCTAAGATATATATGAGATTAGAACTTAATGAGGTACTGGGAGGAACTGAAACATCCACATCAAATTCTCATAACTAAAGTTGATACAACATATAGATCAAACAAAACAAATTCATAATAGAGGTAAGATAGTTTGCACAAGGTAAACAAACTTAGAAAAAAGTACAAATAGCTAGCTTTATTGATGCAAAGGTTGTTAGACAGTTCAAATAACCAGAAGACAACCGAGAGGGGGGGTGAATTAGTTGTCATAGATTACTGAAACCATTAGAAATTAAACTTAAATACCAGAACCCAAAACATTAATACCAGAATAGCAGTTAAACCAATTAAGCATAAACAATAATCACAGAATAAATACCATCCACATGACACCAAGATTTATACATGGAAAACCTGATAAAGGGAAAAACCACAGTGGGAAGCCTACCGACAATCAGATAATACTTCTATAGTAAGTATGTGAATTACAATTGAGGGGCTTGAACTTGCAGGAAGGCCAACAACCTAGAGCACACTGCTCATCACAAAGGGAGTCTCACTGACTACATAGAAATCTAGACTACAATTCGGAGAAGTGTTGAACTACAAAAGATAGCATCTCCTATGCCTGAGTACAGTTCTGGTTAAACTCAATATCGGAGGACTAAATCCTCTTACGTAAACCCAATTCAACCCCCAATGATCAACCAAATCCTCTACCTGAATTATATTACATTATTCGCACATTAAATCCCTTGACATAACCATATTCTCTACCATATCATATATATACAAACCCTTGACCATAAACAATTAGGTCGGCCACCAGACAATAAACCAATTACATAATTACAAAACATGTCGGCCTTAGACCAAACAAATAATATCTAACATATAAGACATCCTAGAAACGCATCGAGGGGTCCAATCCACACATTATATTAAAGTTGATCCATAACCTAGATCAACCGGGACCTAGTATAGGTCCACAGGATACAACAATGATCTCCATTTGCCAAGTCTTGAATATGATCACCATCAACATTCTTGAACTCCACCAGAAATTGCACCAACACCACTTATGCAATTCATCAAAGATCTTCATCAAAAGCTTTGCTGGTGAAACCCTTGCCAGAACCAGAAGCCAAGCTTCTAAGAAAACATGATAGTATCTGATCACCAGACCAAAACCAACTAACTGAATATGAACATGAGTATCATGAATAAGCCAATTCCATAACCAAACTATATCGGAGCCTACCAGATCATTCTAGATCCAAACCAACCAGAAACCACTCAAGATATCGAGAGCAGAAGGGTGTCAGTAAAGCATCCAAATAGCTAGTGTTGGCATCAATGACAAAACATCAATGCAACACATAATCAATTCCACCAAATGGCCAACAAAGGCAAGGTATTTACAAATATAGGAAATCAAGGTCTATATCAGAATGAAGGGAGAAGACCCTAGGAAAATCATACAAAATTACCTTAATAGGTCAGACATAACTCAGATAGAACATTTGGTTTGGAAACCCTAATCTACTAGAATTAGGTTAGAGATGGAGAAAATCAGATTGGATTTGATTTTTGCATGTTTGATAGTATCCTATAGAGCTAGGGAGGAGTCCTGAGATGTAGTTGCAACTAGGAAATAATAACTTTTCTACAAATCAGGGGATCTTTGCATTTTGATGGCATCAAATATCCTTTGTTAGGCCCAAAAGTCTTTTGCATGCCATAAATGTGCATGGGTGATCTTGTGAAATGTCTATAGTTTAGAAGGAGTAGAGGCACTCATTCTGCATTGACTAGGGGTATTTGGAACACATTCTAATAAGAAATGATGCATCAATGGGACCTGCATTCAATTTTGACCTGATAGGTCAACAACCACCATGGCAACTATTTGAATTCTAACGTTCATCCCCAAGTTGAATCTCAACTACTGGATCTTCTTGTTTCACATGGATGAATGGCTGAGATGCACCTAGAAACCCTCAAAAGCATCCTCAATGATAAAATAAAACACAGTTATCTATCTTTCCCTTTAGCAAAATCAGACAGCTATCCCTTATATGTGAAGCACTCTTGGCCCCACCATCTAGGCCCAACCCATCAAAGAGAGAAATTTCCCTCAAAGAGAAACAAATAAATTATCTTTGAGGAGACATGAAAAATGTCTCTCTAATCCACCACCTAAAGGCCATTAATGAGACATCGCTCTTCTAAGAGACATGAAAAATGTCTCTCTAAATGATAAAATTTTGCCTATCAGTCCCACTATCTATCTAAACTACTCAGAGACTTGGCCAAATGAGAGGAAGATCTAGCTAAGTGATTGATTGATAGTAGAAATTCCACCTCAGCATGGGCCCACCTAAAAGAGGCTTGAGATATGTTGACCCCACCACAAATTTCATCAAGGAGACAATCTCTTTTGAAGAGACAAAAAAGATCTCTACAAAGAAAGAGCTTCTTGCTTGTTGGTAGTGGGTAAGATAGGACCGATATTATGATGCATGGGGACCCTCTAATCAGTAGCACCTTAAGTGATATGACCAATGCACCAAGTCAACCAGAAATTAGAACAAGGCTAGAATGACTAACACACAAATTAGCAAGGGTTTAGGATTTAAGCCACTAGAGATATCTTAGATTGATTATTTACATGGCTCTTAGAGTGACATAAAAAAATATCATCAGGACCTTAATCCTTGTATTGTTGAAGCCTCTGGTGAGTTTGTGTTTTTTGGTTGAGCCTATGTCTTTTGGTGTTTTAGTTCTTGTATATGTTTATTCCTAGTGTATATTTATATTCCCTTAGATGTATAGGTGTCAGCCTAGGTCAAGTGATGTGTGTGGGGCCTTATGTCATTCCCCAAAGCTCAAGGGGTGGACCTTTTTGGTTCCACGTGGTTGGGTGGTTGATGCCTTCTTCCATTGGGATATCTAGTGGTTTTTTCATGAGCTTGATGGATGGTTCTATTTAGTTCTAGTGCTATGGATTTATGATATGAATGTAATCTTTGTTATAAGTAAAGATTCATCTATGCACTTGTATTTGTATATTATTCATATAATTAGTGTATCATGACATTATATTTTAAATGGTTGACATATATCTATAATTTATACCATGCATGAGATATAATATGTAATGTAATGATGATTCATGTGATTCTTTCTATGTGGTTTTGGTACCAACTATGTTTTAGGGATCTATGGATTCATCATGTATGATAGGATTAATAACTTAGGAATATTTGATATCGATTCTTAAAATGAATATAGTATCCTAGAAGTGTTAGTTATGTTATATCTCATGGTTATTATGACTATGGTTTAAAATGAACACTTTCTTATGTTATGTTTCATGAAAAGGAATTAGTTTAAGTAGGGGATGTATCATATATCATTACAAATGTAACACATATCTATTCAATTGTTGTGTTTTAGAAATGTTGTTGTGTTTTAATAGCATTGTGAGTTTATTTCTACTTGTGCTTAATGTTATGCAATCATGTTAATAATTTATATGCATCTTCTTTAAGTTTTTAATGTGATCTTGTTGGTATTTTTGATGTTTATGTTGTGATTGTCATTGATGGACACACACTTTCTTTGAGATCACTTTCTATGTATGAGTTATGCTCAACTAGTATTATGTACTATAGTCTTTAGGCTATCGGTGTTTTGCAGAAAGTGTTTACTAATCTCAAGCGGTATGAAGACCTCAAGCAGTTCGAGGATCTCAAGGGGAGTGAAGAAACTGTAGTGGCAGTTATCATTTTCCCAGTCTTCATTTTCAAACAATTGGTAATCGGTTTAATGTTTAAACCGGTATTACTCTGTGATGAGTTACCAACCCGTAATTGGTAAAGTTGTATGAACCGGTAATACTCTATGATGAGTTACCATCCACCGACACTTTGACGGTGATTTGTGCCATGTTATCAAATGTGTCTAGATGCAATGAACCTAGGAACTTGCAATGTAATCCTATTGGACCAACATGAAATCAGATTCCTTTTTAAGGACATCATGTCTAGGGTTTTAGAAAGTGTAGCTATTAGGATTTTGTTAGGATTTCCAAAGATACTAAGAGGGGGGGGTGAATCAGTATCTAACCAGTTTGTGAATTTACTTGATTTAAAACATGTAAAGCATATCAATACTATGTATCGGTAAACCAAAAATAATGCAGTAAACAAGAATAACAACAGCCACATGAAAATCACACCATAGCACAGTAGTTTAATGAGGAAACCCGATGTGGGAAAAACCTCGGTGGGATTTATGACCCACAATATTCACTTACTAGCCAATAAGGGAATATTATTGTTTTACAAGAGGGGCCTGCACATGCAGGAAGGCCAAGTGCCTAGAGCTCACTACTCAATTACAAAGGAAGTCACACTGACTTAAAAAATGGATTATACAAATCCAATGTCTTGTACTGCTTCAAATTAGCATTTTCTATGCCAGATCTAGTACCAGTTTTAGCTCCGCTTCATACATAAACCCTTAACCTATATTTCTCATACTAGGTATGCATAATTTTGCCTATCACATTATTACTAAATGTTCTACAATGATCTCATACATATATTAGTCATATTACAACTTGCCATGTCGGCTTACAATGATTTTACAATTAATTAGAAAATATATTATCAACAAATTTCCTGTCGGCCAGAGTGCCAGTATCCATCCTTTCACTGTCGGTGTTCTGTGTGTCAGTGTAGAGTTTGTCATTGCTGGTGCTGGTATATTTGTCTTGCCCGTATCATATGATTGCAAGGTTGCTATCAATGACAAAACCTTCAATCACCTACAATTTCTCATTGGAGTGTACATTTGCCAACAATCTCCCCGTTTGGCATTGATGGCAACACTCATGAGAAAAATCAAAAAGTGTTCAAAAAAATGATATCCAAAAATAGTCTGTCAAAAATCTTACCAAAACTGTATGCTCAAAACTGTGTGCTCCCCCTGAGCAGATGAACCATTTTTCTCATTCCTCTACTCCCCCTTTGACATCAATGACAAAGGTTGTCATTCATTGTCAGTGGAGTCCTGCCTAGATTCTTATAACCGGTGGGTTACAATCTAAAAAATGTCTGTCAAAACTAGATTTATTCCATTGCTGAATGTTTTGTAGTCTTTTATGGCTTCTTGAGTCCTCTGCACTGTACCGGTGAGTATGTGCATTTTCTCTTCCAGTGTCTTTAGTCTAGGAACCAAAGCCTCAAATATTTCTTTTCTCAAAGAAATAAGATACTCTAGTCTTGGACCAAGTCTGTATTTTGAGTCCTTTGCTTTTTCCTTTATTCTTTGTTTTTCATTTTCCAGTTTCTTGATTTTCTCTTCCTGCTTTGCAATTTTCTTCTCTAATTCCAAAAATGAGTCTGATGTTCCAATTAGATTATCATCAATATTATTAATCTTATCCTGTGCTTTTCTGATTTCTTTGTCAAGATCCTTTGTTAATACATCCATTTTGCAAGTGTCCTTGTACAATTTCTTGAAGTCAAAAATTATTTCACTGAGTTCCAGTAAAAGAGTATCCATTTCCTCTTTGTTCTTATTCACAATTTCCATAAAGAATTTTTCTTTCTCTTTTATCATTCTTTCCTTAAATGTATCCTCATTTATTTTGTCCAGTGTTATTAGGTTGTCAGTTATATACTTAGACAATGTGTCTAATTGGCTCAAAGAATCTTTATTCTCAACACTGCACTTTGGTGATATCATCTTCAAAATATGTAAAGTTTCATCTATAGCCTTATAGGCTTGTGCATTACACTTTGTTATTTTCTTTATTGAATCTAATAAGACCTCAACTACATTAGTAGGTCTAAATTCTGTCATGGTTATACAGGATGTTTGTCCAACAGTTTTTACAATCTGTAATCCGCCGGTTGTAGTTATAACTTTGCTTTCCTCTTTCTTTGGAGGATCTGTTTGAGTTTTCATTTCTACAAACAAAATTTTAGGCTTTTCATTTTGGGCCGGTGGCATTGTCTTTGTCTATACCTATGAAGGAGCCTGTTGCTCTACTTGTTTCTCTGTGTTGTCCACTGCCGGTTTTTCCTCTGTGCTGCCTGTTGCTGGTGACTCAGTTGGTTTTTTAGTTTTAGTAGTTGTCAGTGGCTCAGTGGATGCATCAGTATGCACATCTATTTTTTTTGCCTTTCCAATGTCTAGGGGTTCCCTTGATCCTTTAGTTTGTTTTAGTTCCCCAATTTCAATGTTTTCTACTGCAATATTTCCTATCGGTGGCTCTGTTGTCACATCTGATTTCTCAGTTGATTCCTTATCCACCACAAAATTTACTTCCTAAGTGTTAATGTTCATTGTATATAACACCTCACAATTAGGATTTGTATCCTCATGTGGTGTGTCCATACTCTCAGTTGTCGGTTGATTGTCAGTAGTGTCTACCGGTGGAGTATCTAGAGGCGGTGGGGGTAAGTTGTCTATTATCTTTATACTAGGAGGTCCACCTACCTTACCTTTTCCTTTGTCCTTGTCCTTTTGATATACCTTGAAGGTTTTAGGTTTTTGATACTCTTCCTATTTCTCTTTTTCTACCAGGAATATGTCCCATGCATCTGTTGTTTCCTTTGTTACCTGATTCACTCTTCCGGCCATTAGTGCTACATGTCAATGAGCAGTTGAGAATACTGACTAGTTAGCCTCAGAGATTAATTGATCTATCTCATCAGGTGAGTTAATAGGGTGCACTGCAAGTAGTTTTTCAATCTTTATTTTCTTATCTAGCTCAATAATAGCTATTCTTCTAGCTTCTAGTCTATTATATAGATATGATGGTATTTCATCAACAACTTGCATCAAAAATTTCTTGAAAATATCTAAGTGTAAGATTACACTGTTCTCTACTTTCTCTTTGTCATTAGTGGATAGTGTGTCATATAATTTGTTGATGTTCTTCTACTTTCCATCCTCTGTAATTTCACTGAGAAGTTTATCAATGGGAGCAATAGTTTGTTGTGTCTTCTTCTTAGGAGTCATCTTCTTTTTCTTTGGAGTTAATTTCTTTGGTGGGGGCCTCACTGCCTGTTGCTTCTGTCTTGTCCTCTTTGGTGTAGGAGGTGTCAGTGAAGGTTTTCTTTTCCTTTCAACTCTCTTAAATACAACAAGTATGTCACTTTTTGAAGAAGTTCCAAACCATGAAAGGTGAGTTTCCAATTGAAGTGCTTCCAACTCACTTTTAGTTATACCGGTTTGTTTTAGCACATCTTCTTTAATAGCTTTTGCCTATTAGGTTCCTTTTCTAACAATTGCCTCAACCTTCTTAACTCTTTTCCTTGATTGAATTTGGCTTTCTATAGTTTCAGCACTACCAAATACTTTTTCTTTCGGTTCCTTAGTCGCTTCCAGGAGGACTTTTGCATAAGTTTCTATTATGTTGTCATCAGCATCATACCCCATTTCAGTAACCCAGATGGTTCTAGGAATAACTACCTCCATCCAAATTTCAACTTTCTTTATCATGAAACAGATTTCCTTTTGGTACTTATCCACAATAGCTTGTGATAGCCTTACTCTTGTTTTCATTCAAGCCTTTAGTGCTTGAAATTGCTCATTTATGGTTTTCTCCCTATTCTCTCCCATATTGTTCAGCAATTCTGATAGTTGTTTTCCTACCGGTATATCAAATAAAAAATCTTCGGCACCAATACCGGGTACTTGTTTGGTTATGTATAGCATCAGACAAACAAGTAGGTTTCCAAATCTGAATGTTCCTTTCTTTTCTCTTTTGATCTTTCCTATATTGTCTATTAGCTCATCTTTAAGCCATTCACATATGTCTATCCTTGCATTATCATTTACCATATCATAGACACTCTTAATACATAGGCTTAAAACTGAGTTTAACCTATTTGCATGTGTAGCCTTGTAACCTAAGATCATATTGATAAATCTGATATTTGTATCCTTTACATCATTTACCCTTAGTGATCTTTTCATTTTGGGCTAATATCATATGATTGCAAGGTTGCCATCAATGAGAAAACCTTCAATCACCTACAATTTCTCATTGGAGTGTGCATTTCCCAACAGGTTTATGGTGGTTGATGAGTTTTTGCATGTGCGATCTTAGAAGAGAAGATCAAGTCTGTGTGTTGTAATAGGGTGTGGATTTACTGAAGACTAAAGTAATGCTGAAATACATTAGCAATGAGCTATCATGGATCTAACCAAGCAGACTGTGCTATTTTCTAGATCATTCACTTGTTGATTACTCACATCTTTGACAAGTCTGAAACTCTTAACCGGGTAGGCCCAGAAAAGCCTTTGTAAATCCTCTAACAAGGTGGTTCACATCTGTGGATCTAAAATCCTCTCACAAGCTAGTCTTTAATCAGACTTATCTCCTAACAGAGATTGAGATTCCTAATAGGATCTATTTTGGTAAAGAACATTGTATGACCTTAACCGTTCTGGTTACTATTCTATAGATAGTTACTTGTGAGTTTCATCTCACCGTGGTTTTTCCCATTTGGGTTTCCACATCAAAATATCTTGTGTTATGGTGATTGTGCTTGTTTGGGTGAATGCCTTATTTGTTGTTTGGTTTGCATTTGTGTTAACTGGTTTGTTAGTAAAACTGTTATATCAGTTTACTGCTAAACTATTTAAGTGTTTAAGTTCAATACTTTTTGGTATACTAATTCACCCCCCCCTCTTAGTATTCATCAATTGGTATCAGAGCCAACCTTTCTATAAGTTTGACTACTTGGAAAGAGATATGGGGGAATACACTATGAGGAAACTTACTCATCGGCTCACTCAGACTGAGAAAGCCTATGATGAACTCAAAGTCAAGTATAAGGCCTCTTTGGAAAAAAGGAGAGAGCATGCTGAGAAACTGAAGGAGCTAACTGAAAATGTTTCCTTTGATGAAGCGGACATGGAAGCCCTAGTTGAATAAGTTGAAAAGATGAATGAGTTTAATGCCAACCTGAGAAGGGAACTTGAAGGACTGACTATCAGAATGTGTCAAGAGCTTGAGAACCGGATAAAAGCTGAAGATCTAGTAAAAGACAAAGATCATGAGATCTCCAAGTTGAAGCAAGAAATCAGTGCACTTACTGCTCATCTCCGAGAGAGAAAAGTGGAAAAAGAGGAAATGCAAGGTGAAATAAACATGGTTATTTTTGAGAATGCAACCTTGAAGGAATCCAATGCTACTATTACCAAAGAAATCACTGAGTCAAAGGAAATACTTGCCAAATTCAATAAGAGCACTATCAAGCTAGAGCAAAAGCTTGAATCAGCAAAACTGGTGAAGAATACCACTGGACTTGGTTTTTTTGGTTATGAGGAAGGTGAGACCTCTGGAGAAAAAGATGTAGTATCAAAGAAGCAACCGACACCAAAGGATAAAGGCAAGAAAAAGTTCAAACCTATTTTCTTTAATTGTCTCAAGGAAGGAAATACTACTAATGTGTGTAGAAACAAGGCTTACAATAACTTTCCTTGCTTTCTAAACAATAAGCCTAGATCCAATAGATTCAATGGAAATTGTTATGCATGCAACAAGTCTGGGCATGGAGAATTTGAATGCAGGTCTATCATGCACAACACCAGAAGGTATCCTCAAAGGAGTCAAGGAGTCTTTCTTGAACCCTCTAAGAACTGCAATCCAAACTGGTTTAATACCTATAATCATCAGTCAGGAAGCGATGGCTCTCAAGCAGCAACTAGATGGAGAGCAACCTATTTGATCTATCATGGTAATGGTCACATAGCTGTAACATGCATAAGGAAGAATGGAAACATGAATAATGGACCTTGGAGAGCACCTAGAATGGTTTGCTATCATTGCAACAAACCGGGTCATACAACAAGATTCTGTAGAATGAGAAAGAATATATCGGATGATATACCAGTCACTCCAAAAGGAAATATTGATGTTGAAACTATTCAAGCAGATATGAAGAAAACCTAGAAAAAGAAGCCAGAAGAAGTGTCTCTAGAAGAACCGGTTTCTGCACCTGGTGTGGAAATCTTTGAACCGGCAAACTAAGCTATAGGAAAGCTTAGGGGGAAACAAATCGGTAAAATATTTTGAGCCCCCGGTTTACACCGATAAAAGACCTTAACCGGTATGTGATACCTGTCAATTAGGGGAAGACCGGAAACGATAAA
Organism: Cryptomeria japonica; assembly: GCF_030272615.1. NCBI lineage: Eukaryota > Viridiplantae > Streptophyta > Pinopsida > Cupressales > Cupressaceae > Cryptomeria > Cryptomeria japonica. Next base: position 468,796,219 of record NC_081410.1, read on the forward strand.
AGGCAAATTAGGATTTACACCCTAATGATGGAGAATTTATTATGGTAGGTGGAGAATTCATTTAAAAGGGATTTTCAAGTCATTTTCACTTATCATTTTTCAAGCGAAGAAGTTTTCAAGTGGAGAGCAACAAAAGACGATTTGTCTTGCAATTCAGAGAGATTTCAAAACCTTGAAGAAGAATCTAAAGATAACATCAATCAGTCAAGTGTAGAACTCAAAGCGGTAAGCCAACAACTAAAGTAGTGAGTGGTGAAGTGGGATTTGCAAGCCCTAAATCTTGACTTTCGAAGGTATTTTTCAAGTTTCTCTATTTATCATGGCTTTAGCATCACACTCTAGTTCTAGTACACCTATTGAGTTAGCAAATTTCATCCAATGGAAGGCAAAATATAATGCACTATCCCAAATACCCACTGGTGTTATAGTAGAGGAAGGTATTTTGGATTACATTGATTGTAAAATTGAAGACCTAGGATCTCTAGTGATCCATTCACAGTTGAGTTTGTTCTGTAGGAAGAACAAGAAGATCAAATTGGAATTCAGCATCTTGGAAAAGAAGAAGCTTCACAATGTGGTCTACTTCCTTGAAGAATTCACAGATGATCACATCCGCATCATTCTAAGTAGAGTGCATAGTGACACAATGTATTTAGAGCAGACACATGACATCACACTGGAAGCGATTCATGTCGTCACCGGTTTCTGTAATGTTGGAGAAGTGCCAGCCCTAAGGAAGATCAACAAGACCGAAATGACCAAGCTCACGGGTTCAGTGAGCGACCAACAGGGAATGATCATCAATACAATCAAGGACAATCTGGTCAAGTATGCCTGCATGGTGATAGGTTACCAGACACTCCATGCTAGCAGAATTAACTCTGTCTCTGCTGCAGCGGTAAATGCTGGCTACAGGATGATCATGGAAGATGCCTCATTCAATTTATGCACCTGTATGCAAATGCAACTACTGGTGAACCTGAAGTCAATCAATCAGGACAATGCCTTGAGATTTAAATTCAAACATCTATTGGTTAGATTTTTCTTCTACTTCCAAGGCTACTTCCCAAGAGTTGGTGATATTCAGTGGTTTGTTGACCAACCAGTTACAAAGAAAATCAGGGAAAGTCTTCAAGCGGTTGGAACCGGTTATCCTGAAGTTCTGAACAAACACTTTGATGAGTTCAGACGCAAGATGAGCTAAAGGGTGAGAATATCTGGTGACATTGTCAAGAAGTATGAAGAGGATATCTGCTTTATCATCAAAGTAGATGAGTGCATAATGGAGGTTGTTGAGCCCAGAAAGGAAGAAGTGGAGCCTATGGGTTATGAGGTGATGTACGACATGCTAGATGGGTATGCTTCTACCTTACATGCCTCACCTCTTGATCTTAAAATGAAGAGAACTGACACCTATTTGGAAAGGGTTACATAGGTTGAGGAGCCCTCTGTGAAGAAAGGAAAGGCAGTACCATCTGTATCAGCACCAGTAACTTCAGTGAGTCCTAAAGTGACCAAGCGGTCACCGGCAAAGAAGAAAGCATAAGTTGCACCCTTTAAAGTCTTTGAGAGAAAGAATAAGACAAAAGGCAACCCATCGGACTTAGAAGATACAGAATCTGAAGAAAATCCTAAGAAGACTAGGCAAACAAGAAAGAAGACAAAGACAACTAGCAATGAACTGGCATCATCAGCATTGGTAAATATTGATATTTCTTCTTACAAACCTTTGACACATTGTCAAAGAACTATTAAAAACATTAGGAGAAAATTTTTGAGTGATTTTGCAGATTGTTTTGATGATTTCATTGATAATGAGAAGGAGGAAGTAGAATAGGAAGTCATTCAATATTTATGTATTAATGACTAGTCACCATCAGAAATTATATCTATGACACCGGATTCTTTATATAATTCTTTAGACAACAAATGGTGCATTGCCATAGAAAAGGAACAGGAAATAAGAGAGGAAATATTTGCTCAACATTTTCCTGATGTGTCTAATTCCAAACTTTATGAAGTTATGGAAAAATATAAAGGCCTCTTCTTTATGCAAAGAAGGAGACTCTTGTTGCTAGAAGGGAAAGTCCTTGAGGTCATAAAAGATACCCACTCTCATGCCCAAGCTACTCTGAGATTGCACCAAGTTTTTGAAGCCAACAAAAAGGCTGAACAAGAACCGGAAATAGAAAAACTAGATGAGGTGTATAACAGTGAAGGAGAACAAGTCACTAAGCAAATGGACCCTATTAATGTTGATGCTTTGGATGGTGAAGATGTTACTCGGGATACACCAACAGAAATGGTAGGACAAGAGAAAAAGGACAAGGAAAAGAGAAAGGAGGAAGCAAAGAGGAAACAAGTAGAAGAAGAGAAGAAGAAAAAGGAAGAGGAGAAGAGAAAGGAAGAGGAGAAGAGAAATGAAGAAGAGAAGAGAAAAGAGGAAGTGAAGAGAAAAGAGGAAGAGAAGAGAAAAGAAGAGGAGAAGAGAAAATAGGAAGAGGAGAAGAAGAAGAAGAGAAGTGGAAAGAAGAAGAAAGGAAGAAGGAAGAAGAGAAAAGAAAGAAAGAAGCTAAGGAGCAAAAGAAGGCAGAAGAAGATAAGAAGAAACCCAAGGAAAAGAAGGTAGAGACCCCAAAGGCAACTAGTGGTAATGCCAAACTGGCTGACATCACTAGTCCCATTGACCTCCAGTCTGCAAACAAAATGGAGCTACTACAAAGTATTAAGCTTTCTCAAGAGCGACTAGAAGCACTAAGGAGGAAAAAGGAGGAAGATGTGATTCAAACTGCAGTGGAAACTCTCACTAGTTTGATTCCCAGTACCAATCTCCCAAGTACTGGGGTTTCATCTAGTTTATAGCTCTCCATTTCAAACTTCTTTAGCATCTCTTTGATATATTTGGCTTAAGAAATGAAAATTCCATCTTCTAGTTATGTAACTTGTAAACCAAGAAAGAACGAAAGGTCACCAATCATTGACATTTCAAATTCCTTTTGCATCTCTTATACAAAATTCTTACATAGGTAATCATTTGCTCCAAATATAATATCATCAACATATACAACAACAATTAGTAGCTTGTCACTTTCAAATTTAAACTAAAGATTATTGTCAGCAGTACCTTTTCAAAAACAATTATGTAACAAATATCCATCTAATATAGCATACCAAGCCCTAGGCTCTTGTTGGAGTCCATATAATGCCTTATTCAATCTACAAACCATATCCAAATCTTCTAACAATTTTAACCTATCTAGTTGTTCAATATATACATCTTCTTCAATTTCTCCATTTAGAGAAGTTGACTTAACATCCATCTAATACACCTTAAACTTCTTGGAAGGAAAAAAAGTAAGAAACATTGTTATATCATCCATCCTACCTACCAAAGAAAAAGTTTCCTCAAAATCAATACCTTGAACTTTTGAATAACCTTTACATACCAACTTTGCCATATTCCTTGTGACTTTTCCATCTTCGTTTAGCTTATTCTGAAACACCTACTTAGTTACTATTACATTTTTGTCTATTAGTCTCGGTACTAGTTCCCATGTCTTATTTTTTTGTATCTAATTCAACTCTTCCTCCAATTCCTTTACCTGACTTTCTTCTTTTCTTGCTTCCTCATAAGAATTTGGTTCTGCCAATGATAAAAAAGAATAATTTTCTTACTTATTGGCTTTCATAGTTATTCTTCTTGTTTGAACACCTTTGTTGTTATCTCCAATGATTTAATCTTCTAAATGGTTCTTTCATACATATCTAACTGGAGTTGGGTATTTCTTTAGGTTCTTCTTCTCCTTTATTTGTGTAGATGTCTAAAATTAATTAAATTAATATTTAATTAATTTAAGCCTCTCCACATAATTAATTAATTTTATTGTGTTGGTCCATTTCTTCTTAAAATTAATTAAATCAAATTTAATTAATTTTATCACTATAGTCCAATAATTAATTTATCAATAAATTAATTATTCCCCCATTCTTCTAAATTTATCTCAATCATTATTTCTTATAAATCTCACTTAGTTGATTAATTTCAATTAACTAAGCTAATGATGTGATTCCTACAAATCACTTCTTCTAATCCTCACTTAGTCTAATTAATTTTTCTAGAAGCATGATTACCATTATTCCTCAATTTTAAATTCCTCCACTAATTCTCTCTCCTCATGTCACATCCTCCTAACTTTTCCACTTGCACTCTAATCACTCATTAATCTACTTAATCAATCCCCTTAATCATTTGTACATCCCTAATCACCTTGATTAGGGATGGGTCAACTTTGATCCTTTCAAGAAAATTCAAATTCTTTGAATCTACCCATGCATCCTCTTCCCAAGGATATTTTAATTCCTTTATCCATTTAGTCTTCCCACACATCCTCTTATTTTGGAATTTTCAATTCCTCCTCTCTTCCCCCAAGGAATTTTATATTCCTTTTTCTCTTCCCAATGTACTTGGGAGGTCTTCCCCATGAATCTTGAGAGGTGTGTAGACAAGAAATGCCTTTATGGCATATCTCTTGAATCCGACATCTTGTCCTCTCAATCTTCTCCTCCATTTCAAGTAAATCTCAACCCTTCATTCCACAATCAATCTTGGCCCCTAATTTTGGCCTCCTCCAATCTATAAATTGGGGTCTCCTCCCCTTCATTTTCATCCACTTTTCATCTAATCTTATGTTGTCCATTTGAGATCCAAAATCATCCATCATATCATCATAATGCCCAAATATTCCCTCATCTAAGCCAAATCCCTCTCATCCATCATCATCATTCAAATCCATTCCAAAGTCAATCTTATTGTGTAGTGGAGAGAAATCCACAATCCACCATCAAAGGAGCAAATCAAGTAGAGCAACAAGTGCGCCTCTACTTCATCAAGCTCAATCAGACGAAGAGTAGAAGCTAAGGTATAATGGTTTATTTGTGTATTTGAATGAATTATTTTGTGTTTTATTTGGTTTATACACTAACCATTAGGCTTTATATTCTCCCCTCTTCGTTTTTGAATGCCTAGTGGGACCCACATCCTTAGTTACTAATCTTAAATTTGAGTGTTCTTGCAAATTTTTAAGTTGTAGGTTCCGAAATAGAGTGTGTGTCTGCAAATCAACGTTTGCGATTAGGATCAACATTTGTGCACAAAATTTGAATTTTTGAACCACCATTTTTGTAGGCTCTATGCTTTGACATCTCCACCCCTTTAAATCAGCGTCTGCGCAGATGTTTGATGCCTGTGCTTAGTAAAAAAAATTCATGCCTATTTTTTTTTAATTTCATTTAAAATCATGAATTGACGTCTATGCATATACTGAATCGACATCTGTGCAGACGTTTGATGCATGTTCTTAGTAAAAAAACTTCCTGCCTAATTTTTTTTTTAATTTTTCATTAAAAACTATGAATCCATGTTTGCCCATGGCCTAAATCAACATTTGCACAAATGTTTGGCATCTGCGCTTAGTAAAAAGAAGTTTTAGTAAAATGGTCTTAACTTTTCGCTCGAGTGTCATATTTTAAAAATTCAAAATTCATTGGAAAGAGGACTCATAGATATAAAATGGGTTGTTAATATATTTAAAATATAATTCTTCAAAAATTGTTTTAAAACATTCAAAGTCAACCCTTCCTTTTGAATTTCAAATGCATATAGTTTTAGCATATGAAATCATTTTTCATTAAAATTTTTTTTGAAATCACTTAAAAAATAATAAGGAATCCAATTTTGTGATTATAAAATCATAAGTAATCCTCATATTTGTATCTTTGTGATAATCATATTATCTTTGTAGCCTTTTCATTGGTCCAAGACAAAAACTCAAACTACTAATCATCATTTGCAGGACGTTTGTCGAAGGCTTTTATTTTTCCACGAAATTATACTTATTTCATGCATTAGATTTACAAAACACATATTTTTGGGTTAAAAAGAACATGTGTTTTTCATGTTTTGTGCACTTGCACTTTTATAGGGAAGACCCACCATTACGCTTAGTATCCTCTCCCCTCGCCTTCATGGATCTTGGGTGTAAGAGAAGTGATTAACAACACCCACCTTTTCTTTTTGTAGTGAGGGGTATCTTTTATTAGGGATTTCATCACCTCAAAAGGATATCTTGAATTAGGACATGTTGACAATATTGACTCTCCCAGTGCAATCTCGAGCAATGTGTTTTCAAGCTGCTATAAAGAAACTTGGTTAGATGGCCGAAGTACTAAGTGAATTTGACATATGTGGAGGCCTTCTCTACACTAATAAGCTCAATTAGAGCCTTTATTGGCTTTCTTCATGGATCTTTTGTTGGACTAAACCCATTGGAAAATAACTAAGAACCTTGTTGTAGTAGCCAAAATCCCACATTTGATGGTGCAAGGGATGCAGATCGTACCCTGAAGTTACCTCTCATATACCCACTCAGGATGAGATAGGAATTCCCCATATAATAGATCCTCAGATCTTTGGGGTAAGAGAATTTGGTATGCTCTAAAAGTGAGTGCACTATAAGGGGGAGCCAATGCTACTAGAATCTCTATCTATCCGCTTGTTTGAGGTGTCACTTGTGTGAGAGGCCTATTGAATGGTTTCCATTTTATAGCCTTAGTTGTATGTCTGGTGAGTGTCTTCATTTTGTGCAAAACTAGTGAAATTTTGTTTGGGCTAATCTAGTCCCCCTTCACTTTCACGCTCGTCATAAAGTGTTGCCTTGGCCAATGTGCTTGTCATTGTTTAATTTCCCTTGCCAAGACTAGATAACATCTAAAACATTCCAAAATTTTACCAAACATTCAACCAAACCCTTCACTATAAAACCCCTCTGGTTGAGTCAAACCTCCAATCAGATTTCATCCATCTGAATGATCATCGATCCCCAACTAATATATCTATCCAATCATCAATCCAATATTGGGTAATCTTCCCCTTCTTTTGCCTATCATCAATCCCATTCTTCGATAATCATTTTAATTCCATCCTTAATGGACTTATCACATTAACCTAATCAAATCTCCAAAAACCCACTCAATCCTAATCAATCAAATAAATCAAACTATCTAAGCAATCAATCAACCTCATCCTAAGGTTGACACTTTACGAAAGTTTTATTTAGACCTTTATCTTTAATCAATCATCAATTATCTTTTGTGCTTTGGAAATAATCTCCCCCAAGTACCTTTTCTTAATCATTTTGGGTTGATCAAAACCCTAATCCTATTACCCTCTTTTGCTTAGGAACGTAAGGCTACACTAAGTTGAAGAAGGCTTGATCAATTGCAAAGGTATAAATTTTACCTAGATTGGTTGTCACCTTGCTTTGTGGTCCACATCATCAATTGTCATCTAATTCCTAATCCAAGGGCTAAGGTGTCATTTTAATCAAATCATTCTTGTCCTAATTGAAGGACCAATCCAATCCAATCCAATCCAACAAAATAAAATAAAATCCAATCAATCCTCAATTCAATCCAAATTTTCTAAGTCCTAATCCTCATCTTCATTTAGCATCATCTGATCACTTTTCTCAATCAAGTCTATCCATCCGATTCCAAATTGTCTTCTCGTTCTTGTAATATTGAGGTTACCCTTGTATTGCCCCAAAAGAAAAGGTTGGTTGTTCAAAACCCACATTCAAACATCATGGGTTTGTTTGAGGAAATGCTCATGGAAGTTCAAGGATCACCCTATCAACCATGCCCATCCAACTCATGCATGCCTCAAAGCTATCCAACTTACACCTATTCATGTCTCCCACCTCAAACCACTTACCAAGTCAGTCCCAATTCATATCATTCCTTATCCTTCCTCTACTTTTAACAAGAGAAATCCATCTTTTTGGACCCATCCATATCCTGATCCAATCCTCCATCTTACACTAAACCTCCACATAATCCTCATTGTCCAAAATCCACACCATCCCCATCCTCCAAGTCATTTCTCTAGAATTTTATCCAAGAAATACTATCAAAGGAAACAAAATCCCCACCTCAAAACAATTCTTCCCAATCTCCCCAAGTCCTTCATCCATCTCCATCCCCAACAAATCAAGACAACCCTCAATCCACTAAGCTTCATGATACTATCATCCCTCCATCTACCCAAATTGAAGAATTCATATCCTCCAACATCACACCATCCCCACAACCCCAAGCATGTCAAGATATTGTTCCAACGCATGCTATTATAGATCCCTCTCCACCTCAAGATCCAAACATCCATCCACCTCATGATACCTCTCCATCTCAAGAAAAAATAATTCTTCCATCTAATGATCTCCTTCCATCTCCAGATCTAATCATCCCTTCCACTTCATCACATGATACTATCCCAAGTAAAGATCAAAGTAATCCTTCATCTCCATGTCATGATACCAATCCATCTCACGATACTTATATTACTCCTAATCCCCCACATGATCCTAATCCACCACAAGATCCCATCACCCCCATCCAAGATATCCATGGATCCCATACCTATCAACTTGGCTCTTCTACCATCCATTCTGATTTTCTCCAAGAACTTACAATCCTTCCCATATCTCACCCCCTTAAAATGGACTCGTATCTTGTTTCAAAAATAATAAGTATCCTATTGGAAAAAGAATTTTTCAAAAAATGAATTATCAAGGCAAAGAGTTAGACCTCTATGAACAAGCCATATTGGAATCCCCTCAAGTCAAATAAAATACAAGTTCATATGAACTTAAAAAAAAAGCTCATGTTCAAGATGTTGGTATATCTTCCATCTCTCTGAAATCCGAAATACCTTCTTATAAATAAAAATCACACCATCCCCCATCTTCCAAACCCCTTTTGGGTTCTTATGTCCTAAAGTCCATTCCTTCTTTATCTGCATCTAGTTTGGGTCCTTATGTTCCAATTATAAACTCTTCATCTCTTCTATACATCTTGGGTCCTTACATCCCTCCATCCATGACCCCACCATCTCAATTGATCCCTAAGCAAGATAAAAAAAAAGGTACACATCCTTGAATCATTTCCCACATTCTCCCTCCATCATCCTGTCCATACAATCTCCAAGTTATCCATCCTCATGCACCCAAACCATTTCTATTTGAAGCAATTTGGATGAAAAATATAAAATTTATAAAGATTTAAATCCACAAAAATTCAAGGATCAATATGTACCCTCAAAAAGATATGCTCAAGAAAAGAAAAATATGATCCAAAAGAAAGGAAAATCCAAAGCGCCACAAAGGCCAAAAAAGAAAAAAATAAAAAATAATTTGGATTACCAAGCTACTGATAGAAGAAATGTATCTCAAAGAAAAATCCAAATTGGCATCCAAACTTGCTAATCCAAAAGCTTCCTCCTCTCATAAGTCTTCCAGTCCTCCATCTAACAATCCTCCATCTTCAAAATCTATTTTGGGTCCTTACATCCTAAAATCCACCATCTTAAATCCCTCATCCCCTTCATCTAGTTTGGGTCCTCATGTCCCAAAATCCACACTTGATCCTCCATATAATTTAAAATTCTCTCCTCCTTAACTCCACCACCCTTCAAGGTATGTGCCAATGTTGATCTACCCAACATCCTCATCCATTTATCTACAAGTGTTTCACAACTCTATCCATTATCCAACGTCCATTTTCCATAATCCCATTCCTTTAATTCAATCTTTTTCATAAATCCTATCCCCCTCCATCTTCCATCCATTTCTACCAACATCTATGAGCATACCTCTAGTTATCTCAGCTCAACGAAGCACGTCTTTAAGGGATACTATCCATGGAAATAGATGATTGAGTCCTCCTTTACTATTTTTTTTACACATCCACTTATCCCCATCCATATCCATCCAAACTATTCCCAAAAAATTACAAAAAAATAAAATTAAAGAGAAAAAATCCATCCAATGGTGAAAACCACGTCTTATGGTGCCTTGGGTAAGTACCATGATGAAAACTTGGCAAACAAGCATCATGCATAATCCCCTCATCCTCTTGTTCTCTACACTTGGGGGAAAGATTCATCTAGGCCATCCTACTATTCACATAATCCATATGCCTTATCCTCTATCCACATCCTATCTAAGTCAATCCTCCTTCTCTATCTTTGATCTTGACTATCCTATCCATATCCTCCATCTCATCCTATCCAAATACATCCTTCAATCCATACCATTGATCTTGATCAAGATAAAGATAAAATAATATCCTTACATTCTTTTTAAAATTCAAGCATTAATTCCTACTCCATCAATATCCCTTGCACTTTATCCTTCCATCTCATACATCTTTATCCACCATCCTTCCATCCTTAATTACAGTACCTTTAGTGAGGCATTTTCCTCCTTTGCAACATAGTTATTGGATCCCCATTCCACCTATCTTTCATGTTTACTCCATATCCTATCACTATACATCTACTTAATCCCTCCATCTCCTATTCATTCAATCTATTCCTCCATTCCATCCTTTTACGAATCCTTGGTTCTCCCTTGTCATTGGTTCCAATCCATTTATCCTATATCTACAATCCAATCCTATCGTATGCAATCATATTCTCCATCTCATCTAATCCTATTCAATCATATTCCCCATCCCATCTAATCCCATTAAATCATTAATCCCCCTTCCATATTATCCAATCCATTTATGATCCCCATCACACTAAGCTTTATCCAATCAAATTGAGATTTATCCTATTTACACTGAGCTTTCCCCATCACACTAATATTTTCCCATCTATCTGAGCTTATATTGACTTGAATATAATCCAAACACCCATCCATACTATGTTAATCAAATCCATGTGGAAATTCTCCCATCTGCAAACCCCACACAACTAGCTTATCTTTTGCCTCCCATCAATCTATCCACACCTTGCCCATTGGGGTGCATCCTTCCCATGTTTGGAAGTTTATCAAAATCCATCACCTGCCCACTGGGATTTATCCTTTGCATGTCTATTAGTCTATCTAGATCCATGTCCTACTCTTGGAAAAAGATATCTGTTGGTCATGTGCATGTTGTTTGCATGATTGGGCTTTTTGCTTTGATTTTTATCTTGTGTCCTAGGACTATACCTATTCAGGGCTTCCTTGATCATCCTATATCTCAGTATGTCTGTGTTGGTGTATAATGGGGCATAGTTTTTGTTGTATTGCAAATTTGATGGTTATCTTATACGATCCAACACTATCGCATCTACACGATCATTGGTTTTTTAGAACCTATGTGCATTGAGATAACTATTGTTTGAGAGTCTAGTCCATGCATCAGATATTTATAGCATCCTGACTTCTATAGCTAGTGGTGTAGATAGTCCGTTTCAATATGAAAACTAGGTTTTCTCTCCACATCTACCCAACAATAAATCCCATCCACTCACTTCCTTTCGTTCATTCATCTCATTTCATCCATTTATCTTGGAGACTCCAATTCATTCATTCCCCCTTCATCATCCTTATCCTCTTTACATCATTTCATCCTCAATCCTCTAGTCCTCTAATCCATTTCAAGAGCACACCTATGTTCTTACAACCCACATGTCCTATCGAGGGGGAATAACACTACCTCCTCATCATCCTTCCTTCCTCATCTAACCTATGACTGGGGCATTATGCTACTAATCCTTAACCCTTTCATCCACTATGTTTTACTCTTCTTTGATATAACATCACTTCATGATGCTATATCAAAGAGGGGCAAAATGTTGACGTCTAAAATTAATTAAATTAATATTTAAATAATTTAAGCCTCTCTACATAATTAATTAATTTAATTGTGTTGGTCCCTTTCTTCTTAAAATTAATTAAATCAAATTTAATTAATTTTATCACTATAGTCCAATAATTAATTTATCAATAAAATGATTCCCCCATTCTTCTAAATATTGGCATTCTACACTCTAGTGAGAAATGATGGTGTTGTCATTGATGGCAACCTACCGACAACCTATAGGAAGCCACCCAACATTCATCTAGTAAATCTCCGACAGGCACTTCACTGGAAGTGACAAGAATGTATACTGGCAGCCCAACCGACATGATTTTGTTTATTGTATTTAATTGTAAATATCTTTTGTAAATCCAACATGGAATATTGTAATAAGACTCATATATGTATGAGATCTTGTAAATCATTTTGATATAGAACATAGGATGGACACATGGATAATGTAGAAGTGATGAGCACATATTAAGGCAGATTTTGTATAAGGGTTTAAGGTTATAGTATGAGCTTAAACTGGTACTGAATCAGGCATACCAGATGTTGAATTGTACTAGTAGATTATATTGGATTCTCATAATCCATTTTGTAAGTCAGTGAGACTTTCATTTGTAATTGAGCAGTGAGCTCTAGGCAGTTGGCCTTCCTGCATGTGAAGGCCCCTATTGTAAGTAATATCCATTCATTGGCCAGTGAGTGAATATTGTGGGTCACAAATCCCACCAAGGTTTTTCCCACACTGGGTTTCCTCGTTAAACATCTTGTGTTATGGTGTGTTTTCTATGATGTCTTTACTGTTCCTATTTACTGCATTAATTCTTATTTATTGGTACACTATTTTGGAATGCAAAATACTTAATAAGGTTAAAGGTTATGTTCAGTGGTTAGATACTGATTCATCCCCCCTCTTAGTATCTTTGGGACTATCATTAATCCTAACAATTGGTATCAGAGCCTGGTCCTCTATTTTCAAAAGTCTAATAGCTTGAGGAAGATTCTAACACCGGTACAGATGGAGAACTTAAGAAAGCAATTAGAAGGAGCTCTTGTGGACTATGATGTAGAGAAGTTGAAGAATATCAAAATTGAAGATGATCTAAGGACTGCATAGGAATTTATTCAAGGACTTCAGGAGAATCTCACTATTGCTAGAAATAAGAGAAAAGAACTTCATGAGAAGATGTAGAGTGATGATGATGAAAATGAAACTCTTAATGAGCTTGTGGGACACTATGATAGTTAGTCATAGGAGATGATTGGACAGGAGGAGCACTACAAGGAGGAATGGAAAACTAATTGCCCCCTTGTGTCATGTTCATTTGTGGTGATATAATAGGAACACTCATTGAAGGAATGAATGAAGAAGTTGGATTGAATGAAGGAAGAGGGTTAATTGAAGAAGAGGGATTGCCCCCATGACTGGCGATCATAGGAGGAATGTCTTGTGTTGAAGTAGTCATTATGTTTGATGTAAAAGTAGGTATACTAGCAATAGGAGTCGTCAAAGGAATAGAATGATTGTCTTGAGTAGGAGGTTGTGTATAACCTAAAGTTTCAGCACAACTTTTCATAGGCATCACATTTGAATCCACAATGTGTGCAATACCACGCAAAATATCAATTCCATTCTTATCACTTTGAAGCATACGTTTTAGACCCTCAATTAAAGGAAGAGCTTGACTATCAGGGTATTCTTGAGACATCCATTGTCGAAAATCGTCAAATTGGTTATCCAATTTTGAAAGTTGTTCTATAGAAACCTCAGGGAGAGCTTCTTCATCATTAAGAGGATTAGAGGAATTACCCATGTCCTCGTTAAAAAGACCATTCAAATTAGGTTCCATCTCCTTAGTAATTAAACCTTGGAAAGACTTAATTCTCAGGCTTCGTCTAATAGGAATAGTGTAAGTAGGACTTATTGTTGTAAAACTCATGCACTAAAGAGAGAGAGAAGATTTTGAATTTTAGAGGTAGCAAATTTCAGTAAAACCAGCCAATCTTCTAGATTTAAGCTGTTAAATGCAATCATGATAGTCTCTCAAAATTTCGGAAAAAATATCCGGGACCGTGGCGCTCGGAGTGCACACGGTCCTCGCAACTTTTTTCGAAATTTGCAGGGATGAAAGTTATGATGATTTTACAGCTAACCTGAAAAAATTGAGTGATTTTACGATCTGTAGATAGGCCAAATTAAAGTTGCAATCTCAAAATTGAACCCTACCCAGATTGTCGAAAAATGCAAAATTTGAATTTTGAAAAAGAGAGGGAAACTGAAATTTTGAATTTTATGATTTTAGAGGGAATGTTAAGAGCAATGCAAGTTTTGAAATTTGAAAATTGACTCAATTTCACGCAAAATTCAATTCTGAAAGCAGAAATCAAAGTTGTTGTAATTAAGCACTTAATTTCAAAAGTCACAAATTGCAAGAATTTGAATAAAGCACTGAAATTTCGAATGAATGCCAACACACTTTTCAGATTTTGGATAGTAAGAAACACAATTTTGACATGAATTTCAGTTTCGACAATTTTTGAATGATTAGAAGCCTCAATCCAAGCAATCACTAGACCAACTTTGACTGTAATTTTGAAGGTGTTAAAATTGATAAAATCAGCCAAAATTCTGGATTTTAGCAGGAAAATACAGTAAGATCTCTCTCCCGAAATTTCAGAAAAAATGTCAGGGACGATGGCGCTCGGAGTGCACACGGTCCTCGCAACTTTTTTCCAAATTTTCAGGGATGAAAGATATTGTGATTTTATTGCGGAATCCAAAGTTATAGCCGATTTGGAGATGTTTTGATTAGTGAAATTATCAGTCAAAGGTTGAATCAAGAGGGTTTCAAAAATTAGGGTTTTGACACTTAACCACTTAATTTTCAAAATCAAAGCACAAATATGAATTGATAATTTGTAATAGAAGGGCAGATCTGAAACAAGCATTAACAATTAAACATTTCACAAGCTCAATTACTTAAAAAGAAAATTTAGGGTTTTTATGCAATTAACCTCTAAAATTTTGCAAACGATCAAACATGGAAATGTAATCAAGGAATCCAATTTTCAGATCTAACTATAAATAATCAGAAAGGATGTTCACGTCGGGTTCACCAAAATGTAAAGCGGAAAAATTGAACCCTAGTCGTTCTCCCCTCCCCAACTCCGAGGAGGGAGAAGGGAGAGTCACTAGGGTTGATGGTTTTCACTTAGGAGGGACTTTACATTCAAAAGAGGGGTTGAAACCCACAAGATCCAATCCCATGCAATGCAAGATTGGATTCTATATGAGTTTCAAGGGTTGTGATAGCAAGGATACCCTCTTTTGTAAAGAATGTAGATGGAAAGATTGAACTAGGAATGCATAGAAGGTGATAAAGATTCGCTTATAAACTGAGATAGGGATATAGGATGAAGCTGCGGACCTGGAATTAGCAGTAAAATGTTGATACAGTGCTGTCCTGCAAATTTGAGCAAAAGTTGACAAGACGATGGCACCCGGCGTGCACACGGTCCTCCGAAAAATCCGCGAAACGAAGGGGGATCTATTCGTCTCTGCACAAGGATTCCAGATCTTCAATTTCAGCCGCGTACCTGCAACCTACACACAAAAAAGTGAAGATGATTGGGGGGTTAGGGATTAGGGGTTTGCCCTTAGGTCAAACCCCGGTTTTGGAATTTACCAAGAAATGAGAAATGTTGTAAATGTAATGTAAAACAAGTACTAGTACCTTGTTGTAAGGATGTTTGTATCCTTATGTGCGAAGGTATAGATGTTGTTGTTTGTTGTATGTTGTATGTTGTAGCATGTAATGTGTTGTAAGTGATCTCCTCTTCAATGGTTGAATCCTTGTCTTGAATGCAACACTTAGCCTTAAATGGAGACTTAGAATGATCAATTGCTTGAAGGAATGCTTGAATGCTTGAATGCTTGAGTATAGTTTCCACGCTTTTTCCATCATATCGAATGAAAGAGGAAAATGTAGTTTATATACTTGTCAATTAGGGCTGATAGACTGATTTTCCTAACCTTAGGCCGACTAGGAAATGTTATTTTCCAATTTGCAAACAAAAAGGCCCGAAGTCCCATAGGAGACCGGGCCCAAAATAGGGCCAAGGACCAGGGCACTGGGCGCTCTGGTCCCACCTCTCGGGACAGCAGGGTGCAAGGAGGATTAGGCCAGGGTGCTAGAAAAATGCAGTTTTTGGTGTCATGAGCAAGTTTCGGGGTCTCCATTCAGGTTTAGTGTTGCGTCGCCATCGTGAAGACCCAAATGCGGTCGAAATTGCAAGTGTCGCAATTTTAGGATGCTACATTTAGCCCCCACTTTAGCGGGAGTATAAGCGTACGCTCATACTTCCGGTAAAGTACAAGGAAACAACATTGAAAAACTTTCACCACGTCAAGGAGGCAAGATACACCAAGCCCCCAGTGGACTAAGGATCTTATGACTTCGATTGACAAGGTAAAAGGGAAGATCACGAGGGAGAACCATGACTGTCAGTAGCAAGGTTCCCTCACTATGAGTCATGCAAGAAAGATATCAAAAATTTTCAAGGCAAAGCTAAATTTGTCAAGAAATTTTCAAGTATCTTGAAAAGATATGAACGGGATGTATGCCCCCCTACGTTAAAGTGATCGCACATGCCTCACTAGGGGTGATTGCTTTAAGGTAGTGATACATATAAGAAATGAGAAAGGAGCACATTATCGCAAGGATTTAGCCCCCAAGTGTGAGATAAGCCCAAGGATAATAGATACAAAACACAAAGCACGAGGTGACTTCGCTTTCCTTAGGGTCAGTATGCTGTATGATAATTCATGTATATCATATGTATGTATGCATAATTGTTCTTCATTCCCCAATCAAGGAAGGTCACCTAGAAGAAGGGAACACATGTGTCTTTTGAGTCAACATGAGAGAGATCGAGAGATCTCAATGCTTTGCATCATCCTCAAGTAGACAACACTAAGGACAACAAATAGAAGAATGAGAATAACACATAGAAGAAGTAACGAAAGAGAGGAGGAGAGAATCTGCTATGCTAATGAAACTGGTCTAGCACGTCATCTACCCCCCGATCTTGTTGATCAATGTTTCGGGAAGGCAGGGAACACGCTAGAGGAGGAACATCCAACACAGCAGATGGAGCTATCACAAGATCCAAACAAGGGCTATGTTCATATCCCAAGCCATGGTGTTCTTGTCTAGGAGCTAGGATAAGTGCTTTAGAAAATTCGTTAGATAAATGGTTATCAATATCAACAAGTTCATATTCACTATCAGAATGAACAGGAGAAGTAGCATTTTCATCATGAATAACATTTTTATCTATATCATCATCAAGATTTATAAAAATAGGATCTTTAACTCGCACAGGATCAAGACCATCATGCATCTTATGTTTAGGAGATTTTGGCTCAATCGTCGGCTGAGGAGAAAATGGAATAATGCTTGTTGAAGGTGTTTTTGGGGATTGCAAAGTTTGAGCTCTAAGACGACGCTTTCACCGGCGTTCACGTGCAGAACAATTTTGTCTAGTCTTAGTAGGAAGTTGCGAAGATTGAGGAGGAGGAATGTTCTCATCCTTATCACTTGGGTGTTTAGGTTGTGGTCTCTTAGGCTGAACAATAGGAGAAGAGGAAGGTCTCTTCTCTCCATAAGAGGAAGGAGGAGGAACTGCTCCATATAAGGGAGGAATACTCGGTTTTGGAAGGAGACCAAGTCCATCATGACGAGGAGGGATAGGTCTACTTTTAGAAAATTTATTAATCATAGGCATAGTCACATCCATAGGGATGGGTTGGGAATCTTCTTGAGGAAAGACATTAGTTTTATCTTTCAAAGGAAGAACTTCCTTCTCAAGAATGATAGGAATGTCAAGTTTGGGTGTTCTAGGTTCACTTAGAGATAGGATCATATCTGTTTTCCACTTTTGATAAGATTTGAAAAGATGATCACTTCTCAGAGGAAGAGATTGGAATTGTTTAGGCCAAAAGTAATCAAGAGGAACGCTAGAAGTTCTTTCAGCTGGTTTAAAGAGACTATGATTGACAATAACAACTTCACCATTATGGGGAAATTTCAAACACTTGTGAATAGGAGAAGCAATAGCTTTCATGGAAGATAGCCAAGGATAGCCAAGCTTCACATGAAATTGTAAGGAAGATGGAATAATAGCAAAGTTCACATCAAGGGATTTGTTACAGACCTCAATAGGTAATGTAATAGAACCAATTGCAGGAGAAGAAAATGCATCAAATAGTTTCACAACCACATCTGTTTCATCATAGATTACTTGATTCAATTGCAAAGTAAAAAGAAATTCTTCAGTAATGACATTAATCATACAAGAAGGATCAATAAGCACTCCATGGCAAGGTGTGTTCTTGACTTTTGCAACTATATATAAAGGACCATCAGGTGCCCTGATAGTTTCACTGGAATCAAATGTGATGGAAGGTTCTTTAGGGATTTTCTGCTTCTCTACAAAATTAATCACATTCGGAGTCATAGACACGAGATCATCAGGTGAAACAGAGGAATCAGTAGTATCAATCGCATTAGAGGTATGAGAAGGTAATGGATCAGTGAAAATCTGAAGATTTTGGTTAGGAGGAGCTACAGATGTATTGCCTTTATCATTCACACCAGAAACAGAGATAGTATTATTATCAATCAAATCTTGAATTTTCCCCTTTAAAGCAAAACATTTTTCAGTATCATGCCCAGGTTGACGATGAAATTGACAAAAAGATTTGTTATCAAAATAGGGTGAATTAATCTTTGCAGGATCAATTTGCCTTATAGGAGGAAGAGTAAGCACATTTTGTTCCAATAACTTATTCATAATACTATGCAATGATTCATTCAAAGGAGTAAACTTTCTTTCTCTCTTGAAAAACTTAGAAATAGGAGACACACCTGATGCTGCATTCACATTGTTGTTGATGATGTTTTCATTGAATTTAATGGACTCTCTGTTCGGTTTAAACTTCCCAAATGGTTGTTGACTACTATCACCCTTATCACTCGGAGTCATAGGATGTGATTGTTCCATTTGACTCACAGTCAGTTGATAATTGTGAAGAGTTGCGCACAACTGTTGGAAAGAAGCAAACTCAGAAAATAGGAGTTTGTCTCGAATATCTTTTTGTAAATTAGAAATAAAGATTCTTTGAATATCATTGTCAGGCACTAGAAAAGAAATTTGAGCATACAAATGCTTATATCTACCAATGAAATCAGTCACTTTTTCTTTAACACCTTGTTTACAATGCATTAAATCAATCAAAGTAACTTTATGACTTATATTGTTTTGAAATTGTTGAATGAAAGCATTTGCAAGTTGTTCGAAAGAAGTAATAGAATAGGAAGGCAATGAGCAATACCATTGTAGGGCTTTGTCTCTTAATGTTCTAGTAAATAGTTTTGCAAGCAACCTTTGGTCATAAGCAAAATCAGTACATATTGTTTGAAAGGTCTTAACATGTGTTAGAGGATCACCCTTACCATTATAAAGTTCCAAATGTGGAATTTCAACATGTTTAGGGGGAATAGCTTGAACAATGTCAAGAGAAAGTGGGCTCGCAACATCAAATGTGGGCACACTAAACTTAGATTGATTCATAGAGGCAATTTGTTGTTGTAAAGAAGAGACAGTTTGTGCAAGATTGTTAATGGTCGCTTCAGTCGAAGAGTTCATATTAGATGTGTTAGATTGTGATGGAGGTGTTATGTTATTGAAAGAAGGTAGAGAGTAAGGTGGTGGGACACTATGATAGTTAGTCATAGGAGATGATTGGACAGGAGGAACACTACAAGGAGGAATGGAAAACGAATTGCCCCCTTGTGTCATGTTCATTTGTGGTGATATAATAGGAACACTCATTGAAGGAATGAATGAAGAAGTTGGATGAATGAAGGAAGAGGGTTAATTGAAGAAGAGGGATTGCCCCCATGACTGGTGATCATAGGAGGAATGTCTTGTGTTGAAGTAGTCATTATGTTTGATGTAAAAGTAGGTATACTAGCAATAGGAGTCGTCAAAGGAATAGAATGATTGTCTTGAGTAGGAGGTTGTGTATAACCTAAAGTTTCAGCACAACTTTTCATAGGCATCACATTTGAATCCACAATGTGTGCAATACCACACAAAATATCAATTCCATTCTTATCACTTTGAAGCATACATTTTAGACCCTCAATTAAAGGAAGAGCTTGACTATCAGGGTATTCTTGAGACATCCATTGTCGAAAATCATCAAATTGGTTATCCAATTTTGAAAGTTGTTCTACAGAAACCTCAGGGAGAGCTTCTTCATCATTAAGAGGATTAGAGGAATTGCCCATGTCCTCGTTAAAAAGACCATTCAAATTAGGTTCCATCTCCTCAGTAATTAAACCTTGGAAAGACTTAATTCTCAGGCTTCGTCTAACAGGAATAGTGTAAGTAGGACTTATTGTTGTAAAACTCATGCACTAAAGAGAGAGAGAAGATTTTGAATTTTAGAGGTAGCAAATTTCAGTAAAACCAGCCAATCTTCTAGATTTAAGCTGTTAAATGCAATCATGACAGTCTCTCGAAATTTCAGAAAAAATGTCCGGGACCGTGGTGCTCGGAGTGCACACGGTCCTCGCAACTTTTTTCGAAATTTGCAGGGATGAAAGTTATGATGATTTTACAGCTAACCTGAAAAAATTGAGTGATTTTACGATCTGTAGATAGGCCAAATTAAAGTTGTAATCTCAAAATTGAACCCTACCCAGATTGTCGAAAAATGCAAAATTTGAATTTTGAAAAAGAGAGGGAAACTGAAATTTTGAATTTTATGATTTTAGAGGGAATGTTAAGAGCAATGCAAGTTTTGAAATTTGAAAATTGACTCAATTTCACGCAAAATTCAATTCTGAAAGCGGAAATCAAAGTTGTTGTAATTAAGCACTTAATTTCAAAAGTCACAAATTGCAAGAATTTGAATAAAGCACTGAAATTTCGAATGAATGCCAACACACTTTTCAGATTTTGGATAGTAAGAAACACAATTTTGACATGAATTTCAGTTTCAACAATTTTTGAATGATTAGAAGCCTCAATCCAAGCATTCACTACACCAACTTTGACTATAATTTTGAAGGTGTTAAAATTGATAAAATCAGCCAAAATTTTGGATTTTAGCAGGAAAATACAGTAAGATCTCACTCCCGAAATTTTGGAAAAAATGTCAGGGATGATGGCACTCGGAGTGCACACGGTCCTCGCAACTTTTTTCCAAATTTTCAGGGATGAAAGATATTGTGATTTTATTGCGGAATCCAAAGTTACAGCCGATTTGGAGATGTTTTGATTAGTGAAATTATCAGTCAAAGGTTGAATCAAGAGGGTTTCAAAAATTAGGGTTTTGACACTTAACCACTTAATTTTCAAAATCAAAGTACAAATATGAATTGATAATTTGTAATAGAAGGGAAGATCTGAAACAAGCATTAACAATTAAACATTTCACAAGCTCAATTACTTAAAAAGAAAATTTAGGGTTTTTATGCAATTAACCTCTAAAATTTTGCAAAAGATCAAACATGGAAATGTAATCAAGGAATCCAATTTTCAGATCTAACTATAAATAATCAGAAAGGATGTTCACGTCGGGTTCACCAAAATGTAAAGCAGAAAAATCGAACCCTAGTCATTCCCCCCTCCCCAACTCCGAGGAGGGAGAAGGGAGAGTCACTAGGGTTGATGGTTTTCACTTAGCAGGGACTTTACATTCAAAAGAGGGGTTGAAACCCACAAGATCCAATCCCACACAATGAAAGATTGGATTCTATATGAGTTTCAAGGGTTGTGATAGCAAGGATACCCTCTTTTGTAAAGAATGTAGATGGAAAGATTGAACTAGGAATGCATAGAAGGTGATAAAGATTCGCTTATAAACTGAGATAGGGATGTAGGATGAAGCTGCGGACCTGGAATTAGTAGTAAAATGTCGATACGGCGTTGTCCTGCAAATTTGAGCAAAAGTTGACAGGACGATGGCGCCCGACGTGCACACGGTCCTCCGAAAAATCCACGAAACGAAGGGGGATCTGTTCGTCTCTGCACAAGGATTCCAGATCTTCAATTTCAGCCGCGTACCTGCAACCTACACATAGAAAAGTGAAGACGATTGGGGGGTTAGGGATTAGGGGTTTGCCCTTAGGTCAAACCCCGGTTTTGGAATTAACCAAGAAATGAGAATTGTTGTAAATGTAATGTAAAACAAGTACTAGTACCTTGTTGTAAGGATGTTTGTATCCTTATGTGCGAAGGTATAGATGTTGTTGTTTGTTGTATGTTGTATGTTGTAGCATGTAATGTGTTGTAAGTGATCTCCTCTTCAATGGTTGAATCCTTGTCTTGAATGCAACACTTAGCCTTGAATGGAGACTTAGAATGATCAATTGCTTGAAGGAATGCTTGAGTATAGTTTCCACACTTTTTCCATCATATCGAATGAAAGAGGAAAATGTAGTTTATATACTTGTCAATTAGGGCTGATAGATTGATTTTCCCGACCTTAGGTCGACCAGGAAATGTTATTTTCCAATTTGCAAACAAAAAGGCCCGAAGTCCCATAGGAGACCGGGCCCAAAATAGGGCCAGGGACCAGGGCGCTAGGCGCCATGGTCCTGGGGGACCAGGGCGCTGGGCGCTCTGGTCCCACCTCCCGGGACAGCAGGGTGCAAGGAGGATCAGGCCAGGGTGCTGGAAAAATGCAGTTTTTGGTGTCATGAGCAAGTTTCGGGGTCTCCATTCACGTTTAGTGTTGCGTCGCCATCGTGAAGACCCAAATGCGGTCGAAATTGCAAGTGTCACAATTTTAGGATGCTACAAGAATGAAGATGACTTGACTAGGAGACTCGATAATGATGGAAATGAAAATCTAAGACTCAGTGATGAAAATGATATGTTGAAGATAGATTTGATTCACATGGAACATGATAAAAGTGAACTTATGAGACAAAAGGGAATTCTAGAAAATGAGTTGGCTACTGCAAATTAGCATAAAGAGAAATTCAAGAAAATTTCAGAAGAACTTGATGGTATGCTGAAAAGTCAGTAACCTAATGGAGACACTAATGGACTTGGATTTGAAGTTGGAGAAAGTTCTGGTACTTCAAACAATCATGATCACAGTAAATCGGTAAGACAACCTAATGCTTACAAATTCAATGGGAAATGCTTTAACTGTAACAAGTATGGTCATAGAGAAAATCGATGTAGATTTAGAAATAATCATAACATTAATTCATCCAGCAGTCAATGTTCCAAATGCAACAAAATTGGCCACAATTTAGAAAACTGCAGAATGAATGTAAGATGTTATGTTTGTGGAAGATTTGGCCACTTATCTAATAAATGCTAAACACAAACTGGCATATGATATGGAAAGGCTATTTAGAAGAATAATGTGACTTGTTATGCTTGTAACAAGATTGGACATATTACAAAAAAAATTAGAAGCAAGACTTCACCGGCAAACAATAAAGGACCCATTTTGAAAGGCAAAGAGAAGGTTGATGAGGTAAAGCAAGAATTTTTGAGACAATGGATTAGAAAGACAGATCAGAATGTTGATGAGACTATTCCTTCATCAGTAGAACAGAGTATTACTCCACTGGCAAGAGACTCTTCATCCAACTGAAAAAGTAACCATTGGGGGTGTTGCAACAAGTTGAAAATCATGCAAGTTTACCCTCGGTTGATGGTGAGAAGATGGACTTCTTCTCTACCGGCAGATGTGTTAAGTTTCACTTAATTGGCAAGCATTTAATGTGGTTGTTGAAGGAAAATACAGTATAAATCTTTGATTTTCCCTTTTTTTCAATTCACCGAGCATTCAAACTATCAAAGAGCGCAAAAATCTGAGTGAAGGCATCCACAACAAAGAAGTAAAGCAAGTTCTTTCAAGCACTCAAACCTATCAGGTAGCTTAAGCTATTTATCAATGGCTTCCTCCTCTGCTCCAGAATTTATTGCAAACCCTACTATTGTGGAAGTTGTGAAATGCCCTAGGCCCATTTTTAAGATCATTCCCGAGATAGCGAAACAGGATGATTCCCTAGGTTCTTTTTCAAAAATTCCAAAAGGTGTTGCATATGCTAAAGACCCTAGAATCTATATTCATTGCCATATTGAGGAATTAGGTTTAAAGGAAATATTGAAAATGTTTAAAATTGTTATCTTTGATGAAAGTGGAAATGTGAAACCCATACACAAGGTAATTGAAACTTTAGGTTTTGTGGAGATCTTGGACATCCCTGATTTTCCTAAGGAGGTAGTAAGGATTGTCCTTAGTAGAGTTCATGGAGAATTATTTTGGCTAGATTCTGTTTGTAAAATCACCAAAGAAGCAGTTAGGGCAGTGACTGGTTTACCCTCCACCGGTAGTAGGCCAGATAAGACCAAGAAGGTTCCTAATAATATTGTCATGACATTAATAGGAGAAACATATGACATTAGATCCTTGAGAGTAAATGATGTCAAAGATGAGAGTGTCAGATTTATAAGCATGATCCTAGGTTATAAAACCACACATGCAAACTGACTTAACTCAGTTTCTAGTCTTTGCATTAAAAGTGCTTATGATATGGTCAACAATGATGCAAAAATAGATGTATGTGAATGGTTAAAGGATGAGTTGATAAACAATCTAAAAAAGATAAATGGAGACAAGAAAGGAACATTTCATTTTGGCAATCTCCTAGTATGTCTGATGTTGTATCTCACAAAAGAGGTTCCCGATATTGGTAAGAAAGACTTTGGTTATGATATACCCGTGGGCAAACAACTTCTAGAAATATTCACTAGTATGGGCTGATAAGGATAACAATATAATAGAGTACTTCAAAACATTCAAAGCAAAAATGAAAACAAGAGAGAGACTACCACAAAGTATTGTAGACAAGTATGAAAAGGAAATATGTTTTGTAATAAAACAGGATGAAATTTGGATGGAGGCAGTTCTTTCTAGAACTGTATGAGTAATAGAAATGGGGTATGAGGCAGATGTAAACATCATTGAAACTTATGCCAAAACCTTATTAGAAGCCCCTAGAGAAATAGAAGAAAAGGTTTTTGGAAATGCACAAACAATAGAAAGTGATGTACAAACATTGAAACAGAGAAAGAGAAGAGAAAAGTACATAAGGAGTGAATCTAAACAAGTTAAGGAAATAAAAGAAAACATCATGAACATAACTGGAATAAAGGAAAGTGACTTAGAAGGATTACAACCAAAGGCACATCTCTCACCAGTTGGTACATCCTCTGATAATGAAATACCTACTAAGTTTAAGAGAGTTGATAGGAAGAGAAAACCTTCACCGGTACCCTCTTCTCCTCCCAAGAGAACAAGAACACCAAGGTAGAAGAAATAGGCAGTGAGACCACCGGAAAAGAAGTTGACACCAAAGAAGAAAAGAAACAACAAGTTATACCACCATTGGACAACTTACTGAGTGAGATAACTAATGAAGGCAACTTAGCTAATGTTGGCAAACTGTACAATACATTCACTAATGAAGAAAAGGAAAGTATTGAGAATAGAATAATACTGCATCTTTATATATACAAGAAAGTATTAATAGAAGTTGTAGATGATTTGCCAAGTGAATTGTACAGGAGGATAGATGCAAAAAGGATTGCAGTCATGGAGCTTGACAAGAAACTAAAGATTGAAAAACTACTAGCTATACATCCAATCAACTCTGTAGAAGAAATTGATGAATTAATTAGTGAAGCTAATAGATCAGTTTTTGCAAGTGGACACCGACATGTGAGCCTAATGGCTGGCAGGGTAAATAAAATTGTAGAAGAAACAACAGATAAGTGGGATATCTTCTTTGTAGAGAAGGAAAAATAGGAAGAGCTAAACAGACCAAAAAAAACTTTCAAGGTTTATCAAAATGACAAAGACAAGGGGAAAGGTAAAGTAGGTGGATTACCAAATATAAAAATAACTGACAACCTACCACCACCTTTAGTTACTCCACCAGTATAGATTGATAACACACCATCTACTGAGAATGTGGATACACCACATGAGGATACCAACCCTGAGTCAGAAATTTTGTACACTATGAATATTGACACTTAGGAAGTAAACATTGTAGTTGACAAGGAGAACACAAAGGAAAATAAAAATGATATTGCTACTAAGAAATTGATAGATAATATTGAGGTTGGAACACAGGAAGATAATATTGGGGTTGAAACACAAGTAGAGAAAGCTAAGCATTCAGTGGAAACATTGGACAGTAGAATGGTTACTGATAATATTGATGCAAGCACTAAGAAACCTACAGAGACAGTAACTGAGACACCAACAGTGGATAACACAAAAAAATAGATTGAGAAACCAACTGAGAAACTGACTGATTCACAGGTACACATTGAGGTAGTGAAACTGACAATCACAGAGAAACCAAAACCATTTCTAGTGGAAATGCAAACATAGACTGACCCACCAGAGGTCGATTCAGGCAAATTGTCTACTCCCACCAGAAGCACAGAAATTGTAAAGTTAGTTGGCCAGACATCTGGAACTTCACTAATAGAATTTAGACCTACTAATGTGACTGAAGTACTTCTAGATTCAATAAAGAAAATGATTGATTTTAATGCATTGGTCTATAAGGCAATTGATGACACAATTCCTATTCTTAAGATGATTGCACCCAAATGCAATTTAGATCATATAAAGGATTCTTTAGGTCAGTTAGACACATTGTCTAAATATATTACTGGTAATATACTAACAGTTGATCAAGTAAATGAGGAAACATTCAAGGAGAAAATGGAAAAGGAAAAAGGAAAATTCTTTGAGGAAAAAATAAACAAGTGCACGGAACACATCAATACACTTTTACCGACACTAAATGCAACAATTTTGGAGTATAAGGAATTGTACAGAGATACTTGCAAGACAAGTATGTTAACAATTGACATTGATAAGGAAATAAGAAAAGTTCAAAAGGAGATAAATGATATAGCTGATAATATCATTGGTCCATCTGAACCTATGTCAGTTATTGAACAAGAAATTACTAGATTTGAGGAAAAACTAGAGAAGTTAGAGAAAGAGAAAGAAAGGATCAAGGGAAAAGCTAGAGAGCTTAAGTGCAAACTTAGTCCTAAGTTAGACAATCTTATCTCTTTGAGGAAAGAAATATCTGAGGCATTAATTCAAGGACAAAAGACATTGGAGGAACATATGCATCATCTCACTGGTATAATTTAGAGAACTGAGGCAACTATGAAGGACAACAACAGATTTATACAGATCTTAAACTTGGTATTAGCAGACGTATTCCAGATTGTAACCAACCAGTTACAAAGTTCAAGTTGATATTTTGCACTCATTTGACAATTTTTGACAACCTTTGTCATTGATGTCAAAGGGGGAGTAGTGGACAGAGAAAAATGGTTATCAAAGGAGATCATCTACTTAGGGGGAGCACACATTTTTGGTAACCTTTTGGACTTCATTTTGGAAACAAATTTTTGGATTTTTCTCATGAGTGTTGCCATCAATCCCAAAGGGGGAGATTGTTGGCATTCTACACTCTAGTGAGAAATTATGGTGTTGTCATTGATGGCAACCTACCAGCAACGTACCGCAAGCCACCCGACATTCATCTAGTAAATCATTGATAGGCACTAGCACCAGTAGACACTTCACCGACAGCAACAAGAATGTATACTGGCACCCCAGCTGATAGGATTTTGTTTATTGTATTTAATTGTAAATATCTTTTGTAAAGCCGACATGGAATATTGTAATAAGACTCATATATGTATGAGATCTTGTAAATCATTTTGATATAGAACATAGGATGGGCACATGGATAATGTAGAAATGAGCAAATATTAAGGAAGATTTTGTATAAGGGTTTATGGTTATAGTATGAGCTTAAACTGATACTGAACCTGACATAGAAGATGCTGAATTGTAGAAGTGCATTATACTGGATTCTCATAATCCATTTTGTAAGTTAGTGAGACTTTCATTTGTAATTGAGCAGTGAGCTCTAGGCAATTGGTCTTCCTGCATGTGCAAGCCCCTCTTGTAAGTAATATCCATTCATTGGCCAGTGAGTGAATATTGTGGGTCACAAATCCCACCGAGGTTTTTCCCACACCGTGTTTCCTCATTAAACATCTTGTGTTATGGTGTGTTTTCTATGTTGTATTTACTGTTCCTATTTACTACATTAATTCTTGTTTACCGGTACACTATTTTGGAATGCAAAATACTTAATAAGGCTAAAGATTTTGTTCACCGGTTAGATACTAATTCACCCCCCCTCTCAGTATCTTTGGGACTATCATTAATGTTAACACTAAAGTTATCTCAATCGTTATTTCTTATAAATCCCACTTAGTTGACTAATTTCAATTAACTAAGCTAATCATGTGATTCTTACAAATCACTTCTTCTAATCCTCACTCAGTCTAATTAATTTTTTTAGAAGCATGATTACCATTATTCCTCAATTTTAAATTCCTCCACTTATTCTCTCTCCTCATGTCACATCCTCCTAACTTGACCACTTGCACCCTAATCAATCATTAAGCCACCTAATCAATCCCCTTAATCATTTGCACATCCCTCAACACCTTGATTAGGGATGGGTCAACTTTGATCTTTTTAAGGAAATTTAAATTCTTTGAATCTCCCCATGCATCCCCTTCCAAAGTAATTTTTAATTCCTTTATCCATTTATTATGTTGGCATATGGACACTCCAATGAGACATTGTGTGTGATTGAAGGTTTTGCCATTGCAATCCTATGGCACCGGCAAGACATTATACTGGCAAAGCATTACATAGGCAACCTTGCAATCCTATGGCACCAGCAAGACATTATACCAGCAAAGCATTACTCAAATAGAATAGTGCACCGGCATCAACAAAATCAATCTACACCGGCACCGGCATAGAAGATGTACACTGGCATAGAAGATGTACACCGGCACAAAAGGAAATATGTATATCGGCACAGAGGCCAACAGGACTTTTGATATGTAATATTTTGTTTATCATTGTAAGCCGACTTGGTGAATTGTAAAATGACTCTTGTATATAAAAGAGATCATTGTAGGCATTTGTAGGATATGGATAGAATGTAATAATTAAATTATAAGGCAGACCTAATGTGCAAATTATAGGTCAAGGGTATATGTAAAGAACAGAGCAAGAACCGGTACTGAATCTGGCATTGAAGATGCTATTGTAGAGTAGTACAGAATATTGGATTTGTGTAAATCCTCTTTGTAAGTCAGTGTGACTTCTTGTTGAGCAGTGAGCTCTAGGCAGTTGGCCTTCCTGCATGTGCAGGCCCCTATTGTAAGTAATATTCTCTCATTGGCCAGTAAGTGAATATTGTGGGTCACAAATCCCACCGAGGTTTTTTCCACACTGGGTTTCCTCGTTAAACATCTTGTGTTATGGTGTTCTTTTCATGTGGATGCTTTTGATTCTGTTATTTGCATTAATTCTTGCATACCGGTATACTGTTACTTTATATTCTGCATATTCAATTTTAAGAAAATTTCATTACTGGTCAGATATTGATTCACCCCCCCCTCTCAGTATCTGTGGGAACCCTAATAATTGGTATCAGACCCTGGTCCTCTATTTTCAAAAGCCTAACAACTTGAGGAAGATCTTGACGCCGGTAAAGATGGAAAATCTGATGAAGCAACTTGAAGGAGCTCTTACTGACTATGATGCAGAGAAGCTGAAAAATATCAAATTAGAGGATGATTTAAAAGCAGCTTAAGACATTATTCAGGCACTTCAAGAAAATCTTACTATTACAAGAAACAAGAGAAGAGAACTTTGTGAAAAATTGCAAAATGAAAATGATGAAAAGGAATCATTAAATGATATGATAAGCAAATTGAAACAAGAGATCATGACAACAAAAAATGAAATGCAGGATATGACTATGAGATTCTGCAAAGAGATTGAGGATAGAAAGAAGAATGAAGAAGAACTGACTAGAAGACTAAGTGATGCAGCAAATGAGAACACAAGACTTAGCTATGAAAATGATATGTTGAAGACAGATCTGATGCATACTCAAAATGACTTGAATGAACTAATGAGACAAAAAGAGATCTTGGAAAGGGAATTGGAAACTACAAATCAACACAAAGAAAAATTCAAGAAAAGCTCAGAAGAACTTGGTACCTTATTGAAGAATCAAAAACCCAAAGGTGACACTTCTGGAGTTGGATTTGAAGTTGGAGAAAGCTCCGGTACTGCAAATACCCAGGATCAAAGCAAACCAGTAAGACCCTCTAATACTTACAAATTCAATGGAAAATGCTTTAACTGTAATAAATATGGTCATAGGGCAAATGAATGTAGATCTAGGAATTATTAGAACATCAATCCTCCCACCGGTCAATGCACCAAATGCAACAAAATTGGTCATAACTCTAAAAATTGCAGAATGAATGTAACATGTTATGTTTGTGGAAGATTTGGTCATTTATCAAATAAATGCAGAACACAAACCAGCATACATTATGGGAAAGCTATTCAAAAAAATAATGTAACCTGTTATGCATGCAACAAGATTGGTCATATTGCTAAATTTTGTAGAAGTAAAGGTACACCGGTAGATAAGAAAAGTACTAGCTTGAAAGGTAAAGAAAAGGTTGAAGAGGTTAAGCAAGAATTTTCAAAGCAATGGATTAGAAAAGGTGATCTAAATATTGGGGTTACTCCTCCACCGGTAGAACCAACAAATGCTTCACTAGCAGGACAATATGATGCTCCACCAGTAGGACAGAGCAATGCTCCACTGGCAAGATGTTCTTCATCAAATTGAAGAAAATTATCTTGAGGGTTTGGCAATTTAATGACACATGTGCTATTATTCCCTCGGTTAGAGAAAAGAAGTTGAAAATCCTTCATTACCGGTAAATAAAGTTGAGTTAATACATTACCGGTAGACAATTAATGTGGTAGGTGGTAGAAAAGACTTTATAAATTAAGTTTTGGCTCCATTCCATTTCACCATGAATTCAAACCTTCAGAGAGCACGAAGATTTCCGAACTAAGGCATTCCGAGCAAAGAGGCAAAGCACTTCAGCAATCAATCCATCCAAAGGCAGAGAAAGGTATTTATCATCATGGCATCCTCCTCTGCACCTGAATTCATAGCAAACCCTACAGTAGTCGAGATTATAAAATGACCTAGGCCCGTGTTTGAGCTAGTTCCCGAGGTAGCTAAGAAAGATGACAACACAGGTGCTTTTTCCCAAATTCCAAAGGGTGTTGTTTATGTAGAAGACCCTAGAATGTATATTCATTGCAACATAGAAGAATTAGGTGATGAAGAAATCAAAAACATGTACAAATCTATTATATGTGACAATGCCAGAAATGTGAAACGTAAACATAAAATTATTGAAACCCTAGGATTCACTGAAATCTTTTGCATTCCTGAATTTCCCAAGGAAGTGATTAGGATAGTTCTCAGCAGGGTACATGGCTCATTCTTTTGGCTTGAATCAGTGCACAAAATTACAAAGGTAGCTGTGAAAGCAGTAACAAGGTTACCTTCCACCGGTACAAGACCTGACAAAACCAAGAAGGTCTCCAATAACCTAGTAAAGAAATTAACTGGTGCAACATCTGACAAAAGATCATTGAGGGTTAATGATGTGACTGATACAAATGTGAGATTCATTAACATGATTCTAGGTTACAAAGCAACTCATGCAAATAGGCTTAACTCTGTTTCCAGTTTATGCATAAAGAGTGCTCATGACATGGTTAAAAAGAATGTAAAAATTGATATCTGTGAATGGTTAAAAGATGAGTTAATTGACAACTTAGCAAAAATCAAGAAGGATAAGAAAGGAACCTTTAGATTTGGAAATTTGCTTGTATGCTTAATTCTACATATAACCAAACAGGTTCCCAGTATAGGCAACAAGGATTTTGGATTTGACATACCGGTAGGAAAACAATTGTCTGACTTATTCAACAACATGGGTGAAAACAAAGAAAATAATATCCATGAGTATTTTCAAGCACTAAAGATCATAATGAATAAGAGGATCAAACTATCATAGGAAATTGTCAACAAATACAAGGATGACATATGTTTTGTAATAAAAAAGGATGAGATCTGGATGGAAGCAGTCATCCCAGGAACAATCTGGGTTATAGAAATGGGGTATGAAGTAGATGACCACATAGTGGAAACTTATGCCAAAGCACTTCTGGAAGCCCCCAATGAACCAAAGGAAGAAGTATTTGGTAGTGCTGAGCACATTGAAAGCCAAATTCAATCTAAGAAGAGAGTAAATAAAGTTGAGGCATCTGTGAGGAAAGGAAGTAGGCAAGCAAAAGCCTTAAAAGATGATGTACTAAAGAAAACCGGCATAACAGAAGAAGAGTTGGCAGCCCAACAGCCTAAAACTCATCTATCACCGGTAGATACCTCCTTAGAAGGAGATATGCCAGCAACTTTCAAAAGAGTTGTTAGGAAAAGAGACCCCTCACCGGTATCCACTCCTTCACCTAGAAGGACAAGATAGAAGCAACAAGCTGTAAGGTCTCCAGTCAAGAAAGCCACACCTAAGAAAAAGCTGACCCCCAAAAGGAAGAAGAAGATAGACACTAACTTGGCCCCTTTTGACATATTACTGGATGAAATCACAGAGGAAGGTAAATTGAAAAACATAGGGAAAATCTATGACACCCTATCAGAAGATGAGAAAGGACAAATTGAGGAAAGTGTTATACTACACATGGACATGTATTAAAAGTTTTTGATGCAAGTTCTAAATGAAATTCTTGATGAATTATATAAAAGAAATGAGGCCAGAAGGCAAGGAATAATTGAATTGGATAAGAAAATTAAAATAGAGAAATTACTTGCAGTATACCTGGCCAACTCACCTAAGGAAATTGATGATTTGATAGCTCAGGCCAACCGGACAGTCTTTTCCACTGCACACTGGCAAATATCATTAATGGTAGGTAGAGTTACTGAAGTTTCAACTGAAACAGAAGATGGTTGGGATAGATTCTTGGTTGAAAAAGAAAAACAAGAAGAATATATGAATCCCAAGCCCATTCTGGTATATCAAAAGGACAAAGGGAAAGGTAAAGTTGGCGGACTGCCAAGTATTAAGATTAGAGACAACTTACCCCCACCTCCTTTAAATACTCTACCGATAAAAAGAACTGTAGAAGATCAACCGGTAGCTGAGAGCATGGACACTAAGGATAACAATCCTAATCCTGAAGTCCTATATACTGTGAATGTTGATACTCAAAAAATCAACATAGTGGTAGATAAGGATACCACAGATAAATTTGATAATAAAGAGAAACCAACAACAGGAAACCAAGAGCAATTGGCAGCAGATTCAGAGAAAAAGAAGGAATCTGGAACACAAATAGAGCAACCAACAGAGCTAAAGGCTCTAGAATAGACGCCATCGGTAAGAAATGATGCAAGAAAAACTGTGGAGACACAAACAGACCTACCAGAGGTCAATACCAGCATGGTCCCTTCCACCGGCACTCAGTTTACTAGGTCACCATCAAATATAACAGATGTATTGCTCAATTCTATCAAGAAAATAACTGATTATAGCTCACAAGCCTATAAAGCAATAGATGATTCAATTCCAATTTTGAAATTAATAGCTCCAAATTGTAATATAGCCAACAAAGATTCTTTAGGCCAATTGGATACACTTTGTAAATATATTTCTAGAAATTTTGAGCAAACAAAGGTAGAAACTATAAAGCAAAGTATAGAAAAAGAGAAACAAAAATTCTTTGAGGAAGGAATAAAGAAGTGTAACAGGGAATTTGACACACTTCTATCGAAACTGTGCAATTTATTGAAAGAGTACAAAACTCTGTATAAAGACACCTGTAAGATAAACTTTTTGACCACGGATGTAGACAAAAAGATGAGCAAGGTATAGGAAGAGATCAATAAACTTGCTGATAATTTTGTTAACTCACTCGATACATTATCAATTTTTGAGGAAAAGCTAACAAATTTTGAGGAAGAATTGCTCAAATTAGAAAGAGAGAAAGAGAAAATAATAAACAAGTCAAAATTTTTGAGATCTAAACTAAGTCCAAGATTGGACTATTTAGCATCTCTGCGTAAGGAAATCTCAGAGGCACTAACACAGGGTAGCAAAACACCGGCAGAGCACTTGCAGCATCTCACCGGTACAATACACAGAATTGAGATAGCAATAAAAGAGAGCAAGAAGTTTATGGATGGTAGAAACTTAATTTTGGGAGATATTCTTCAGCTAATAACTACCCAACTACAAGGTTGAGGTTATGAATTGGTTCAACTACAAATCTACTAACCTTTGTCATTGATGCCAAAGGGGGAGTAGTAGATGAGAAAATTCAAAACATAGGGATCACATGCTCAGCAAGAGCTCTCATATTTTTGGTAACATTTTTTGGTATACACATTCTTGGATATATTTTTGAAATTTCTCATGAGTGTTGCCATCAATGCCAAAGGGGGAGATTGTTGGCACATGGACACTCTAATGAGACATTGTGTGTGATTGAAGGTTTTGTCATTGATGGCAACCTTGCAATCCTATGGCACTGGCAAGACATTATACTAGAAAAGCATTACTCAAATAGAACAGTGCACTGGCATCAACAAAATCAATCTACACCAGCACCGGCACAGAAGATGTACACCGACACAGAAGGAAATATGTATACCGGTACAGAGGCCGACAGGACTTTTGATATTTAATATTTTGTTTATCATTGTAAACCGACTTGGCAAATTGTAAAATGACTCTTGTATATAAAAGAGATCATTGTAGGCATTTGTAGGATATGGATAGAATGTAATAATTAAATTATAAGGCAGACCTAATGTGCAAATTATAGGTCAAGGGTATATGTAAAGAACAGAGAAAGAACCGGTACTAAATCTGGCATTGAAGATGCTATTGTAAAGCAGTACAAAATATTGGATTTGTGTAAATCCTCTTTGTAAGTCAATGTGACTTCTTGTTGAGCAGTGAGCTCTAGGCAGTTGGCCTTCCTGCATGTGCAGGCCCCTATTATAAGTAATATTCTCTTATTGGCTAGTAAGTGAATATTGTGGGTGACAAATCCCACCGAGGTTTTTCCCACACCGGGTTTCCTCGTTAAACATCTTGTGTTATGGTGTTCTTTTCATGTGGATGCTTTTGATTCTGTTATTTGCATTAATTCTTGCATACCGATATACTGTTACTTTATATTCTGCATATTCAGTTTTAAGAAAATTTCATTACCAGTCAGATACTGATTCACCCCCCCCTCTCAGTATCTGTGGGAACCCTAACATATTATTCCCACACATCCTCTTATTTTGGAATTTTTAATTCCTCCTCTCTTCTCCCAAGGAATTTCATTTTCCTTTTTCTCTTCCCAATTTACTTGGGAGCTCTTCCCCATGAACCTTGAGAGGTGTGGAGACAAGAAATGCCTTTATAGAATATCTCTTGAATCCCACACCTTATCCTCTCAATCCTCTCCTCCATTTGAAATGAATCTCAACCCTTCATTCCAAAATAAATCTTGGCCCTTAATTTTGGCCTCCTCTTATCTATAAATTGGAGTCTCCTCCCCTTCATTTTCATCCACTTTTCATCTAATCTTATTCTTTCCATTTGAGATAAAAAATCATCCATCATATCATCATAATGCCCAAATATTCCCTCATCTAAGCCAAATCCATCTCATTCATCATCATAATTCAAGTCTAATCCAAATCCAATCTTGTTGTGTAGTGGAGAGAAATCCACAATCCACCATCAAAGGAGGAAATCAAGTAGAGCAACAAGTGTGCCTCTACTCATCAAGATCAGTCAAAGGAAGAGTAGAAGCTAAGTTATAATGGTTTATTTGTGTATTTGAATGCATTAATTTGTGTTTTATTTGTTTTACACATAAACCATTAGGCTTTATATTGTCCCCTCTTCATTTTGTATCATTTCCACTATTATCTTCCGGATCACCCTTCTCTTCTACAACAATCAAAATAAATTTTAATTCAGTTTCTAGTTCAATTTTAGAGGCAATCTAACCTTATTCTTCACATACTTATACATTTTCACTTTATACTATCTTTCTTAGTCTCTTATTGCAACATCGGTAAGCCTTTCTATTTGTGGCATATCCCAAAAGTATCCCTTCTATTGCAAATGTGAAGATGTTTGATGTGTCAGTATGGTTATCATTTATGTGAATGTACTGATTCTGTGTTTCATTGTTTGGTTTTACTTTGCATTGTTAATATGTTGTAGATGTGTTCATGATGTGTTGATATATGTTGGTTATTTCCTCAAGATATTACTCTCGTGTTTTGGTGGTCCGGAAGTTGTGCTCTAGAAGTCTATGCATTGATGATATTTTCTAGTAGAGGTTGCAGTGCTTCACATTCCTTTTCATTTCCAATTCAGTTGATGAGATTTCAGATTTATGTTACTTATGTCTTTATCTTTTCTACTCTAATTTGGCATGTGTTGGTGTGTTCCAGAGTTATGGTTTTTGATATGATCTATTTGGGTTTGATTGACCCTGGATGCTTTATCTTTTTCTCTACTTCTTGCAATATTTGTATAATGTATTGTTGTATCGTGTTGTGGTCTACTTCTCATTCCTTTCCACCATGAGAATACTTAGTGAAGAACTATTTTTTGAATTGTGATTCTTTATCTCCTAGTCCAACTTGAAAAATATATTTTGGATATTTGTATAAATAAATAATGTTTGTAATGAGGAACATATAGAAAGATATAGAAAAAATTGGATTGAAAAGAAGATCTATATCTTGTTGGTTTGTGTGAGGTTATGTTTGGTTGCGAATGATAAGTATGGTTGTGTGTTGATGTTGTTTGATATTGGTGGTGGTGAGCTTAAGGTTTCTTCTAGAAATTTCAGTTGTGTGGCAGTTCTATCTTAGTGGTGGATTCTTTCTTTCTTTCTTCTTCTGAGCAGTGATCCCTTCTTTTTTTTTTTGATGGTTTTAGCCAGGTAGTGAGACCACCTACAATGAGAATTTTAGCAGTGAGCCATCTTTGTAAAAATCACCTTAACCATTTTCACCCTAACATGTGTTTCCATATTGAGAACTAACATTCTCCTTGGTTTTTCCCTTCTTGGGTCTTCCATGTCATGTCTGGTGTTTCATGTGTATTTTCTTTCATGTTTATATCTACTTATGCTTAAGTAATCTAAGATTGGTTTATTGGATTTGTTTTCTTTGGGAAAAGTAAAATATTTTAGTGTACAACTGATTGACCTCCCTCTTAGTTGTCTAAGATATTCAACAATTGGTATCAAAGATTTGGTTCCTAGAAAGTGAGACTAACTACTCGAGGAGATCTGATGACACATAAATTGACTTTTCCTACTTTTGAAGGATTTGACTATAGTTTCTAGAGAGTGAAGATGTGAGGAT